>NC_092866.1:29985943-30043053 GCF_032062135.1 Pyxicephalus adspersus
CAGACAGGAGAAGACACGTGCTGCTGCCAGAGAGAAGAGGAGACAGACGCTGCTGCAGCCAGAAACACACGCAGGATCGGGTATCGGGTGAGTATATTATTTTAGTTATTTTATCACACCTTTGTCGTATAGGACGCACTAACTTTTCCCCCCCAGTTTTGGGGAAGAAAAAGTGCGTCTTATACTGCAAAAAATACGGTAACGGAAGATTTTTAAACCAGTCTAAAGGATGAATAAGTATGTTTTCATCATGTGGTTTAGATGGTGATGGTGGTAATTCCTATAAATAAGGTACTCACGAATAGTACAAATGTGTCCAGTAGGACGTTCAGGAACACGGATTCAGATTTTGAATGCCACTGTCCCTCCTGGTCTCAATGATGTATTGTCATATAAACCATTTTTACGTTGATTTGTCTAACACTTCTTCATTTACTTAAATATTTGAACCAACTTACACCAAAGAAAGAATTATTCCCCTCATAGCTATATTTGAATAGTTTATTGACTTTTAACAAGTACATCTTCACCAATATATTTAAAAAGCTATTCTCTTTAATTCCTCAACCTTTATTTGTTTTCCTTTTTTCCTTTTCTGGCACCAAATTGTATGAGTTTTGTATCATGTCTTATATCATGTAAAATAATGTGATTTACCTTTCTACTATATGATAAATCATAATTGGAGGCATTATATTACATATTGATTTTTAACAACCTATTTCAACCATATTTTCTTTTCTTTTTGTGCAACTACGGGGGACAGGAGGTGTCTCTCTTAGTCTGAGACACCACTTTGCAGCCGAGCCAACTCTGCTTGGCCCTTGCTGCGCACTCATCCCCCATTTGGGAATGATAGACATTTGCTCTCCCTGCCCAGGACCCAAGAGTGGAGAGGTATCTCTCCTATATTCCGGGTGAGTTGCACAAATATGACAACATTGACAAACATTATTAAAAAACTCATATGAAAATTAAAATGGTATTTACTATTTTTTATTTTAAATAATATTATTCCCATTATTTAGCAATTGAGTTTAGTTATATAATCTTGATCTTACATTGCAAATAAATCCTATACAATCTTGATCCTTCATTGTAAATAGTTCTTCACATTATTTTATACATGTGCTTGCTTTGCACGTACAGGAAAGGCAAGTATACATTTCTTCTGTTTTTATATGCTCTGCACTTTACTCTGTATAAACCAGACAGCACACATTCCTTCTAATTCAATATAAGCAATATTACCCCTTTAAAAGTGATAACCCGGAAGAAGGGCGAAAGCCCTATTTTACAATATGTTTTTGCCCATACTCTGTAAACACCGAGATCTCACTAATAGCCAGATCTCGCGAGATCTAAAAAGTTACTACGTGACTTCCATCTCATACATACGATATTCACTGCAGCTGATCTGATTATGTTCAGCTGTGGGGCATTCTCTATTTAATGGGACGCCCGGGACATGAAGATGGTTGTTCCTTTCGACTTGTCCGTGTTCCCGGTCGTCCTGCTGGACATTTCTACTATTCGTGAATACCTTATTTATAGGAATTAGTCTCATCACCATCCAAACCACATGATGAAAACATTTTTATTCATCCTTTAGACTGGTTTTAAAAACCCTCTGTTACATCTATTGGCTTTAAAACATCTTTAGCATCAAATAAACATGTAAGTAGTGTACTCAGCAAGCATAGTTAGTAAGGGGATTTTATAAACAAGGAATTTCTCTAATGTTTGCTCTGATTCATCTTGCAGGGTATTTTGCCAGTTTCTTGCTTTTATACTCTAAAACATCTTCATTACAATACTTACCCTCTACTTGGGAACAAATACAAGCAGACACCAACATACCAATTCGTGTTAGTCTTTATTGATACAAAGTTTGTTGTTTTAGACACACAATAGATGTCGGTTATCAAATTAACTTATGTTTCTTCTTTATTGAAAGGGATCATGATTGTTTTTAAAGTGTATATCAGAACATCCAGATTTACACTGCTTCGTAAGTTATTATAAGCCAAGTCTGCACTGTAAGTGTATTCCTATTATTATCCTCTTTGGAAACCAGATTCTTACTTATATACAATATATTTTATGTGACCATTCATGATTAGATATGATAGTACACACTACTGTATTAGAAGATGTTTTTGTTTCCTCTGTTTTTGTCTTACTGTGTTCCTTCGAGACATAACAAAGAATGCAATTGTGCCATTTTCTCTTCAGTGTGTTGTAATATCCTCCATATCCCCTGAGGAAGCCCAATATAGGGGCGAAACGCGTTGGGTAGGGAGACACATGAACACGTTAAGCTAAACTATTTTCAGACTTATGAAAATATGTACTCTGCTGTATGTGTAACTATATATGCTTTTAACCTTTTGTACATAATTTAAATCAAATAATTTTTGGAATTAACTAAAGTTGAATCAAAAATGTATACACTTTGAAAGTTTTCTTTAAGTGCCACTGAAAAGCCGTCTGTCTTGTTCTTATCCCCTATCTAAGAGATGATCTAAATCTCTCTAAACACAAAGCAGAGCTTCTTGCTTCAAGTCTTAAACAGAAGCACTTGCTTCCAAAGGGTGTAACTGTAACTCACTACAAAATCAAAATCATAACTTGACAACGGTCTTCACTAGTGATGGCTGACTGTGCTACTGTCATGTTATAAATGCACTCTTTAACAGTTTGTTACAAGAGCATGTTCCATCTGAATGGCATATCTTCATTGATTCCTCTAAAAGAAGCTTGAAAGCAGTCTTACTGCAGAATGGTAATTCCGGTAATTACCGATTGCCCATTCTGTTAACCTAAAGGAGTCCTATGACAACATGAAGTTACTACTTGAAGCAATCCAGTATAAAATACACTAGTGAAACATCTGTGGGGATCTAAAGGCTTGCTGATGGGAATGCAAGGAGGATTCACAAAATACTGCTTTTTCCTTTACCTGTGGGACAGCCGATCTATGGGAGTCCATTATGTCAAGCGTGATTGGCTACCAAGAGATACCTATAGGCTCGGAACAAGCAGGGTCAGGTTTCTGCCTCTGGTTTATCTGCATAAAATATTTCTGCCACCACTCCATATCAAGTTAGGCTTGATGGAAGAACCTTGTAAAGGCCATGTGTAAATCAAACTCCTTGGGTTTTCAGTACCTTGTTGAAAAGTTTCCAAACATAAGCACTGCAAAAATGAAGAAAGGGATATTTATAGGGCAACAGATCAAGTCTGTTTTGCAAGATGATGTTTTCAAACAATCTCTCTCAGCAGCTGAGCTAGAAGTTTGGGATGCATTCAAGTGGCTGTATGAAAATTTCCTGGGCAACCATAGGTCCCCTGCATACATGGAAGGAGTTCAGAATGTCCTTGATTCATACAACAAACTGAGTTGTCGCATGCCATTAAAAATACATTTCTTGCACTCACATCTAGAATTCATCCCAGAAAATCTTGGTATGGTGAGTGACGAACAAGGTAAAGGTTTTCACCAGGACATTCAGTTAATGGAGCACCGCTACCAAGGTTTCTGGAATGAAAGTAAGATGGCTGACTACTGCTGGATGCTGTACCGCGACAATCCAGACAAAGATCATACTCTAAGCATTTCTGAAGAAACAGTGGTACCTGACTAACACTAACACAATGTTAACTATATTAGTACTCATACTCAGGATCTAAAATTCGCTTGAAAAACTGATTTAGAAACTTTGCTGTGGTTTCTGATGATTATCAAAACTAAATTTTTGTTGACCTGTGTAATTTGTTCCGGTATCACATTTGGAAGCTGAAATATGTAATAGCTGAAACGTGATTTCCCATAGGTTTCTAGAGAAAATCATTTACCGTATTTTTCGGACCATAAGACGCACTTTTTTTACCCCTAAAGTGGGGGGAAAATCAGGGTGCGTCTTATGGTCCGAATGCATATTTTTTTACTTACCTGTATCCCCGCCGGTCCCCGCAGCCAGTGTCCTCCTCTGTGTTCCTGTGTCCCAGCGTGCGGCACTTGTGCCCGCCCACGAAGGCGGCGCCGATTGATTTCATGAATGCCGATCGGCGCCGGCTTCATGGGCGGGCACAAGTGCCACACGCTGGATCTCAGGGAAACACAGAGGAGGAACACAGACAGAGGCAGATAGCAGCCAATGTCTGTGTTCCTCCTCTGTGTTCCCCTGTGTTCCAGCGTGCGGCACTTGTGCCCGCCCACGAAGGCGGCGCCGATTGATTTCATGAATGCCGATCGGCGCCGCCTTCATGGGCGGGCACAAGTGCCGCACGCTGGATCTCAGGGGAAATCAAATGAATTTTTTTTTTCTTGTTTTCCCGTGCGGAAAACCTGGTGCGTCTTATAGTCCGGAGCGTCTAATGGTCCGAAAAATACGGTAATTCGTTCTGGATGCTGCCCACAATTTAAAGATAAGTTTTATAAAAATAGTAAAAAGCACAATTTAAAAGGTCATAAACTCACCAAAGGCCTGAGATGAACAGCTTCCCAATTGGAACAGTTTCAACAAATTATTAGGCAGCATGGTGTCAGTTACTGTATAAAATCCTCATTGTGAGTTAATCACAAACAAAGCAAAAAAAAACCTTATGAAGCCTAGACCTTCATTAACTTCCGGAGCAAGCTGTGCTTTCATATTAAAAAAAAAACAACTGCAGAGTTTGTCTTGGTCATTAAAGAGTTACAAGAGGTTGCAGAAGAGTTAACCCCCCTAACATCACCTACAACCTCTGTGTTTAAAAAAAGATTTCTTCTGCAAGTCATGCAAACCTCCCCCCTCCCCCTATCAAGCCTCCATCCTGCACACAAGCAGCAGGAAAGCCCCGTTCATATGTAAAGCGATGTCTCTCTCTCACTTTCTGATACAGTATACAGGAAAGAACTGTAAATTCTGTTATCAGGCATCTTACTTCCTCCTTTTTTCTTTTGTTACAACTGTTAGCTGAGTCAATCATTGTTCGCCGAGTCTCTTAAACAGAAAAAAAAACAATTGTTAGCAGAAAGATTTGTTAGAAGGGCAATTTGGCTGCTGTCCATGCAGGCAGCATTCTAGACGGCTCGGCGCCCCCCGGATCCCTCAACGGCTCTCACGGTAGCAGTACTCGGCAGCCGCGCTACATACCAGCTGTGCAGGCTCTGGACTCCTCTCTGCGCCTCCCTGCGATGGTTGGAAAGTCGAGGACAAAGGCGAAAGACCGCATTCCGCGATCTCAGTCTTAGCGGCCGGCCTCCAAGATGGCGGCCCCCCCGGAACACACACGTGGCTGGAGGCTCTGTGTTGCTGGAGTGGGAGAGTGTCTCCCCTACAGGTACGAGCAGGGGACCAGCGGACAGGGGGTGGGAGGGGGGTTCTCCCCACTCCTCACCTGCTAGCACCCAGGCTACACAGGATTCCCCCAGCCTTCATATATCTCAGCACCCCCCCTTAACATTGCTCTCGCCTGCAGTTTAGGGCTCTCAGTATAGTCTAGGGGAAGATTCAACATCTCTTAGCCCTAATGCATTACCCCATGCTAACGGTTCCAGATTTAGGGTGTTGACGCAGGATCCCATCACTTCCTCACCCCCCTCTGAACTCCCGGTGGCGGAGAATAGGCTGTACTTGAAACTGGCTGAGCTTTTGCAAACAGAGCTGGCTAAGGTTACAGAGACTATCACATCTGAGCTGCGACAAGATTTACAGAGTCTGGGCACCAGAATCGATGTTTTTGAGAAAAAAGTGGATGAAACGGTGTCACGAGTTAACCAGAATTCCAAGGAAATCTCGGTTTTACATGACCAGATTGATGACCTGCAGCTTAAGCTTAATGACCTGAAAAATAGGTCTTGCAGAAATAATTTTAGGATCAGGGGCCTCCCTGAATCAGTGAAGGATGTTACAGAGGCTGTGAGACGATTACTACAAGATCTCTTACTTGATTTACCAGAGTCTCACTTTGTACTTGACAGGGCACACAGGGCTCTGGTGGCACCCAGACAGGACAGTCCACCCAGGGATGTGATTGTCAAGCCTCACTACTTTACTACAAAGGAAGCTCTTCTGAAAGTAACCAGGGGCTTGGATCATGTTGAGATGAAAGGCCACCCGATACAAATTTTCTCTGACATAACACCATTTACTATTCTACATAGGAGGGCGCTTAAACCCCTATTGCAAGTTCTGATTGAACACAAGATTAAATATAGATGGGCTTTTCCTTTGAAATTGATTTTCCAGCTGCAAGGGAAAAGTTTCTCCTTCTCCTCCTTTGCTGAGGGAGAACAGCTTCTCAAGGATTTGGATCTAATCCAGAGGGCAGATGTTCCGCCTATGTCAAGCAGGGAAGCGTCCACATCTCTGTATCCACTCTGGAATAAAGTCAAAACATCTGGGAAACACCCACAGAAGACACCTTGAAACTTTCTGCTGGATGCTATCCTGTACCAGTTTTTGATTCTCTATTTTTCTATGATGATGGAGGAACTCTGGGGCCACTATTTTTGTGGTTGTTATATTACAGTATATATATTGATATCTCTCTGTCTTCTCTGCACTTTATACTGGTCTTTGTTGTATTGAGGCACCAGACATGTCTCTATTTCAGTGTCTGCCGCTGTGGCCCCGGGGTGGGGCGTCATTGTTCCTACTAGTCAAAATTGCACTGTTTTTTTCCTTTTTTAGGATTTGTGTCTTATTGAATTATCTGTTAAGTGGCTGCCGAGCCATTATCAAGCATGTGGTTTCCTCAGGTTGCTATGTAAATGTTCTGCTATGTTCTGATTGACTAGACCATATGCCTCTGTATTTGTATTTTGGAGAGAGGTGGGACCCGGGGGGCCTAAACCAACAGGGAATCTAGTTCGGGTCTTATTTATTTGTCCTAACCTGGTCGGAATCTCCCTGACGAGATGGAGCTAGTTGGAGCTCCTGGGAGCACGGGAGGTGAGGCTGCCCCCCCGAGGTCTGGGACTGTATTTTTCCCAGGGGTCAGGGAGGTATTTTTGGTGCGCTGGTTGTTTGTTTTCTGTTTGTCCTTTTTGTTTTTTTTTTGTCTCCCTGTAGATCCCACATTTTTCTCCCTAACCCCAGAGGAAGTACACCTATGGCTCTACTATTACTATGCTCTTGTGACGACTGAGTCATCCGTGGCGCACGCGGCCCCTACTAAGCTAACATTGCTCTCCCATAATGTTCAGGGCCTTAACTCGCTGGTCAAGAGGTCTAAAGCATTCCACTACTACAACTCCAAACTCCTTGATATCTTAGCTTTGCAGGAGACACATTTCTCCAACAATTCGGTCCCGAGGTACTTTCATAAAAACTATCCTATTTATTACAATGCCAATTCCGATAAGAAGAAATGTGGGGTCCTTCTGTGTTTTCGAAAGTGCTTGAATTTTGCACCTCAAGAGGTCTTTAGGGACCCAGGGGGCAGGTTTCTGGTAGTGATTGGATATGTTGGTCTACAGCTCATTACAGTAGTATTTTACTATGCACCCAATGAGGGTCAATTGGCGTTTTTCCACGCCTTTCTGGGCGAGATTCGGCCTAAACTGAAGGGTTCTCCTTTTTTGTTAGGCGGCTCCAATCTGGCTTTGGATCATATTTTAGATAAATCCAACTTAAACAGATATAGGAACCCTCCGAAAAAAAGTCATGGCCTTTCTCTTTTATTGAGAAAATATGATCTGGTTGATAGTTGGCGGGAATTGAATCCGTCAGTCAGGGACTATACCCATTTTTCGGCGGCCCATGGCTAGTACTCCCGTATTGATCATGGGTTTGTCCAGTCCCATATGCTCCCCAACATACTGGGGCCCGAATTTTGTCAACCCCTTGGTCCGATCACGACCCCTTAGCACTATATCTGACAGGTTTTAGCCGGCCTCAAGCCGGGTTTCGCTGGAGATTTAATGAAAGCTTTGTTTCAGATACATTGGTAAAAGGGGAGATAGAATCCCTGTTAAGTGACTATTTTCAGATTAATGTTGCGAGTGCTACATCCCCAGCTATTATTCGGGAAGCTTATAAAGATTACATTAGGGGGGAGTTGATCAAAATGGGGGCGTCACGTAAAAGGGCCCATAACAAACTGATTGATACTCGTCTCCAAGAATACCACAGGTTACAGCTACAACACAAGTATGCCCCCCATTCTGTGTTGAAGTCCCAGCCGGAGGCCAAACGCACCAAACTTAATTTGATTCTAACCACTAGGGCAGAAAAATCACTTCGCTGGGCAGCTCACAAATTTTATCTATGGAGTGACAAACCGGGCAGCCTATTGGTTAATAAACTTAACCCCAGGCCCAAGACTCATGCTCTCTCTAAAATTAAGGTCAAAGAGGGTAGGCCATCGCAAAACCCAGAAAAAATTTTGGCAGCTTTTGAGGATTTCTATGGCCGTTTATACGGTTCCGAAGACTCAATTTCTAGAGTGGGAATTGAAGGGTTTCTTAGTAAGCTTGACCTCCCCAAACTGCATCCTAAACATAAGGAAATTCTGGAACGACCATTCACAATTGAGGATTTGAATGGGGTCTTTAGATTCCTCAAATTGGGCAGTTCACCTGGCCCGGAAGGATTTTCTAATTTGTACTACAAAACATTTAGCCCTGTATTGGCGCCGCATTTGGTGGCATATTTCAATTATCTGCGGGAGGGGAACTCCCTTTTGGGTGATGCCAATAGAGCATTTATTAGTGTGATCCCTAAACCAGGAAAGGATGCATCAGAAGTAGCCAGATATAGTCCCATTTCCTTGATTAATTGTGACCTTAAAATTCTGACGAAGATCATGTCAAACCGACTAGGCTCCTTTTTTACATCCACCCCGACCAGGTGGACTTTATGCAACACAGGCAGGCCCCGGATCAAACGAGAAGGGCTTTTGACCTCATTTCGGTAGTAAACTCCAGCTGGGACGGGGGCCCCTTACGCCAGGCTATGTTGCTTTCCCTCGACCTCCAAAAGGCATTTGACAGTATATCCTGGAGATATGTTTCAGGTTCTCTTCAGAATAGACTTCAAAATGCCCACTTTACTAATCTGCTGCTGGCTCTGTATGACTCCCCAGAAGCGAAAATATCACTAGGAGGATTTTTTTCTAAAGCTATATCAATTAAAAGGGGGACCAGACAGGGATGTCCTCTCTCCCCACTTTTGTTTGCCCTAGCAATCGAACCTCTAGCGATAGCCATGCGAATGAATCCTAACATCAAAGGGATTAGTTGTAGCCAGGTTGAACACAAATGTGCCCTCTTTGCTGATGATATTTTGATGTTTATCACTTCCCCAATCACTACTTTGCCCAACCTACTGAAACTTCTGGATGATTTTTCTCTATGCTCTGGCCTAAGGGTAAATAAAGCTAAGTCTCAGGCTCTCAATATAAATATTCCCACAGGGACGCTAACACCTATTAAGGAGAAATTGGACTTCAGCTGACATAAGGATTCTTTTCAGTATTTGGGTATCCAGTTGACCCCCGCTTATAGTAGCCTCTACAGGTTTAATTATACGCCCTTGTTTAAAAAACTTTATGTGGATATTCGGAGGTGGTCTCCCTCCCCCCCATCGTGGCTGGGGCGGATTGCTGCTATCAAAATGAATCTACTCCCTCGATTACTTTATCTATTTCGTACTCTCCCAATTCAGGTCCCCATGAGGGAGATTGTACTTCTTCAGTCTAGCATAATGAAGTTCATCTGGGCAGGGAAGAAGGCCAGAATTTGTAAAGATACTCTATTTTCCCCTAAGCGCATGGGGGGTCTGCATCTGAAATACTACTATGTGGCAGCACAGGTGGCACAAGTCTCACTAAGCACCTTGCACAGAGCTAGACCTCAATGGGTTGAGATAAAGAACCAGGATGGCTTTCTGGGCTCTATAGAATCTCCTATGTGGCGTAGAAAAAATACAAGAGGAACTATAAAATGCCCGGCTCTACAAATACACAATGTGTTTGTGCTTTCTGTTATATCACTGCTGTCATTGACCTACTTTTTTGTGAAAACTTTAATAAAAATATTGAAATATAGAAGGGCAATTTATTAGCCGAGGTATCACTGTATTGTATACTGTAATAAAGTACTATGGCATATACAATGTAAATGTTATTAGCTTTTAAATAAATGTAAAAACTACAGAATATTGTAAGGTACAACATACTTGTAGTTGTATGTTGGTTTTATTCCTAGTTAACTTTTTGACAGTCACATCCCTTCTTTTGCAATATGTATTGTTAGGCCATGCCTCCTTACTGATTATATCTTTACATTTTCAAGTATCAAAATTTTGTTTCACATTAACATAAAGACCTTGTTAAGACATTTGCTTCTCCTTGACTTTCCCTGTTCTTTTTCATTTTGGGGTCTCCTTCCTCTCATTATCCATCATGTCCCTCTGCAGGTGGTGAAAGTCGGACTGGTGGAGACGTCCCCCCCAAATACTGGTATGTAAGGAAGAAGTGTTCCCTAAGCTGTACCACCCCTCTAATCCTAACAAAACCCCCTTTTTCTGTCCTTCCCCGCTCTCACACTTTTTTGATCTTTTTGTCTCAGATGTTGAAGATTCAGTTTCAGTAGCTGCTGGATTGCCATCGACTTCTCCTCCCTCCTCAGCTGGGATCCAACGTGATACCTCAGCTACACCTCCATCCTCTCCATCTCTCAGTGCTGCATTACAAGGAAACACAGGGTGAGAAATCTGTTAAACCTAAGAGGCCTAAAAAAAATTTTTTTTTTTACAGTTAACTACTTTAAAGCAGCCAAGCCAGCCCAAATTATTTTGCAGGTTGGTTAGAATGTTGAAAAGCCTGTCAGCGTTTTTCAATCTATGTTCCTTTTTGGGAGATTTAAAGTTTTAATCCTCTATGAAACATAGGCTAATATCTAGCATACTCTATATATTTCTCTTTTCTGATTAGAACATCCAAACCTTTATTTGGTTTTATCTTTATTGTACTGAGCATCAGCCGGCATTAGGCGTTTTTTCTATCCAGGCAAAAGTTTCAGCAATCTTACCAAGTAAGCTCTTTATATTGATTTTTATTTATTTTAATTGCTGTGTATTCTTTAATTTTCATTGCATCATTGATTGTCATAGGGGAATCTGTCATTAGGAGGACGGATAGAATAGTTTGTTGTCTGGATCCCTTCATCAGAATGGTTTGCTGTCACCCTGGTGCCAGGGTTCGGCATGTGGTGGACTGAGTGGACAAACTACTGGGAGGGGCTGGACAGGACCAAGCTGTCTTGGTCCATGTTGGAACCAATGACAATATAAATAGAAGATGGAGGATCTTTAAAAATCAGTTTAGGGAACTAATGGTTTGCACCTAAATGAAAGGGGGTCTGCTCTGCTAGGGGAAAGATTTAGGGGGATGGTGGAGGAATATTTAAACTAGGACAGAGGGGGGTGGGACAGTTAAATAAGGTGGCAGAAAGGTTGGACACTAGTGGAGGGTGGATTGGGGATAGTTGGGGGGGAGGGTTATGGATAATTGTTAGGAGCTTCCCATGCTACAAACAAACATTGGACTGTGCAGTACTAATTGTACTAAAAAACAAAAGGGTTTGGCAAACAGCGATGGTAAAAGCAGCAATTGTTTAAATAGCCTGTTCACCAATGCTTAGAAGTTTATCAAACAAGATAGGGGAGTTGGAAGCATTAATGAGTGAGGAGGATTTTGACTTAGTTGAAATTGCTGAATCTTGGCTTTGTTCTTCGCATGACTGGGTTGTCAGTATTCATGGGTATACTCTCTTTTATAAGGACAGAGTCAAACGAAAGGGTGATGGTGTCTGTATGTATGTGAGAAGTGATCTAAAAGTGAATGTGAAAGAAGAAATTCTGGATGGAACAAGCGATGAGGATGAGGCATTTTGGGTGGAGTTGAATGTGGGGTTGAATAACACACAATTAATTATTGGAGTCTGCTATAGGCCCCCCAGTGCTAGTGAAGAAATAGAAAATCAACTACTAGCACAGATAGAAAAAGCAGCAAAAAGTGGAAGTGTTTTAATCATGGGAGATTTCAACTACCCTGACATTGACTGGAGTAATGACACTACAGGAACAGCAAAAGGGAGGAAATTTGCAAATTTAATACTAGATAATATTATGGTACAGTTTATAGAAGCCCCAACTAGAAATGATACTCTGCTGAACCTTTCTAACAATGCAGAGCTAATAACAAATGTGCAAATAAAAGAGAATCTGGGTGGCAGCGACCATAATTTGATTTCATTCAATGTAAGCTGTAAACAGGAAGCAAAATATCTGATGGATCAAAAATGTTATCTGGTTTGAAATTATTCTTGTATGTGAGTGCCTTGAAGGACCTGTACTTCTGGTCTTTCCCTTTTATAATTAAAGAGCTTTTTGTGTAGACTTATAATAGTCTGGTTTGTTATACTCACCTTGGGGCAAAATAAATAAGAACCGTTTTGAGACAAGGAACTAATAAAAGATTCATGTATTTTTCATTTTTGGTGTGATGCTCTATATGCTCCATTTTATATGAATTGTCCTGATTCCATTCCCTTTGCTCAAAGTTTAAGTACCTGTGTACAGAACTGTATGTTCTGTTTTTGAAGAGAAAAAAGAATAAATAACATATACAAGAGTTAATATTTTTTAATTGATGTTATTAAAATACAATATTTTCCTACTGTTACTGTAAGTACTGTTGCAATTTGAAGATCCCTTTGTAAAGCCAGATTATTGACATGAAGCCCCCACAAAGTCCCAATGTTGAAAAAAAGACATGCTGAAGAGGTTACAGTTTGCCAAAGAACAAATTTAATGGCCTAAAGAGAAATAGTGTTTTGTGGACTGATGAAAGTGAGATTGTTCTTTTTAGTTCTAGGGCCCGCAGACAGTTTGTCAGACCACCTCCAAACACTGACCTCATCCCACACTACACTGTGAAGACTATACTATGGTGTTGGTATGTGATAAATAGTCCCAGGGATCATGGATCAGTTTGAATACATTAAAATACCATGTTGCCTTATGCCAAAGAGGAAATACCCTTGGAGTTTGTGTTTCAACAAGACAATGACCCCAAACACACCAGTAAACCAGCAACATCCCAGTTCCAGACCCTAAAGGTTGACATTATGGCATGGCCAGCCCAATCATCAGACTTTAATCCAATAGAAAACTTGTTGGGTGACATCAAAATTGCTGTTTCTGATGCAAAAACAAAGATGCAGAAAAAGTTGTGGAACATTGTCCAATCATCCTGAACTGCATTCCCAGTTCACAGATGCCACAAGTAGGCTGACTCCATGCAACGTAGATGTGGAGCACTTCTCAGAAATAGTGGTTATACAACTGTGCGAGATCGGGTGACGTAGTCTGAAAGGGGCACATACCTATGTCACACATCCTGGGAGGCTCTGTGCCCCCTTTCTGTCTCGATCTACTGAACCTGTATGTGCCTCCTGGGCTTCCAGTGTTGCAAGGCATTTTTCAGTGATTGCAGATACAGGTAGAAATTCCTAACTAAGGTTTTTATTCATCCCCAAATTGTACAATAATATTTGTGCTTTAAAGCAGAACTTAATAAAATTGCAAGCAGGAAAGTTATTTTTGAAGGAGGTATGAGCAAAGTTCTCTTTTTGAATAAAAGAAACTTACCTGCCTCATTCAGGTTGCCCCCTTCCCCCTTTATATTTTTGAAAGCACCATTTGGATATGAAAATTATCATTTTTTAAAACATTGATTCAGTGAAGCTAAGAATTTTATATCTGTTTTTGTCTCCATACAGGACCACATCAGATGCTTTAGGACTGCAAGTCGACTACTGGCTAACTTGTGACCGTAGAAAGGAGAGAGAGGGAGGAGGAAAAAACACCCTTCGTAGTATCTTCCGTTCTGTGGTTGTATCACGCTTGCTTGGACCAGATATACCACCTGGTAGCATGAGCCTAAGTGTGGTAACTACAGAACCAAAGAATAAAAAAGGTAAAATTACAGATGGTCAGTTGGGTTTCTTGTGTTTTTATATATGAAAAAAACTTTTAAAACATTAGACTCCATATGAGGGCATATTGTTACTGTATCACAGTTTGATGAAGTTTATAAAGTTATTTCCTTTGTTCATTTGAATAGCAATAAGGGTGACATTTCCATACTTACAGCTTAAACTAAAAGAATCCCAAACATAAACTGTATCTGCTGAACTTTAAGCATAACATAACCCAAATAAAATGATAAATGTTCCAATTTTATGAAATAAATATAGAATTGTGTATATGATATATCCAATCCTTTGTAATTCCCTCAATGCCACTGCATTAGCATTCAGTAATGGTAACTGTTCTGGTGTCTGTGGGAGTAATAACTACCACGTTGTCATTGTTAAGTGGGAATCTTGGTGCCCCATCATTAGTGCTCAGTTGGTGTAATGGTGCCCCATTATTGGTGTCAGTTGACATTGGGAGCAATGGTTTCCCAATTACTGATGCTTTGTACTTGCTGTTCTTTCAGCTTTCACATGATGATAGCTGTGTTACAGGGAAATATCTGAAGATGACTGAAAAAATCTGAATCTCTAATAATCAGTCACTGTTGCACCTCCTATATTCTATAGGTACACCAGGAACTGCTAAAACGGATCTCGTTTAAGTCAGATCCTGTCTTGGGGGTGTAGGGGCAGGAGGTATTCTCTCAGGGATACAAGCTAGAGTTATTGTCCAGGCCACCTCCTTGATTCCTCACTCCAATCTCTATGCATCTCTGTTAAGGTTGTTATCCCAGTTCCCAAGAAGGAACATTTCAAGGTTTCTAGTTCAACCTGTTGGCTTCTTCCAAACATAAAGTTGCATTAGTCCCATACTTAACCACAAGGTAATGAATGACTTTATTTGAATTTAAAACTGTTTATGAAGTTCCATAAAATGCCATTGTCTCCCTTCACCAAGGAGACATCTAGCTGCTGTGCATATCATGAGTGCATACTTGCATGGCCCTGCTTCTAAAGTTTCTGTGGTAAGCATTAGAATCTGCACCTTAGTTTTTCACAAAAGCAGCAGTTGCAATTTGATTGTAGGCCACCTGGATTATTTACTACTGAGGGATCAGTCAGTGCAGATGCTGTCAGACATGATGCCTCTGAAATTAAGTGAGCTGAAGGGTATTCTTCCTTCTTGCCCTATGAGACAGGGGTTTTCTAGTGGCTGCAGTGGGTGCTCTGAGGGCTCAATTGCATCATTAATCCATGATATATGCTTTTCTTTTGCTGAAAGAAGCTGCCCCCCCTACTTTGGTTTGAATTTTGTTCAAGCTGTGAGGGTTTAACCCACAGGGCTTCTTTTACGAAATCTGGGTAACTCTGATGGTCCCTGCAAGGGTAATCTGGCACCTCAATCCACAATCTCTACTTTGCCAGGCCATTGTTCAGGTCTGTGGTCTCATGGATGGAGCTCCTGTCTTTTCTTTGAAGGCTCTCACAACTGGATCGGTTAGTGTCTCTTGGGCAATTGACAGAGTATCTGTTTTCCATATTCGTAAGGCTGTCACCTGGTCTTCTCTTTAATCATTCTCCAAGATTTATCAGGTGATAGGTTGAAAAAAGTCCATCATGTCCATCAAGTTCAACCATTAAGGAAATAAACATATCCTAGATAAAAAGCCTATAGACATAGTTGATCTACTTCCTGAGGGAGCCTATTCCACATTTTCACAGACCTTACTACTAAGAATCCCTTCATTATCCAGAGAATACTTTTCTTTTCCTCCTGATGCAAAGTGTTCCCCCTTGTTCTTTGTAATGACCTTAAAGTGAATTATTAAGAAGTTCTCTATATGGACCATTTATATAGGGTCATCATATCCCCCCTTAAACATCCCTTCTCAAAGGACAATATATTCATTTCAGCTAATCTTTCATTTAGTTGCCCTTCCATGCACTCTCTCCAATTACCACGGCAATCAAGACTGAATGGGAGCACAGAGCCTTCTGGGATACATACATCTTGGATCCAGGTAGGCTTCTGGCTGCTCCTTCTGCTTCAGAAGAAGCATTTTCCTACAATGAGGGGAAAGAGATGCCTATCTAACTCATGCGCAGTGGGATCGGCACTATTTTTCCGCCCTTTACAGCCGGCTAAAGTCACCCGATCTTGCTCCTGAGCAGTGCGAGATTGGGTGACAAAACTGGAAGAAGGAACAACACAGGGGAAGATTGCTGTGTCCCGGCAAAGGTAAATGTGATTTTTTTTTTCCCTAATTTTTTTTTTAGTTTACTTCCGCTTTAACTCTGTGATCTACCAAATAACCCTAGATCCTTTTCCTTTTTTGTCTCCCTCCTAATGTATTCGCCCTAGACAGTTTAAAGCATGCATGTTGTTAGTCCCTAGTTCAAAACTTTACATTTACCAAGTATGTATCAAGTTTTTAATGTAATTTGTCATTTGGCTGCCCAATCGAACAGTACATTCAGGTATGCTTGTAGATAATAGACATCCTGTATGGAGTTTATTCTATTACATAGTTTGGTGTCATCTGCAAACACAGAAATGGTATGGTAAGGCGATTTCTTGCTGACCCCAGATCAGTTTATCCCTCTCTCTCGTGGCCTTTGTTTTCAATGCGCTGGGATTATTGAATAATACCCACGCAGCTCAAGCATGCAGTTATATCACTTCTCAAAACTTTATTATCACATAGCAGTTTTTATAGTCAGACAACAAGGTGGAAGGGACTTTAGTAGTTAGTCAATAACAAGAAATTTAACAACTTTGCTGAGCAAGATGTTTCAAGGTAAGGATGGAGCAAATATTGACTAGTTTCGACACAACTCAATTATTTGCAAAATATAGCAAAAACACAAAAACAACCTAACTTCAAGACTCAGCACAATTGCATTCCTTACACGGTACCTCAAACTCTATATCATTTATAAAGATGGTAAATAGTAAAGGTGCTAACACTGAAGCCTGGGATACACTGCTAATAACCTTAGACGGTTTAGAGTATGAATCATTAATCACTACTCTCTGGATGTGATGCTTTAATTTTCTAAACCTATAAACCAGGGGTGTCAAACTGGCATACACAAAGGGCAGAAATTAAAAGACCAAGTCGGGGGCCAAACTTAAAAATTATTGAAAAAATTGAAGTTTATGCTTCTCATTAGATATAAAACATTTTCATATGGAAACAAATAGGTTTTGCTTAACATTCAGTCTGGAACAAGCTTATAATGATCATATATGTATGTGTGTATATATATATATATTTATATGTATGTATGTATGTGTGTATATATATATATATATATATCTCAAGTATGACACCGAAGTGACTGGAGCTAATGAAACTGAAAATGAATTGAATGGCAGATAATTGCACTACAAGTCTATGCAGCTGCAGCTCACCTGTTAAAGGAGAATGATTGCTGCACAAGAAACCAAGCACTGCCCTCCTCACATTGCCCTCCTCACACTGCCCACCTCACACTGCTCACCTCACACTGCCCTCCTCACACTGCCCTCCTCACTCTGCCCTCCTCACTCTGCCCTCCTCACTCTGCCCTCCTCACTCTGCCCTCCTCACACTGCGCAACTCACACTGCCCTCTCGCCCTCTCTGCCTCCCTCCACACTGTTACACGGAGCCTTCTCACACACAAAGACATCCCCGGCATTTCCTTTAGACGTGGGCTACTAAGAAACAGCAGGGAGGGGGAAGGCAGTGCTCTGTGATCACCTGTGATGTGTGAGAGGGGGACGGGGAGGGGCAGAGTTCACTCACTTGTCACATAGGAGTGATCCCGCGACTACACTTCCCGGCATTGCATGCGTCTATGGAACAGTCAATAGCAGTGATGCGAGTGATGCCTGGAATTGTAGTAGCGGGTGGGCCACATGTAATTTATGTTCGAAATTCTTTGGGGGGCAAAAAAAAGTACCTTGCGGGCCAGAGTTTGACACCCCTGCTATAAACCATATAGGTTTCTGGTAACCATCTGTGGGGGACCTTGCAAAAGCATTTGACACAGCACAAGTACACTATACCAATTGCTGCTCTACTGTCTATCTGTTTACATACTTCATCAGAAAAGGAGAGTTAATTTGTTTGACAGTTTCAATCTTTCTTGAATCCATGTTGACTATCACTTATGATAATATTTTCTAGCAAAAACTTTTTCCAAAGTTCTAATATCTTTTCAACTATAGAAAGTAAACTTACCAGTCTGTAGTTACTTGGGAATGACTTTGCTGTCTTTTTAAAGACAGGTACCACATTGACTATACGCCAATCCATTGGTACCATGCCAGTAATTAAAAAGTCAATTAGTAACAATGGCTTTGAAATAACTGAGCCCTGTTATTAAAGGACATAATTCTATCCAACAGTTTCTCAGTCATATTATTTTGAGCCATTGTGGCTCGTTTAAGGCAGTGAGATTGCTATTTACATTTTGAACTTGAGCTCTACCATTTTCCTTTGGATAAACGGAGCTAAAAAAGTTTTTAGTAATTCTGCCTTTTCTTTATCCCCAGTTACCAACGCTGAGACATCTTTTAAGGGGTCTACATGCTCAATCTGATTATTGTGCTAATAATATCATGAAAAAAAATGTTTGAGATTTGCCTTACTTTCTTTTGCAAGCGTTCTTTCTTTTTGAATTTTTGCACATTTCATTTATTTTCACATTTTATGCTATTTTTTAGATCAAAACAAATACTAATGGGACTTTTATGGTACAGAAAAAAAATGACTAGTGCTTTATTAGAACAATGAGAAATCAAACATAACATAAGTGACCAGGTTTGGTCACAGTAATGTAGAGGTATGCCACAAAGAGACACATCACATCAGAGATGGAACTTGCCAAAAGCTGGCAGCAATGGGTATTATAAATATCTATATGAAAATTATCAAAAAACAAGTGTATATACAATATGTACTAAACTATGAAGTGCAGCCACATTGCATTAACCAATATAGTCCTTCCCCAACCAACTAGGCACTGTCCAGAAGGACAAGATGCACTTTTACTACTTACTGTTGCTGATGATCAGGCATAGATTCGGATGGAGGATCCATATGTGGCCACCATAATTTGCTTCTCATCAAATCAAGTGCTGCCTCCAGCCACCATAATAGGCAGTTGGGTCGGATTCCCCCCTATATGGCATTCTTTCGCCCAAATTCGTCAAATGTCGAGACTCGCGGCGTGTGACATCACTTATGGCACGTAGGTCGGCTGGGGAAGTAAACAAATCCACCTCGGTTCGGTCACATGGGTGCCACAGTTCTCCTACAAGGAATACATTAACCTCCCTGGCGGTCTGATTATGTCAGTATTTTTGATGTCAAAATCAGTACATTGAACATTGCATGGAAATTTGTTGTTTAATATTGCAGGCCTGTAATTGTTAGGAATAACTCCCGGGTGTGATAAAGTTTGAAGCACAAATTATGATATAAATAGTTGTAAATAATATTTTAAAAAAATAATAAAATAATATAGTAACAATAAATTTAATTTAATAATTTAATCAAATCAAATACACTGAAATTTGTCCAAAGGTGCAATATTTTTGGCAAATTAGTATTATTAATTACTTATTATAAAATTATTATTTTTTATCACTTTATTACTGTGATCAATGTGGTAAAAACAGTTTACAATGTAATCAGCTTTCAAATTTCCCACCAGGCTACGCCTCCCCAGCGTACTGATGCTTCATGCATCCCATCGATCACACCGGGGACGCGATGCCAGGGGACACAGAAGCCGGCCGGCATCGCTGCAGGACTCCGCTGGATCATGGGGAGCAGGTAGGATGTTTACAATGCTACCCCATGTGTGGCTCGGGGTTACCGTTTTTTGGTACATAAAATTAACCCTGAGCCACACTCGGGAATACCGCCAGGGGGGTTAATGTCCTGCAAAGTCACTTTCCATATAGAAGGAAGCTGTACAGGTAACAAGAAGCCGTCAAAGGAGCATGGATATCAGTTAAACACTGACAATGGCAAAAATCATCGCCTTACATTAAATAGAATTATGTTACCCATGGTCTCCAAAGCAGTATTATCATAATTACACAGTATTTATATAGTGCCAACATATTACGCATTGTTTTACAAAGTCCATAGTCATGTCACTAGCTGTCCCTCAAAGGGGCTCACAATCTTATGTCCCTACCATAGTCATATGTCTTTAATACAGAAACCAATTAACCTAACTGCATGTTTTGGAATGTGGGATGAAACCCAGGCAAACACAGGGAGAACCTACAAACTCCATGCATATAGTGTCCTTGCTGAGATTCAAACCTGTGACCTTGTGCTGCAAAGACCATACTTCTAACCTCTGAGCCACTGTGCTGCATACATGAATAACAATAGCCATAGAGATCTAATACACTGTAATGAACTACAATAACTAGTATAATTGATATTACTATTAGGAGTATGTTGCAAATATATCAGTATTATCAACATCTAATATCCACAGTTTAATAAGAGAGGTGATGTCTGTTTTAAATTTACTCTGTGTTGAATTAAATACATCACACATGCCAAGCATACTGCTAAGCAATGTATAGTTATGCAGCTCATAAGAACTCCATCACAAAAATGAACATATAATCAATGATGGATTTCTGTTGTCTGGGCGGCACCCACTATCTATCTACATACTGAAATAATAACCAACAGGAAACAGTAGCAGTAATCTGCTATTACTATACTAATAACTTAAACATTATTTTAAATGTTGGAAGTATACCAATTTAGTTATTTGCGTAAAAACAATTTAAACCTGATCAAATATGTGTTCATATATCCTCTGGCGAAAGTGACATTTGATTTTGCCTATTTAATATACCCCACATCTACATAGAGTCAAATAAAGTACTCCCCCATTGAATGTTTTGGAACAAAAGACATTATTTGGGAGTAAATACAGTTCTTGATCTTGAAAATGTATTTACATTTAGTGCATGAACCGCACTTGAAAGTGCCAGTATTTTTACATTCATCTTTTCTTATTTTCCTTGTGTAGAAATGTTTTGTTAAACAATCAGTCACGTAAAAATCTAGACCTCCTGTAAGTGATCTGAGGAAACTGTTTCATATCTGCCCCCCATACTTGTTACTATAAGTAGTAATCTAACAATCAATCACATAAGTCCCTAGCCTTGTTCTAACATTTTTTGAATGCAGAGCAGGTACATCTGACCCTAAGATATTGACTCATGGGTATACTCTTTACCAATGGTGCTGGATGAGCGCTAGACACATGACACATCATATTACCCGCCATTTCTTTGTGAAACAGCGTGGTAGTAGGAGTCTGGTTTATGCAGATTCCAAATAGAGCATTTGTTTTTGGACATTCAATCATATTGCATGATAAATTTGAGCATGTTTGGGCATGTTTGAAAGCGGAAGGGTAGGTACCAGTGGAAAGAGAGAGGTTGAATAGTTTGGTTAGTGCTGGGGCCAGAGTGGAGGAGTAGGTGGACAGGTAGTAAACGGAGATGATGATAGAAGAGAGGAGACTTCATCCAGAGTAACAAGGCTGAGGGAGTTTAGTGATGATTTACAGGTGGAAGGGGTGCATATGGTTGGAGTAGCATGGTGAGCAGAGACATCATGTCTGAGTTTGACAATTTCTTCTTTAAAGTAGGTAACAATGTCTTGGGCAGAGAAAGTAGTTGTATGAGGAGCAGGTGTAGGGTTTAGGAGGGAATCACTTTTTTAGAACGCAGTGCAGTGCAGTGTTAAAGTGTTATAGCCTGGCTTTGTAGTCCATAAAGTCAGCTCTGAGGCCTGATTTCCTCCACTTGTTTTTTGTAGATGTTTGGTGTGATTGTTGTGCCAAGATCGGGGGTTAGCAGGACAGGGATAGCGGAAGGTGGCAGGGGCAACTTAATCCAGAGCCAAAGAAAGATTGTGGTTGAACTAAATGGAAAACTTTATCTGTAAATGTTATTTTAGAGGAAGTGGGGGTTAGGGACGTAAGGTAGTTTGAGAATAGGTTGTGACAAGGTTACAGATGTCTCTCTGCCATTGACCAGGTCTTAGATGTGGCAAAGGGGGGCAAGAGTTTGATAGGTTGAAGGTGATAAGGTAGTGATCAGAAAGGGGAAATGACGAGTTGTCAAGGAGGGTGAGGTTGCAGGGTTTGGAAAATACCAGGTCTAAAGTGCATCCGGCGATGTTTGTGAGGTTGTTTATGTTCTGTGTAAGTCCAAAGGAGGAGGTAATGAAGAGAAGTTTGGCTAAGGGAGGATGGTTGAGGTCATCCACTGCAACACTAAAGTCGCCGAAGATGAGAGTGGGCAGGTCATGGGGAAAGATTATGTGCGAGCCAAGAGCAAAGTTGTCCAATAGTTGCACTTTAAATAGGGTGAAAATGAGAGAGGGTGGGGTAGGAGGGACTCTTACATGTACAGATGGGGGAGACAATGAGACCCACACCACCACCTACTCTGTTGCCAGGTCCAGGAGTATGTGTAAAGTGCAGTCCTCCATAGGAGAGTGCAGAGACACAAAAAAGCGATTAGTACCCAAGATTCAACACAGGATACTCCGTGTTCAAGGATTCCTCCCAAGCATTCCTTTTACAAACTCAACATGGAACCCAGTTAAGTATAGGAAAATTGTCCAGTTATACTCTTATCACAAGAAGAGATTCAAATATTAAGTCTAGGTTTAGGTTTTTGTCCCAACCAAAAAGCAGACAAATTTACAGCTGTAAAAGACATTCTTTTATTTCCACGCATGTGCTACTGAGTACAATATTTAGTAAGAAGTCCAATCCCACTAGTTGATCTCTAGAAGAGCAATATGATGTACCTAGTGCTCATCCAGCCCCATTGGCAAGGAGTAGACCAGTGAGTCCATACCTTGGGGTCAGCTGTAGCTGCCGTGCATCTGAGGAATTTGAGAACAAGGATAGGATCTTACGTAATTAATTGTTAGATAGAGGATATGCAAAGAAAATTCTTTAAATAGCTTATCAGAAAGCTAAGGGTCTAAATAGACTACAGTTGTTATTTTATTCCTCAAGACATAAATCAAAAGAAGTATCAACTAAATTGATTACTACTTTTTATGACAAACATGGGAACATCTGAAACATAATCACAAAATACTCCCTGATATTGATTTGTGATCCAGAAATGTCTAGGCATATCATAAAGTTTCCTCAGATCACTTACAGGAGACCTAGACCTTTACGTGATTGTTTAACAAAAAGTTTATACACAGGGGAAATAAGAAAAGATGAATGTACAAGTACTGGCACTTTCAATTTGTGTAATGAAGTCTGTAACTGTATTTAGAACTGTAATTACTCCAAAATAAATGTGTCTTTTGTTTCAAAACATTTTGTGAACTGCAGTACTGGGGGAGTGATTTACTTGGCCCTAGTTAGTATGTTGTATTACATCACAGTTAGCTACTGTGTCCTTCCTGTTGGTCATTATCTCCGTATGTAGATAGTGGGTGTTGCCCAGACAACAGAAATCCATCACTTTATTGTATGGCCATTTTTGTGTTATGAAGGAGCTGCATTACTATACATTGCTTGGCAGTATATTGGACATGCGTGATTTATGTATTAACCACCTAGCCGGTATGCCCGTACGAAGGCCGGGCAAAAAAAAATGGCTGGGATGGTTAACCCCGTAATTTTGTCACATCCTTACCTTGCTGTGCACATCCAGCGGGACCATGGAGGTAAGGATTCCAGCGTCGTTTTCCTATTCCAGCGTCGTCCTTCGTCCATCGTCGTCCGTCGATCTCCCTCTCCAGCGTCGGGTGCCAGCGGGACCGGTAAGATGCCGGCCGGTATCTTGTGTTCCGCTGCCCGGCATCTTGCGTTCCGCCGCCCGGCCGGCTGAACACAAGATCCCGGCCGGCTGAACACAAGATACTGGCCGGCATCTTACCTGGTCCCGCTGATCGTCCACGTCCGTCTTCGTCCAGCGCCGGATGATCTCTGCAGGGAGAAGCCATCCGGCGGAGAAAAAAAACCGGAAGGCTTCTCCCTGCGTGCGTGATGACGTCGGCGCGTGTGCGGGAAATTCAAATAGAAACTCATTCATTTATTTTGTATTGGATTCAATACAAACTCCTGTATTGAATCCAATACAAAATGATTCAAATAAATACGAAGTTTATAATTGGTAAATTCAAACTGTCATTTTGTATTGGATTGAATACAAACTCCTGTATCCAATCCAATACAAAAAAAATAAAAAAAAAAAATAAAAGTAAATAACTTGGAAATTCAAATTTATCTTTTGTATTTGATTGGATACAAACTTGCGTATCCAATCCAATACAAAAAATAAAAAAAAAAGTAAATAACTTGGAAATTCAAATTTATATTTTGTATTTGATTGGATACAAACTTGCGTATCCAATCCAATACAAAAAATAAAAAAAAAAGTAAATAACTTGGAAATTCAAATTTATATTTTGTATTTGATTGGATATAAACTTGCGTATCCAGTCCAATACAAAATAATATAAAATTAATACAAAGTACATAACTGGTAAATTCAAACGCTCATTTTGTATTGGATTGAATACAAACTCCGGTATCCAATCCAATACAAAAAAATAAAAAAAAAATAAAAGTAAATACATTTTTTATATTCATATTATCTACTAGAACCCCTGTTCGGACATATTTCTGTAAGTTACAGGTCTACAATTTAAAAAAAAAATTTCATGAAAAACAGTGGATCACTTTTGGTACAGAAATCTAGACCTCAGTGTAACGCTCAGGTGGTTAAGTCAACATAGCGTTATTTTAAAACAGAAATCACATGTCTTTGTGAGTAAATTGTTGATATAGGATGTAAATAATATTTATATAATTGAAACATACTCCTAATTGTACTGGAAATCAAGTGCCACCATATAAATTATATTTGAGTAATTTTGCCTATATGGTATAAATATTATTGATATTGTAGTTCATTACACTGTATTAGATGGCTATGGCTATTGCTATTCATGCATACCATTACCATGGGTAACATAATTCTATTTATTGCAAGGTGATGATTTTTGACTTTGTCTGTGT
This sequence comes from Pyxicephalus adspersus, assembly GCF_032062135.1. Lineage (NCBI taxonomy): Eukaryota > Metazoa > Chordata > Amphibia > Anura > Pyxicephalidae > Pyxicephalus > Pyxicephalus adspersus. The sequence continues at coordinate 30,011,018 of NC_092866.1, forward strand.
TTAACTGATATCTATGTTCCATTGATGGCTTCTTGTTACCTGTACAGCTTCCATCTATATGGGAAGTGACATTGCAGGACTTTAATGCGTTCATTGTATGAGAACTGTGGCACCTATGTGATCGAACTAGGGGGTGGGTTTGTTTACCTCCCCAGCCGACTTACGTGCCTGAAGTGACATCACACGCCACAAGTCTCTGCATTTGACAAACCTGAGATAAAAGGCAGATTGCCTAACAATGGGAGAGGATTATGTTGTTTGGAAGCAGCACTGATTTGGTGGAAAGTAGATCATGATGGCAGCATATGGATCCTCTTCTTGAATCTATGCCTGATCATCAGCAATAGTAAGTACTATAGGGCAGCTTGTCCTTCTGGACAGTGCCTAGTTGGTTGGGGGAGGACTATATTGGTTAGTGCAATATGGCTGCAATTCATAGTTTAGTACATATTGTATATACAATTATTTTTTGATAATTTTCATATAGATATTCATACTACCTCTGTTGCTGCCAGTTTCTGGCAAGTTTCAATGTAGGATAAATGTTATGAATAGTTCATGTCAAACTTTGTCACATATTTTATTTAGGCTTACCCTGTATGCTGTACCTTAATATTGTTAATGTTCTACTTGTCAATTTTTTTCTTCCGAAAAAAAATAAATAAAAACATAATTATAAAAAAAATTTGGGTCACATGTTATGCATAATTTTGTGTAGTTTTATTAAGGAACTAGTATATTTATTTCTGTACCACAAAAGTTTAATATTTGTTTAGATCTAGCTGTATGTGTTCAGGGATGTGGTACATATGGGACCTACAACTATGTATTGGATATTGTTATATTCTTTATCATTTGCAAATGATGAAGTTGATCCTTTATTGTAATATTTTTATTTTTACTTTTATGGCTTTTTAACATTAGCTGTAAGCCACATATGTTGTAATTTTATCCTCTTAGTTTTATTAACCATTGGGATATATTTTGCACTGTGTTTGTTTTGTGTTCGTCAAAGTAAGGGTGCCATCCTAAAAATTCTATAAACTTCTATAAACTCTACTACACAATATGGTGGATATTAAAGTCTCTACGGATTCCAGCTTCAGCCATAATGTCCTTTGGATAGCTTTTTAAGCTGCAAACAGTCCCCAGTTTCCTGCTTGGATTGTTAATGTTTTGTTAGGTGTTGACTATAATTAATTTGAATATATTGAAGTTATTTCATTCCTGTTTCTCTTAACAGACCATAAAGAAAAGAAGGGTTTTAAAAAATCTTTTAAAAAAAAAAACATGCTCTATTAGCAAGATTTATTCTGGGTTGTCCTACAAGTTTTTTATTTGTTAATCTCCAATTCTCCTGAAAGTGTCAGCATATTTAGCTAAGTTAATATTTATATATTAATATATTCCTATGTCCCTCAGTGGACTCATAGTCTGGTGGGTACTTTTTCTTACTCTAGAGGAGTACGTTTTGTGATGCATCAGGCCATTTTGTACCTTCTGGCTAAAGAGGTCATTGCTTTGGTTCCCCATCAAGTGCTCTTCCAGTGCTTTTACTCTAACCTGTTTATGACCTTTGTTCACTTTCTAAAGTTTTAGCGTAGTAGTATCTGCACTACGTGCTAACCATCTCTCACCAAGATGCTTATTTTTCCTTTTTTTAATACACCTTTACTAATCGTGTTTTGCATGCTACATTTCTACACGTTCATTGTTCCACTCTTTCTGCTGGCTTTGGTACCTTCAGGTGTTCACCACAGTGTTGGCAATTGTTCTTTCTATCACTAGGGTCAGGGACTTATTGTCTTAGTGTCTGGCTACCTCAACAATATCCTTTTCCAGGCTTCTTCTTTGTCAGTGCTGGAAATCAATGACAGGATCACTCTTGGTTCCATACATGATTCAGATTGATTAAATTGAAAAACTGAAAGTCTTCTCTGTTTTCTTACATCTTGTTTGCATACCTGGAACTGGACCCTCTGGGTCTATGAACTGTGGACTCAGACGTCACAGTCGTGACAGTCGTCACAGGACATCTTGAATAACCTGCATGGAAGCCCTTGGTCTGATTTCCCTGTTGAACACAAGAATTATGCAGTAGGAGATTTTACCCAATAAGGACAACACTTTTCTTTCACTGGGAATGAGAATTCATCTTCAACAGCAAAGATGTTCCTAAAGAAGTGACGCAGTTATTCCATAACCATGAGGGGGGCTTAAAAGATTGCCCATATTAGAATGTCAGAGGTGATGTAGTTATTGTCAGTAGTGATGTAGTTTGCATCACCACCATGACAAACCAACAGCTGGACTAAAGGTCAACAGCACTTAGATTCCTAAGAATGATCTCTTCGCCAGGCAACATTTTTTCAGATCTATCCATTTTGGACAATGTCAAATATTGTATTTAATGGTATCTTGGTTCAACAGGAAGGTAGATAGGTTGTAGCTGGATAAAGGGATGCATTGATGGTTTCAACATATACCATGGTGGCATTGTGGCAGTGTTACTTGATAAGATAGTAGCTTTCCTCATTGCCATTTTTTCAAGCTGGCTTTTGATTTTAGAGGTTAATCACTGGTTTTGCAAGCCACTTTCCTTCCCCAAGGTGGTATCCTCCAATCATTTGAACCAGGACATTGCTTTTTTCTTGACAAACCTTTGTGTATTCCAAGGAAAATTGCATTTCCCTTGATGTGGTCAGGTCAGTTAGTTTTTTTTCCCTGAACACCGCTGCAGGGAAATTTGACTTCCTATTCTTGGTTCTAGATGGTCTTTGGAAAGGGGGTTCTGGATTCAAGAGTGACTGTATTCAGATCTACTTTCTTGGACCTCTGTTTTGAGATAATGGGCTCTTCGTTTTACTTATTTTATGAGAGCAGTTTTAAAGCTTCTTGAGCTTTTCAGGATTCAGTTTTCTAGGTTTGCTTCCATGTTTGCTCAGTTTTTGTAGCTTACAGCATAATCATTAGTAGAATAGAGTAACTATAATAGTTCATATAGTTTATCTAGGAAAGAGGAAGAAAAACAAAAATAAAAAACAAGAATGGACAAGTTTGTTAAGGCACAAGTGAAAAGGGGAAACGACTACATAGGAGGGGATTACTTGTAACCCAGTGTACTAGTATGGAGATCTAGATCTGCTGTGTATCCTAGCCCCCTTAACAAGAGGCGTATTAATGGGTTAAACGCACAAGGGATCAAAAAGGTATGCCCATTTCTTGTCCGTGAAATTCTAGCAGGCTGTCCATTTATAACAAGAAATCAATTCTATAATTTAAAAACTATAAAAAACTGTAAACAACACAAACTGATATCCAAACTACCACAACCAGCCAACTTCAGACCTATTAAAAATCCTTTCTTTACACTCTGATCTCCAGCAGCCAAGTCCACAAGCTTTCACAGTTTTAGACTAGCTAAACCAAGCAATATCAAGTGCAAACATCCACTTAGTCTCTCGCAGTCTTCTAAGATTTGTGCGTTCTTTAGAGCAATGAAAAAACAGCCTATTCATTTTATTTTTATTATTCACAAGAAAAAAGTGATAAGTAGTTGCAGGATCAGGAAGGTTTTTGCAGGTTTCTAGTATGTTTATTTCCCTAGTGGTTGAACTTGACAGACAGACTTGTGTCTCTTTTTCAACCTAACCAACTATGCAGCTATGTATGACAAACAGCAGCATTAAAAAATAATTGACAATAAACAAATTACAACCCCAAAAACAGAATACTTTCCTTTTTCAGTTAGACCCTAAAGATATGACTGCCTTACCCAATTAGCCCAGGTAGGATTTTAATTTTAAAAATCCTCTAAACTTATACCTGTACTGAGTTTTGAATAATTAAAACAAAATTGGAATAGTGTTCTTGGCTGTTTTTCTGATATGCTATTATTAACTAAACACAGAAGCATTACAGCAGTACGTTAGTACATCCAATACTAACAAAAATATGCTAATTAGTACCTTTCATGAAAAAAATCCTAAAAAGCTTTGAAGTATAACATACTTTTGTTCAACCAGGCTTTTGCAGAATGTTTTACAACTGCACTCGGCAGTATATAAACTATGAGTCATTAAACTTCCAACATTCCATTAAACTTCCAACATTTTCAAGTATGTAATGCATTTTTTTGTTGGAGACCAGTTAAAACCAGTACATCTGGACTGTGCAGTTTAGATTCAGAAGCAAACTGGTATCCAGATGCACACGGCATCTGGTGTTTCTCTTTCCCGGGCTGTTTCAGATTTGCTATCTCTGCCTCCTTGTACATATTACAATCATTGCATCAAGGCTATATCTGTGCCAATTAATTTTAAAATCATACTTAGTGAAAACACATAGAGGGTCTAATTGTTCCCTTGCTGTGAGGATATTCAATTAATTTATCCTACCATTGACATAGTATTATTAGGTTATCATGAATATTCTACATTAATTACCGTATTTTTCGGACCATAAGACGCACTTTTTTCCCCCCAGAAGTGGGGGGAAAAAGTCCCTGCGTCTTATGGTCCAAATGTATCAAAATGTATCCTTCCCAGCTGCTGTCCCGTCCTCCCTCTGCCTTTTCTCCTGTCTCCAGCGCGGTACAATGCAGAAATCCTGCATTGTACTGTGCATCTCTCCATAGATACGAGCAGCTTCCAGCCTGTGCCTGTGTCTCTGTGTAAGGCACGCAGGGAAATCCCCCCCCTCACATCACTCTGAGGATGAGTCATCTTCCAGTGATGTGATTGGTGATGTATGGGGGTGTGTCAGGGAGGGAAATTTAAAGGCAGATTACAATGTAATCTGCTTTTAAATGGTTTTTACAGTACAAAAACACCACACAACATAAAAATAAAAGTACCGTACATTTTTAATTTTATTTTTAGATTACATTGTTGTCTATTATTTCATTATTGTTTTAAATTATTATTTATATTTATGTATTATATTATAATTTATGATTTTAATAAAATAAATATAATTATCATACCCGGGAATTAATCCTAAGAATTACAAGCCCACAATACAAACAAAAATTTCTATGCAAAAAAAAAATAGGATAGGATTTTATTAAAAGTACATTTTTTTTTTTACATGATTGTGTGTTTCAAACATTTTTTATATTCATAATATCTACTAGACCCTTGTTCGGACATATTTCTGTAACTTACAGGTCTAAAATGTAAAAAAAAAAAATTTCATGAAAAACAGTGTAACGCTTTTGGTACAGAAATCCAGACCTCAGTGTAACGCCCAGGAGGTTAATGTCTTTTGGTATAAAAGCAGAATTAAAGGGGCATTAACCCCTGTTTGTTTACCTGCCGTTTATAGGTAGGTAAGCAGAGAGGGGGTTTGGGCAATGAAAGCGCCCTAATACTTACAGATTCCATGATCCAAAGGGGTCCTGGTCCAGTACCGGATGCCCCGACATGGACGAGGCTTGCTGTTTGGTCCACCTTGATGGCGTCCTACGGAGTTCACAGAAGAAGCTCCAAAGATTTCCTGGGACCCAAAGCTGTCCCTCGTCATCCAATCAGTGAGCCGCGTGGGACACGTGATGACGTCACTGCACTGTGAGGAACTGAGCTTTCTAGATTCTGACTCTAGCAATGAGGAGTTCTTGGGGTTCTCATAAAACGAGCAGAACCTTTACCGTAAATCTTCAACTTTATTCTTTTTTATTACTGAAGTCTCTCGTTATTGTGTTTTACAGTAATTTTGTCTTTTGCTGACTTTGTTAATAATGGTTCTAAATGCTGCTGTTTACTTTACAGGGTTTATTACATGTGTTTATGACTGTGATGTTGGTTTTTAATGCACATAAAATATTTTAGGACACTATTTGTTTCAGAATCTTTTTTTTCTTCATTTCCCTTCTCTAAAAAACTGGTGCGTTTTATGGTCCAGTGTGTCTTATGGTCCGAAAAATACGGTACATCCTGAAAGACCTGTGCTCTAACATTGAAAGTGGTTATATAAAGGGAAAATGTGATACAGGCCCATTCACTCTTGGCTGAATCATGGGAAATTATTTAAATGGAAATTGAGCAGGTAGACTCAGGTAACGTGTACAATGCTCAACATGACTCTAGCTACATTGCAGGTGTTTAAGTCCTATTCTCAAGATTGCAAGATTCTCAAGATTAAGACTGTAAAGTAAGATATACAAAAAGATGACTAGATTTACTGATTTTAGCACCACTGTTTAATTTCTTGGGGGTCTTTTTTTTTATAAATTGGACATTCATCAAACATTCTTTGGTGGATGAATTGCTGCTATTGAAAACACATGGACCTGTAATTATCTCCACCAGGGAAGGTCTGATTTGGTGGTTTATAAAATCGTATTAGCAGCTAATACATTGTTTTGTACTTTTACTTTACTTTTTAACTTTTACCCACTGTTCACACCAGCACTTTAATGTTATATTGTTAGTAAATTTATAGTACTGTCTCTTTGTACTAGGGCTTTATTAAACAGGGAATCTAACAGTCCCTCAAACATTCCCTGGTGGGAATTATTTACTGCCATTACAACATGGACCTGGGAAATTCCAATGAGGAAATGTTTGAGGTAATGTCTGATTCACTATTCTATAATTGAAGCCCCTAGCATTTTATAGTAAATGTATTTATTTAAAATAGTAATCTAAGAAATTAGTGATTCTTTTTAGCTAAAAAGCTGTCTTTTAGCTAAAAAATCTAGTTCATTTATGTAGTACTAAAGCTATTTGTCAGTTTTATAACATAATATATAGTAGATTTTGGCCAACAAGATAATCTGGTAATGGTCTGGATTATGAAAGTATTCACTTTCTTCTTTTTTACTATTTTAGTGCCAACAATTTTCCTTAGCAAGAAGCCAAAGGAAAAAGAAACTGATGCCAAAACTCAAACTATTGAAGGAATCACAAGACTTATTTGTTCAGCCCGACAGCAGCAAACCATGCTTAGAGGTGATTAAATGTATGATTAAAGCTTATAAATTACCTTTTAAAACACAATCACAGGAGGTATGTATTGATCATTTTCAGGTACTTGTAGATCTGTTTAAGAATTATTTTCCATATCTTGAAACCATTGCAAAAAGATTTGGACACATCCATGGCAGTAAGAATTAGAAACACATATATGCTAAACAAAAAATCAGCTTCTACAAAACTGTTGATGCCGAGTGCACCCGTGCAAATGTAACCTTACGTGGGCCCTGACATGGTGTGCTTGCCTTGAAAGCTTGAAAACGTCTATGCCACGTTTTCCCGTGTTTATGTTTCAAGCACCTTTAAACACTGGAAAACACCAAAAAAACGCAGGAAAATGCCCACATTGAAATCCCCCAATGGTCATGTTTACCCGAATTTTTCTTCGTTTTCCTGTGCTAACCTTTTTTAACGCGTTTTTTTTTTTTTTAAATGTTGATAGGAGCGTTATAGATAACGCTCAAAAACGTGCCTCAAGGAAACATCCTGGTGTAGATGAGCCTATTGGAATGCATAGGAATTTCAAACATGAGCTTTTAAAGCCTCATGTTAAAAGCTGGGGAAAACATCAGTGTAGACTAATCCTTAAGGAAGTATTGAAATTTTGGAAAGTTGAACAACCATGACTAGCCCTTCCTTGAAGTCATGGAGGAGGTTCAGTTCAGTCTTCCAGAGTTTCATGCAGGGAAGTTTGTTTTTCAGAGATCTTAGCACTATGTAAATTAAGGATATTAGCCCTTTTGTTGTAGTGATTGACTTACAGGCGGATTCGAAAGGGGTGGCTTTGTACATTGAAGACCCCTCATGCATTTTAGAAAGTACTCAAAGGTATTTGAAGATATTGAAACTATTCAGTGCCAGGTAAGCCATCCCACTCGGAAAATTGTGAAAAGGTAAGTAAACCCCTGGAATCTACAAAGTCACGTTTTCTGAAAAAACCTCTGTTCCTCCACTATACAAAAATATTGGGCACTATCCCAGGGGCAAACTCTTGGATTATACTATAGTGGCGACAGTGGCAGGATAGAGCAACCTAGAAATGATTTGCCTCTGCTTCTATGTCATATTATGCAGGAGAGAGATAATGAAGGGCATAAGATTGGCAGTCTATTTACAGTCTTGCTGTGAAAAAGAGACCAAATCCAAATGGAGATTAATGTTTAGAGCATATTTATACGCAAGCCTGTGTTGTTTGTGAAAGAATTAAATATTTGGAGTAAATTGGGTAACGTTGTGAGCAAGTTTTACAAATTGTAACCGTAAACTAGGAGCATAAACGTTGCTTTTTTATGTTCACATTCTCCTGATTTAGACGAGTCAATGGTTTAATGGCCAGGGCAAATAACGGGAAAGAGGTGGACATCCCTGACAAGTGACTCTACTAATAGTGACATCTTGTGATTTATACTCTTTAAGTGAGATCTTTGTTAGGGGAGAGCTTCAGAGAGATGATAATACATTTATAAAGTGGGGACAAAATCCCATATGTCTTTGTAAAGAAGTTTAATACTGCCAAGATTAGCTATCAAACACATTTTGGAAGGTAAACAGATGAGAGCATTGTAGACCACTTGTTATCTTGATCCCATTTAGACAGGGCTGCAGAAATCAAATTTATGGATCTCCTGGTTTGGTCCAAAGCCAGCCTATATCTTACAAAACCCACTTGATCTGGATGTATGTACGTGCCTAGGAACAATTTTGAGCATTCAGCCAAAATTTTGATCATTCCTTTTAGATAACAATTTAATAAGGAGATTGGACAATAGCTACATCAGTATGATCCTTATCAAGTTTGGGCAGCATGCTAATGAAAGCGAAGTCTGGAGGTAACGTGTGCCCCTCCCTCCTAGTTAAAAAGGTCAGCTAGGTGTAGGGTCAACAATTGAGCACGTTTCTTATAATATTGGTTGGAAAACCAATCCGGCCTTGGAGATTTCCCCAACTTTAGATTTTTGATTTCTGACAGTTTCTTTATTGGTGAGTCGTTTCTCTAGTAGATGTTTATGATGTTCTTAGAGATTGGGCATGCCACTAGAGTGAAGAAAAGCCACCATAGTTAATGGGGTTCCCAAGGCTCAGCATAGAGTTTGCTACAGATCTATTTGAAGGCCTGCAAGATGGATAATAGGGTTTTGAGAAAATTTACTGTCTGGTAGTCTTTTTTAAGGGACGGCATGGAGCATAGTACTGGGATTTTACTTGTAGACCAGTACCGAGCACGGTTGTCTCCCCAAGTGAAGAATCGATGTGAGACCATCTGAGAGATTTTTCAGCCTTTGTGTTCAAACATAGGTTATACGTTTTGTTCTAGGAGTATCTAGTTGAGCTCTAAACCGATTACCCCTTTTGGTGGCTTTATGTGCTTTCTAATTTTTTAAAGGGAGACATATCCGTGTGGCAGGGAAAAGAAAATACATTTTCTTTTTCAACACAGGTGAGTATATCACCTAATAAGCTATCGTTTAGTCTCCAGGTCATCAGTGGGGGGCAGTAACCTAAGTATTCAAACAGAAGGAGCCAGGGGATCATTATCAGACCACAGTGTAGTTAAAATGCAAGCCGACAGGAGCTGGGGAACCATTTGGGAGGAAATGAACATGTAGTAATTAGAGAATATTGCTTATTTCCACCAAAATCTCAAAAGAGGGATGTACTTCTCTCTACGTATCAATAAAATCACACTGATGTAGTGTAACCACTATCTCTCAACAATAAAAAGTGGCCTTCTGCTTTTTGGATCAGAAAAGCAAACAGGTTATGAACAAAAAAAAAAGAAAAGCAGTTTGACCAGAGTTTGGTATATAATAAACCAGGAAGGAGGTAAAACCCCGTTAAGTGTACCAATAACCAGGAGATCGCGCCCATCAGGATCCTTGAAAGTATTGTGTGGGGTGAACAAGATGTGCTTAGAGAAACAAAGGGCTACACCTTTCTGAAGCATTAGCTAGGTAAATAAAGGAGTAATTCCAATGTGAGCTTAAGTTGTAGAGAAATGATTTTCCTTGATAGCCACATCATCAGCTTTATTGGAGTGATAAAATTGAAAAGCCTTGGTTCTCCTAATAGGGGAATGAAAACATTGAACATTATGGTTTGCACAAGCTAAGCAAGGTGCCATCATAGGATTGGTTGTGGATTGGTTGCGGACTGAGAGACATTGAATCTACTAATAAACTGGATCTTCTGGTGCAATTAAATAATTTGTACCAAAAACATTGGTTTCTAAAGGAAGGGGCGGGGGGGCAACAAGGTAACCAACAAAACACAACAAGCATGGTCCCAGTCAGGACCTAGTTTTAATTTGCGACCACCCATATGTAGGTGTAAATAGAATATCCAAATGCAAGAACTCAGGTGACCTGGAGGGTCACACTTCGGCAACCAAACACAATACAAGGAATGAGGGGGGAGACTCGGTTCAGAGGTAACCAGATTCCAGATTTAGAGAATCCAGTGAGGGCCTGGATATCCTTCTCTACCCTTAGGTGAAATATAACAGGAATAAAACCAACAAAGTATCATAGAAAAAGTACCATTGTGAAAATAGTAAAAACGTTAGCAACTAACATTAGCATAAATACATAGGAAAATCCAAAACTGAATACCTGAGCAGATCAAGGCACAAAGTTAGGTACAAAATTTAGGGTGTATTACATCCCAAAGTCATTGGTGAGAAGAGATTTTCAGATCCTTGCTGCCTGTGTAGGACAAGGCATGTCAACCCATTCATGTCTTTGATAGATTTGGGTAAGACCCCAATATGGAAGTTGTAGCGGTTGTTCGAATCGTCCAACCAAACCAAACACATGTGGAATTTTGATTACCTCGGTGAATAATGTTGGCAAATCTATGCTCTATAGTATCCAGCCACAGCCACTTGCCAGGTTGAATAGATATCTTGTTTTAGTTCTTTCGTAATATTAGAGAAGGTTTTATGTAACTCACATTGAAGGACGGCCACAAAGTAGCGCATTATCTTCAGCATTATCGCTGCTGGTAGGGGATCGATAGGCAAGGACACCCACACTGCCAAAGTGACCAGTAGGTAGAAATTCACTGTAGTCAGGGCACAGAGAAGCTGGGGTCATGATGCCAGAGAGATGCATGCTAGTGGCTACTGCTGGGCTAGAGTATCAATCTTCCATCAAGAAGAAGAGAGGCCCCCCTTGCTAGTCTCACCTGCAGCTTTTGAGACCAAAGGAGAGGGAGGCCTGGCTTCTTCTGGCGTCATTTTGTAGGAGGGGTGGCTGCTCTGCAAAGAGTTTTTTTTTCTCCTGATCCCAGTAGTGATTGTGGATTTAGCCCCACCTGGCTGTATGCTGTGGACTTGTTCCTCACTGGAGCCGCAGTGAAAACTTATTATAGCTGCTGGAGGGTAGAGGGGGCACGGTTGAAGCTGCGTCCATCAGCTGTGCATGTACACTACTGCTTACCCCTTCTGAAAATGCTAACGCAGTGGAAGAAGAACATGAAGGAAGGTGAGGTCTCCGTGTATCCAAAATAAAATTGCTTACATCATGATAGTGATTAACAACCAAAAGGTCTACATGCGTTGTAGAACTTTAAGTTGCAGCTATTGGCTGTAAAAAGGGAATTATATCAGCCATGTCAGGATAGGACATCTAATGCAACAGTTGGAGACCTATTGTTTCGCCTTCTATGTTTTAAAAAACTAATTGGTATTGTGTTGTTATAACCTTTTTGCATGTTTATTTTCCATTTTATATTCAATACTATATAGTTTTCTACGCAATAGATTGCTTCTCCAGGACCCCCCGTTTGTTTGTTTGTTTGTTTTGACATGTCTATCTACAGTACATTCTTAGCATTTATATTTTGTCTTTTCTTTGCTCCAATGCCAGACACCTATGTTTTAATGCCTTAAGCAAGCATATTTGTATCTTTGTCAGCACATCAATATCACGTTTTTTAAAAAAGATTTTACTTTTTTTTTAGTGACGGTTGATGGTCGTCTCTTTGGGGATGTGAAGTTTTTCCAAGTGGCGTCTCAATGGCCAACTCATGTCAAGTATTTTCCTGTTGGTATTTTTAGCTCAGCTGTAAAACCATAGTGTAAATTGGCATACTCTTGCAGTGTTGACTTTTAAACATAAACCAGTTACCCCTATTAACTGTGAAACTGTATTATTAGTCAATAGTTGGTTGGGTATACCACTTTCATAATCCATTGTTCCAAGACAAAGGTGTTTCGCTTAATGACATAGTCTAAAGAATGATGTGTAGTAACAACTGCAAATCAGGCAATAGCTTTGTGACATAAATTGGTTTTTAGCCCCTTCTAGTTACTGCCTATAATTATTTTCAGAAGGAGAAAATGGCCTTTAAAACAACCCTACTGTATATCAATGTAATCATACCCCAATTACATATTATTAAAAAACTATTTTAATTAAATATTTCTATTAATTTTCATTAAACAAGTATTGTATTCATGATTGTCTTCTCCTTTTTCATTTTGGAATCTGCTGCTCTGGAAAACTGAGTCTGGGACATGATCTTCCAAAATGTATACCCAATGCTTAAAAACAGGGGCTTGTTTGTTTTTAAGCATTGTTTATACATTTTAGGATATCCTGCCTCAATTTTCTGATTCTGTGAAATTCATAAATAATAAGAAAGGATCAGACAATTATGTATACAATATTTGTTTTTTGGAAATAATTTGAAATATTTAATAAATTATGGATTTAATATCTAATTGGGGTGATTTAATTTTTTGATATACAGTAAGGTTCTTTTAAAGCTCATGTTCCTCCTTCTGAGAAAATGTATAATTTCGATGTGACATTTCAATTGATACACTATCCCTGATTAGTTATAATTCATATTGTACTGCATATCATTGTTGTTTGTATTGTTATTAATCAAAAAGAAAAGTCTCTGTATCTGTAATCTTCTGTACTGGTACTGTGCAGTCTGTTACACATCTACATTCACCTGCCATTTACCACATAACATCTTGTGCCAGAGTGATCTATAAACGTGTGTAATGTATGATTGTATTTAACATTGTAACATTTATTTGGGAAGCACAACTAAAGCTAATATAGTGCCAAGATGACTACAAAAAGCATAAGGTCAAAGTCTTGAAAATTAACCTTTGCAACTTTATAACGTCGGGGAACAAATGTGTGAGATATATACATATATATAAAACTTTTTTAAACATAGTGATGTACTTCATTTACAGGTATATTATCATATTTCAGATTTACAGTTTTGTGAAAAATGTTTGTTCTGTGCTGCCAAAATTATTTAGTACTATGCTTGAGCTAAACAAATTAGGCCTATAATGTGAGATATGTGCTTGTGTTGCATTAGAAGCACACTGGAGAACACAAGCTAGTATAAAGCCAATACAATTGTTAATTGACGGTCCAAACTGTTGTAGATTAATGCTTGTGTGTTGCTTATTGCTAGATCTATATTGTAAAAAAAAATGTGTTACATTCCTTAAGTAAAGGTATCAAAAAACATGTTACATCCATTTGGATTTGTAGAGAACATCTGTTACTTTCAGACTAAAAAATAAAACAAGCTAAGGCACTGTTACATGCAAATATCTAAAATGATCCATCGTATACATTTAATAAATTGTTACATGTACATTTATTTATACTTATTAAAACATAGTCTAGTAATATCACCAGGTAAAAAATTGTGTGAAGTCTTACTGAAATAGGTTGAGCAGACACTCCTATTTCTAGGCTTTCAAGCCATATATATCACTGTACACTCTATAGTAATGTATTTAAACAATGTCCTTTTGCATTTTACATGTAGCTTCTTTTAAATGTCCTAATGTCTGTTAAATATACTGCTTTCAAAGCACAATGTTCTTGAGCACCTAATGGGATTCAGACAGATTTGCCCTTTTTAGTCTTCCCATACTTTTTTTGTCCTTTGCCCTTCTGTCAAATTTTCTGGTGTTGCACAAATTTATATATTTTGCTTGCCAGCTTTGTATTGTTTTTAATATTATTTTCATTAAAGTTTGTGATTTATAAAGCTGTCTGTTTTAAATAATTTGTGAGCAAGTTTTTTGTTGAAGTTCTACAAACAATAAGGAAAACAGCAGGTTTTAGCAAAATAGATGTGGTACCATTTTTAGCTGGTATCCTAGGAGACTGGACATATTTTGTTCTGCTGAATACTTTTTACTCTACCTTTTCTTATTATACTTATCCTTTTAGGATTCTACAGTTTTTTCTTCTGTTGGACCAGACATGAGATGTGCCTTGGGTGTTTAGTTGGTAAGGAGTGCTATCTTGTCCAGTTCAGTGAATTTTGACTGGAGCAAGAGAAATGAGGCATGTAACGATGCTTATTGCAGAGGAGGCATTGCCAGTCCTGTTCTGCAATAATGACCTCCCGGATCTAAAAATTGTAAAAGTGAAACAGTGTTTAAAAAAGGGCCTATGGTTGTAAGCAGATGCCACATGAAGATAAACTAGACAATTCTACAATTTTAGCTAGTGTTAAGCAGGTCCTGTGGACGAATTTGCACTAAATGTGCCTATTTCAAGCCAAAACGTCAAATGTCATCAGGATTTTGCATTAAAAACAGAAGCGCTTGTATACCTTGGACAGTGGTCTACTGAGGAAAGAGGGTTGCAGCAATCATTCATTTCATGTGTAGAAACCTAAAGTGGCACACTCTCAGCACTAAACTATACGTAATGTGCTTGTTGTAATTGCAAATAATAAAACTGATAACACAGGCTTGCACAATTTAATGACTTGGAAATTGTCTTTAATATGTCAACTGTTTCTTTTGATTTTGGGTCACTGAATTCAAAAATAAAAAATTTTTCCCCATCACATATTGTTTTCCAACAAAACACAAGGAAGAAAACTAGAATAAAATGCTCAGATCATTAGTAAGAAGTTATCCAATCTTCATTTACATGACCTATTTCTTTCAAATTTTATGAATATCTGCTATAAATTATTTCCAAGGCAAACATCCAAAATAGAACCAGTAAAAATTAAAAAATAGAAAAAAACAATATTAAAAAATGAGTTTCTATACATTCACATGTTGCAGTTTTCTCTGTCCTTCAAAAGCTCTTTTGAGGTTTCTTCTTATGTTTTTTATCCAGTTTCTCACTGCAACACTTCAATCATGGTAACATTCTTTCACCCCTGGTATCTCCTTCCCATTTCTTTGATATCCTGATTTAACCGCTCACGTTGCTCTTTGCTCACCACATTTATTCCACTAAATTTATACCCCCGAATCATTAACGGAATGCAACCACAACTACAGTACAGTACAGTGTTATCACATTAATTATTTAAATCCATAAATTGACTACACATCAACTCATGTCTGCAAATTAATACATATATATATATATATATATATAAATATATATATAGTTATACCATATACAATTGATTTTTACCTCAACATTTTTCTTACTGTGCTTCTCATATTGTACTATACTATTGTGTAATTTCTCCTTTATATTTAGTTATAAACTGCGTCTACCATATACCATACCTATACCATTGGGGAAGCCGAAACGCGTCGGGTTACAAGACGTTTAATGACTAATTTATGTCATAACTACCTCCATAGCAATATATTTGATTAATTTTTATTTATGGTCTCAAAGTTTAGGTACATTTAGGTACAGGTAGGAATTTGGAGACCTCTTCCTTAAATGAAAGTCAAGCTGCTTTTTCTTCTATCACTCTTTCCAGTGTACTAGAAATGGACAACTGGTAACACATGGCATTATTTTTAATATAAAAAAATAAACCAGCAGTATACATACAAACGTGGGAACAATCATACAAAAATCAAAGATCGAACACTATGATATTGTTAATGGTATATGACCAAAATAAAGAAAAAAGACCAGAAAAAATAAATCATGGTGGCAACATAACATTTTCAGGTGACAGCAGGCTTCACCATATTGACCTATTTGTAGATCAAATCTGCAACACTATGCCAGGAAAGAAACCCGGGCATTCCCAAAGGATATACACCAATATACATGGAGCAGATTTACATCTCCAGCAATTTGACTCAATCGCAATTTGCCTGAGGAACAATCTTTACTAGTTTTGCTGGTGTTCTGTACTACCTAGTTAGCAACTTATAATTAGTTTTTTGATATTTGTTATAGACAGACGCTTTGTGACTAAAATGGAGCAGAAAGTCTCATGATTTAGTAAATGTAGTCCCAAGATCTGTTTCCCACTTATCTATAAAATGTAATTTGTCTGGTGTGTGTGCTGATAATAGTACCTGGTACGCATATGAAAGTGTGCCATTCAGAGGGCCCAATGAGAGACATTTTACTAAAAATTATTTGGATGAGGAAGGGATCTGAGAAAATATGTTAACTGTATCCAACCACCTAGTGCAGGCACATCCGATCTGGACTGTAGGTCCATACCCAGTGTCCAATTTCCCCCTTGAATAAAATGTTGCGCTCTGAAAACACCCTGTTGCAGCCAGGTACGGAAAACGTGATCTGACTTCCCGGAGGGAAAGTTTGGGTGTGTTAGAATGGAAGTTAAATATGGGTATGTCTGAACCTTTTGAAAGTGGAAATATTTTCGCAGCATGGTAAGTGTAGTTCCTAATAATGGGTGCTTCAATAATGAGAGGACCGCGGTGGGAGGGGCCCAGGCTCACGTTTCAATTCTGATGTCCAAAATAGTTTCTTCCAATTGTACCCATAGTTTTGTACGTTTATTTGTACACAATTCCAATAATCTACCTAGGTGTACTGATTGATGATATAGGATAGGATCTGGGAATGCTACACTACCCTTTGATTTTGGTCTCAGGGTCTTCAAGCTTATTCTTGGGGTATCAGCATGCCAGATAAACCTAACAAATTCCATGCGGAACCCAGATTGGATATACATGGGAATATGAATAGGCAATGCCTGTAACAAATACAAAAGTCGCAGTCACGTTCATTTTCAATATTTTTCATCTGCCGAACCACAAGCTAATTGCTAACTGCTTCAATTTCTGTAACTCTTTCCTGATGGTATTTAGTACTGGCAAAAAGTTAAGTTCCGCTATCTGGGAGATCTTTGTGGACATCTGTGTTTCTAAGTATTTATTACACGTTTTAGCCCATTTAAAGGGAAACATTTGCTAAAGATTTCTGCATAACTCTAGGTTTAGTTACATTCAATGCTTCAGATTTCTGCAAAATTATTTTGTAGTTGGATAACTCCGCAAAATGGTGCAATTCAGCTAGTTGATTAGGGAGAGATACTACTGGAGCAGTAATAAAAAATAGCAAGTCCTCAGCATATGCCACAATTTTATGCTCCATGGGACATGTGATTTTCGGGATAAAACACCAAAGCAAAAAAGCTTTGTAACAGGAAAATGGCCTAGTATCCATTTTTTTTCCCAGTATTCATTTTGTTCTCATTGTATGTGTTTTTCACACTGACCTTTACTTCAACTAATGTTCTTGGAGATAGTTGCACGGAGTTAGAAGGTTATTGTGACATGGGCCTACTAGATTGTAAGCTCTTCGGGGCAGGGTCCTCTCCTCCTGTATCACTGTCTGTATTCATCTGTCGTTTGCAACCCCCATTTAATGTACAGTGCTGCGTAATATGTTGGCGCTATATAAATTCTGTTTATTAATAATAATAATGGGCCATTTCCAAGATGAACATGAAGGCCCGGATGGTCGAGGGAGTTTCTGCATGCATCATTAAGGAGAGATCTCCTGGTCCAGGTTGCTTGTACCTGTACTGCATATATCTTTAATAAAATTGCAAGACTATTTACTCCGATCAACGTTGGTGACTATTTTCCCTGACAGTTTGGTGGCCCGTTAGGGGGAGGAGAAATCTTGGGACAAGCCATGCTTTGATGACCAGCAGGATCAAAGAATTCTTAAGTGCGCACATTAGCAGGTAATTTTTTACCACTTTTTGGGATTTCTTTCTTCCACCCGATTGTCATATTGGCTATGCCTGGAGACAGTACTCCTCTCAAAGAACCTTGATCGGAGGTAATCTAAAATGTTGCATGTATACGTAGTGTATGTCCCTTTAATTTCGTTTGTCTGGCATGTAAATGTATTGTATGTCAGTTTTTAAACTTACGTTGTCCTTGTTCCTGTCTTTACCCCATATCTGCTCAGAATGAAACTGGTTTTTGTGTTTTACATGGTTTAGAATGTGCCTTCTGTATTAGTAGTGTTGAGATATTCATGCTGGTATTGATTTGTTTGTTTTGTTGGATTTATATTGTGGAAAATTCTGATTATTGCTAGGAAAGGAATTGTTGGTCTGCATAACATGTTTTTCTAATCAGCATTTTTGTGAGTTCCCCTATGTGAAATTAGGAGTGTGAGTAGGAGGCTGTTAAATCTGCCTCATTCCTAATGGTGAGATGAGTAACTAGATCCAGAGGATGAGAGAGGCGTGGACCCCTAAGGGGGAGATGAATGCGGATTATGGAAAATGGGTTTCTGAGTATTTGCAGAAATGGTATAAATAGACTAAGCAATCTGATATAGAAATTCCATCAGAAGGCACATAATAATCTTCCTTTTAAGGTGTTTGTTGTTAGGACTAGGAATAGTAGTAAAAGAGGTAGTAAGACTAAAGCTAGGTACACACTTCCAATATTTATCGTTAGAAAACGAATGATTACGACCGATCAACGATTATGCACGATTAAATTTGAACGATCGTATTGTGCAAAACTCTGTACATGCTGTAACGTTGCGATCGTTCAAATATAATCCACCAATAGTGTACACACGCTAGATACAATCGTTTGCAGGGAGTGACATGTAAAGGAGAAAGTGTATTGCAGAAACATGCACGATCACTGAATGACCGTACACACGATAGATAGTGAACGATCATCCCCCAATCGGATCTGCTGTGACAGTCGTTTTTTTCCAACGACAATCCTCGTTCAGCGGGGTCATTGGTCACCTTTTTTGTGAACAATTTTCGTCCGATTGGTCATTCGTTTCCAGCGTTAATTATTGGAAGTGTGTACGCAGCTTTGGAGTAAGAAGCAGAAAAGACAGGGAGATGTAACCCTAAATGAGGAGCATGAAGATAGTGAGGTGTTTGGGGATACTAATGAGACTGAAGAGTATTTTGAAAACAATGCTGCACCTATATTAGCTGTCGAAGCTCTGGGGAAGTCACAAGGGGAAGCTAGCACTACCAAGATAGAAGTAGGTTCTCAGTATAATATTGGTGCTCGCCCAAAAACTACACAGAGGCACAGGTATTAGACTCCCCTAAGCTGCATTATGATGAGGTATGTCAAGCATTACACAACCCTTCTTACATTTCTAGCACCCCTTTTGCCTCAGCACCACAAATAAGATCAGGTGATCCATTGGGGGCCAGTGGGGGTAGTGATCTTCCCCAATAATATAAGGGAACAATACCAGGAGGACTCCTGGGACATGTGAATGGGGAGATTAAGGGAGATGAATTTCCAGATAGATCAACCCGACCATATAAGTCACCAGTCGGCAGCGTTCATAGGAGAAATAAAAACCGCCACAATTATGCCTGTGGGAGAAGGTCTAATACTCGGGCAGGGTGGCTAATCGACCATCTCAGAGCACACTCCCTGGTCTCCGGGAGAAATGAAAAATTTTCTGAATACCATCCCAAAACCCAGAAAGAATCCCTGAGCTTTTACAAAAGAATTACACACCATTGCTTACAGTTACCACCATAATGTATCGGATCTATTTCACATAATTGTTGGAGTGGCATGTCTCATAGATGCTAAAATGATACGGGAAACGTTGGGGATCCCAGATCCATACCCACAGGGCCGCGATACAGTAGCGAAGGCTGTAGAAATGACTAATGCATCATTGAATAAGATTGCTAATATGTTTCCCCTTCAATCATGGTGTAAAGAAGTAACAAACATTACACAAAAAGCTAAAGAGCCAGTGGAGGATTATTTTGACCGTTTTTGGCAGGCTGTAGAGGCTGCCGTGGGTGAACTTGAAGATACAGGAATGGGGAGCACTGTTAGGGACTTCCCTTGTCTCTGGGCTGAATAAAGAGATACATGACAAGTTAACCATGGGAACTCTGGATTGGAGAGAAAAGTCAATGCCAGCGTTAATGAGCTTGGCTAGCAAGGTTCAAAGGAACCTTGAAAAGATAGAAGTTAAAAGACCACAGAGAGTTATGATGGTTCAGGCAGTTGAAGGGAAAAGAAGACCATTTATTAAGGACAATTGAGATAGTAAAGAAAGTAAGGAAGATAGGTGTTACAATTGTGCTAGGATGGGGCATTTTGCTAGGAATTGCAGATGGGAGAGAAGGAATCCATACTCCAGGGGAGGGAAAGAGACCTGACGGGGAGGGCTTCCAGTGTTATGGTGATTTCAGAGTCCAGGGAGGGTGATGCCTTTGTTAGGCTGACATTGAGGGACATGCCTTTTCATGCACTCGAATGTCTGGTGGACATTGGAGCTGCCCGATCTGTTCTCAAATCATCAGATGCTTCTCCTTTAAAAAATACTAACGTCATACAAGGAATTGGCTTAAATGGACAGCAAGTCCCTTTGTATGAAACCGAAGAAACTGGTGTTTCGATCGGACCATTAACTACTTCAATGTCATTTGTAATGAGAGATTCAGTACCATGTGATCTATTGGGGAAAGATGCTCTGATAAATATTAAAAGCGAAAATTGACTATACGGAAAATGGACCTATTGTGTCTGTCCTTTGCTCATCAGAGAATTTTCACAGCTTAGAAAGTATCATTCCCCTTATGGCAGTAAAAACCCCTGATCCTGAATTGGTTTCATATAAACCCTTTCTATAACTCACTGACATACCTCCATGCCTTCTAAGCCCTCTCATAATGTATATTTTCTGATCTTTCAAGTCCTTTGAAAAACTCATATCTACCCCTACGACCCACACATTTATATTTGTCATACAATAATACCTATTTTATATTTCCTTTAGGTAACACATTATTATCCAAGACATAACTTTAGTTGAACTACAAAAATGCCATTATTTCTCCTTTTAGTTTTTGTTTTGTTTTACGTTGATATATACATGGAAAACCTTTTTTGAATACCATGCGCATAGTAAATAGACTTTAATTTCAACCATTGATGACTTTAATATACTGTATATTTTGCATAATTACATGCTATTCTTTTAACGATGTATCAACATGGTTTCCCCATTTATCATATATTATATATACGGTTTATTACCCCTATTTATCTACCATCTCTACTCTCATACAAGATATCTAGTACATACACAACTTCCTATCTATTTACTATCATTCACTCTAATCTCTCTAATCTTTTTATTTCAGTGGTGTGACCGCTCCACCCTTGGTTTACCTCCCTCCCCCTCTCTCCCCTTCTGACGGTCTACAAGGGACGGAAGGCATGCCCGGAGGAGCTGACCAGCCTACCCCTCCCCCTGGGCTGCAATAACAGTGGTGACTCATGGCCTATGGTGCCCAAAACCAGTACTGAGAGAAAACTCACTTCTCTCGCTCTGGTGAGATTAACGGCGGTGGTTTGTGTGGGCATGGGAAGAACAAGTGGACGAGCGTACACACCCCTTAATACAAATGATCAACGCCTCAGATACGCCCCAGGGCAAGTCTAAATCACTTACGAACACCCCCTGTATTAACTGAGCAAAATTTTGACAGTACACACATATTCCCTACACATGTGCTACCAGCATAAGCATCATTATGTAGCTAAGGGTGAAAGTGGTTTCACACTTCCGCCCTCCAATGCAGCTGTGCAACTGGTATGTGCAGCCGCACCGATAGCCAATTAACCCATTGATATTTCTATATAATAAATTGGCATCTGCAGAACCAGTCCCCCCGGTGGCTGGCTGCGGATGTGCTCATCTTACACTGGGCCTGATTTATGAAAGCTCTCACTTTCATCAGTGAAGCTGGGTGATCCAGAAAACCTGGAATGAATTTCCTCAATGGCATTTGCTATTTGTTATCAAATATTTTTTTCCTGGACCAGATCCATTCCAGGTTTGCTGAATCACCCACTTGACTGATGAAACTGTATTCTCTCCAGCTTTGGAGAGCTTTAAAAAATCATGCCCGCTTTATCACTAATGTAAATGGGTATCTGCTCAGTCATTTTTTACATACTAAACTCTGACAATCTTGCTATATATTTTAATACATACTTCTTTGCTTTTTAGACTTGTTTTATTAATTGCTTATCGTATCAAGCACACCTTTTAACACTGATGCCCTAATAACCAATGAGTAAGTATATAATCTACTTTTACATCTCGGTATATATCAAATTTATTTAATACCCAGCATTATACATTGCCATATCTTATAACTAATCTTTCCTATAGAGACGACCTTGCTGGGATGTTTTGTCCCATACTTCCAAAGCACATAGTCCTTTGATATATACGCAGGAATAAGTAAGTAACGTTTTTTTTTTTTAATATTGGGAACTATACAATTCCTGTCAATTACATCTTATAATACCTAATCCAATTTCCTTACTTCTAGTCTAGTTCTAGTTATTTAAGCACTATTCACCACATGGGACTTTTCATCAAGCTTTGTATCTAGGCAACAAACTTATTTCTATCTCATCCCCCAACATTGGCTGAGAGGTAACTAGCTCTTCTTTTTTTGCCACTACCCTAAGTTCATAAGCTACCTATAATGTTTCCACTAGTTAATATGTATTGCTCACATACTTCTTGTAATTCAAGAACTACAGATAACTCCAACAACCTCAACAAGGTGATACAGTCATTTGATAGTAGGATCCCCACAATTTCCTATTGACCTCTAGTGTTTCCCATATATAAGTGTCCCTATACTCATTAGCCTGACTCTTTTGAGACCAACCTCAATGGAAAATAACTTTAATATAAAGTATTTCAACATCTATTATCTCCTTCACAGACTTTTTTTTCAATATCCTCATCTCCAATTTGAAATCCCTGTGCTTCTCTCAGCGCCATCTCTACTTTGTTTTCCTCACTTTGTTACAATTTTATAGTCACATTTCGGACTCCATTCCTAGTAAGTCCATCTAACACCCTTTTTTTGTATTGTATATTAATCTTTTAACTTGTGTGTGTAAATATATATATACTTATAACTAGGGAAATTCTATACCAAAAAATGTTCTTGGACACAATAATTTGTGGAATTGACCTTGCTATGTCAATGTTACAGTTTATTACCCTTTGCAATACAAAAGAGATTTGACTGATAACTCTGTGTTCATTGACAACAAAAAGAGGTTCATTGTACTATTGCCTAATCCACGCTTTTCAATTGACATGCAATACACTTGATGTTTTATTGTATTTTCTTAACCCTAACTCACTATTATCCAGTAAATTATGTTCTATATGTATTTTTTCTTAGCTCATACCTATCCAAGTTTCTAGATGCCCTGAGGAAGCCATCTTTTTGGCAAAACGCGTCGGGGTTAATCTGAGACATTGGAATTTCTTGAGTACAACTCACTTATTATTTTGCATTGTTTTTCATTGATCTATATCTATATATCCCACATGTTTAATTTACTTTCAATGCTTGTATAGTACATATGTAGTGTAATATGTAATTAAAAAGCAACCGATCTTTAACTTAATATTACTTTCATTAATGTCATTCCTCAATATACCTTAAAGAGCAAATACCTGAACATGTCAGCTCCCAAAAAAGGGCTAATAGCACTATTACTGGATGTATTAGCAAATTCAGAAGCCCTGTTAAAGTGGGTGACCACCCCTAAAACACATCATACCAGTGGTGAGTGAGCATCTGTTGAATTTCTGACTCTACTCTGACTGACTATTTTCTTAGTAGCAATAGTTGTATATATCTCATGAGCTTTACTTTTGTTAAGCAATTCTATTTGTTTTGCAATAGCTTTACTATCAAGCAATATGTTTTTCAGATCCTCAAGCGGTAGCTGTACTCTACTGATTTTAAGTAGAGTTACATTAAAATCTTTCATCAGAACATGACTTCTATTATTCCATGTAAAATGAGTTAAATTGTCAATGCAACCTGCAAATGGAATTGTTACATCACAATTGTTACAAAATCTTCTACAAATTTCTCATTTGTTACTGCACAAATACGTTGTGGGGCTGTTTATACGAACATCCTAAAGGTTAATGGCATAATAACCCATTTACATACATTGATAGAATGCAGCTGCAAACATGGTTCATATACAGACGATTGCAATTTACACACTTTATACCATTATATGTAATAACCTGAATGTAATATTTATTTCAATTTCTTTTTTTCATACAAAGGATTTATTGTTACTCTTTCACATTGTTTTTACCATAAAACATTTGAAAATTAATCGGGTAAGCGGTTAAGGTAAAAATTTACACTATTAGCTTTTCCTGGAGTGTTCAGTGTTAGGAAAATCCCGCCAGATGCTCCAACAATAGTCAGCCATTTTATGTACATCCCATCTACCCTGATAACGTCCTTTCATGACCTTCAAATCTTGGTGGAATCGTTCACATTGCTCATCACTGACTGAACCAAAGTTTTCCATGAAGTTGGAAAGATGGCTATGCAGAAAATGCACCGTGATGCTCATATTGCAACCAAGCATTTTGTAGCTCTCCAAGAGTTTCTGGAATATTTCTGTGTAATTATTTGCTCGTGTGTTTCCAAGAAAGTACTTGACAGTGGTTTTGAATGATAACCAAGCATTTTTTTCAACTTCTGACATTGTCCTGATGAAATGTTCATCTTTGATAAGCTGCCGAATTTGTGGACCATCAAACACACCAGCCTTTATTTTTTCAAATGGCAGGCTAAGAAATGCCAAAATTAGGTACTTGAAACAGTCTCCTTCAGTTGGCAAAGCTTTAACGAACAACTTCGTCAAACCCAGTTTCATGTGCAGAGGCAGGAATATATTCTTTCTATCAACAAGTGGTTCATGTAGAATGTTTGGATCACCTGGTTTTAAGGCAGATCTTGGAGGCAAATTCGTTTCCACTCAATGCCTCTCATGAGCTCTGCTGTCCCACATGCACAGATAACAGGGATACTTGGTGTATCCGCGTTGCTGACCAAGAAGGAAGCATACCATTTTAAGGTCAACACAGATGACCCAATTGTGTTGGTGATATTGCAACAACTCAATGACTCTCTTTATGTCTGCATATTCTTCACAAAGAAACTGAATGGTCAATTGGGACTGACCCACATATATTGTCATTGTGAAAGAGTACACGCTTTAAGCTCCGCTTTGAGCTATCGATGAATAGTTGCCATTGAGTTGAGTTATAGATTGGAATTCCCAATTCCTCCAATAAACCAGGTATGTTATGGCATTTCACTAAGCCACTGTCAGCTCTAAAGTACTGCGGAAATGCAAATTCTCTTGTTTGAAAATACGATACCTTTGTTCCATTTACAAGTAAGTTTTTCCCACGCAGTCTTGATGCAACGAGTTCTGAAGCCTTCTTCAATAGTCCTAAATCATGTGCCAAATCACTTAACTTATGCTGATCAAATCCCTTACGAACAGAGTCCTCTTCAATTTCAAACTCTTCATCATTGTTGTCACCTAGTTCATCACTACAATCATGTTCTTCAAGAGAGGCTAGTGTAACGAAAACCGGCATTGGGATTTCATCTGAATGAGCCACTGAGTGTATAGCCCGTGATAGACTAGGATACTCTGTTACATTTATTTTTCTTGTTATGTGCTGAAGTTTTCACTGCATATGGCATCTTATCACGTGTTCCCTTTGTCCGCATCCCTAACCCTTGACACACAGTTTGCACACCTTATGAGGGGCCCAAGACTTATCTTGATCACCAAGTTTAACTTTAAAATATGCCAAATAGGCTTGCTCTACAAATGTGTTGATGTTCGCCCTTTGACTGGGAATGGTGAAACTGCCACAAATATAACAAAATGAATCGGGGTTGTTTCGGCACTTACAACGAGAAACAGCAGAGCCATGGCCTGAAAGAAAGGAAATACGTGTGTAAGTAGAAAAATACATTTTGCTTATTTACTACGCAGAGCAGCGTACAACCTCTGACCACACTGTCTTGCGTGTAAATGAATAGCCTATACAAATCCACGCTACAGTAATCATAGACAGGGGGGGGGGGGGGTCTACTTTGATCATACGCTTTTTCCTTTTATACTCCCTAGTATAATCCTCATACTCATATTCCACATCGGGCTCTTCAGTACTATCAGGCTCATGAGTCTTGACCTTTTTTTTGTTAGCATGAGTGACCAGTGGCCTCCCTCCCCCCATAGTAAGGGTGTCTTTTGTGGGATTATGGGGCACAATTTTAACATTACCCAAAAAACTATGCACTCTTTTCTTCACATTGCTATTTATTTATAATATAAGGCGAAGGAGTGGTATGGCTTTTTGTTCCCTTTACCTTTATGGGGCTTTTTATCTCTTCTTTCTTAAAAGCCTTTACTGTGGGTTTCTTACCCTGACAATCAGGATTATCTGGAGGGAAATTAATTTACAAATTAACTTTAAAATGCTTTACCTGGGTCTCCACTTCTTGACAAGTGGACAGTACCCTTACTAATTGGTACTTTGTAATTTTTGGTTAGGTTTCCTTAGTAAAAGCAAGAACAAACCATGCATGAGCAGGTCCTTCATGCTTTTCAACCGGAAAATCCTTCCAAAACAAACTCCAACAAATCAGTACATCCAAACCCTCCATTGCTGTTATGGAGGTGTTCAGAACTTGATATTTTTTACTGGGATCAGCGTCTGTCAAGTTGACCTGTCGTTCAGTATTATTTTGAGTCCTGAAGCCAGGTCCTTTTAAATTATTGATGCCGGACGTTCTAAGCGTTTCGGGTCCCCCTATCAGCACCTGATATAGGACCATCTTCAGCTATTCCTCGTGGGGTACATGAACACAGGTGTATGACCAATTGGTTTGTATTTTAATCGTGGCCAAATCCTGGTACACAACATGAATCTGGTTGCTTCCAATTAAATCCTCAAAAATCTTCACTTTCATTCAATTAAGCTGCACATAGCGTGTTCGAGTTCCAGGTTTTGGAAATTCCGCTCCACCATCCATATTTGTCACTCAGGGGTCCCAGGTCCCTTTCGGGAGCATCTCCTTGGACCACAGGGGGACCAATCAGTACAGTCAAGGCACAGACAACAGTCATCACCTAATAAACAAAAAAGTCTTATTCTCTCAAATAACACTTTTGCTGGGGCCCATACTCCCAGCGTTCTTGACCTGGTCTCATTATTAGCACTGTATTGTCTTTTCCTATAGCTATTACCTCGGGTTCATCTGGGGGCCCTGTGGGGTTTCTCACCCAGACTTTTGCTCCTGCATTTGTATTTGTAGACCAGAATCCCTCCCCTCTTACAGTTGACACTGGAGGTGGTGCTCCTTCCTCCATCTTGGCCATAAACAGAATGAGCAACAATTTTGCGATTCGGTCCTTTGCCTGAATGAGGATGTTTTGGTCCCCATGAGTGATTAGTAACACCTTTATTTCTCCTTGGTAATTTGAATCGATCACTCCACCTAGTACGGCCACCCCTTTTAATGCCATGGTAGATCGCGGAGCGATCGGCCCATAGAGGGTGGGATTTAACAACCCAAACCAGTCCTGTATACCTGTACTTTACCTATTCCTAGTTTCATAGTATCCACGGTGTGTAGATCCAAGCCGGGGGCTTCCAGAGAGGCTCAATAAGGCATCTGTGCTTCTGGATGTATTTTACTGCAGCACATTAGCTTACCTGTATCCTGGGTGTACCTGTACCAGGGTGTCAAGATCCTCATTAAAGATGTCTCTGTTTCTGCTGTTGGTCTGTTGTTAAGCACTTGAAGAGCTTTCTGTAAATTGTCCCTCCATTGTCCATGCTCACCTTCACCTAATTGCCTCCGTTTGTCTTTTAATAATCCATTCATTCTCTCTATTAGCCCAGCAGCTAGTGGGTAATAGTAAATATAAAAAATCCATTCAATATTGTTCTCTTATGAAAGGCCTTGTACCTGTCCACCTTTAAAGTGACTTCCGTTATCCATTTGGATTTGGATAGGCACGCCATAAGTATTGTATAATTACTTGCAATGTCTTGATCGTATTCCTCTGCGTGGCTCTCTTGCACAGGTGACCAACCATGTACTCAGAAAATGGGGCTACAGCCGTACACACATATCTGCAACATCTGCTCTCATTGGCAGTGGGCAACATGGCACATTGGCAGTGGGCCAATATAGTCCATTTGCCAAATCTGGCCCGGCAACTTACCTCTGGCAATCTGTCCCATCGCTGTTCCCGGGACTGTCCTTTTCTGGACATGTTGACATATCAGACATTCTAAAATCACTGTTTTTATTAGAACAAAAGTGAGTGGTATTCCTCTATCCGATGCCCACCTGTATATTGCCTTTTCCCCAAAATGCCCGCTTTTTTTGGTGGGCCCAATGAGCAGTGGCTCGTAGCAATTTTTCTGTTCCTTCTTCCAAGGTTGCCTCAGAAACATGGGCAGCATGATCTGCTTGAGCATTATACAGACATTCTAATGAGTCAAGTGGTACATGTGCATCAACATGGCATACAGTCATCTTAGTATTTCCTGCCATGCCTAGAATATCGTCCCAGAGTTCTTTTCCCAAGACTTCCTTACCATTTATGTTCCACCCATGTTTATTCCACGTCATCATCCATGTGGTCAGCCCATTAGCTACTGACCAACAGTCAGTATAAATTTGACACTCCCCTCCTTGCTGTTGTTTAAGAACCTGATACACTGCATACAATTCAGCATATTTACTACTTTTACCTTTTTCCACTGTGTCCAGGACCCTTTTCCTATTTACATACTTAGCAGAGCCATCTGTGAACCATACATGTCCTTTTGATTCCTTGGGCAACTCTGAGTAGGGAACTCCCCATTTCACTGGGGATTCCTCTACAGGAGGGGGTGCGTTTGCGTTCTCTTCCCCCTCTACTGGCACAGTGGCCATTTTTTCATGTAAGGCAGCCAGCCCTGGCTGCCCCTGTATAGCCCTGGAACTTATGTACCATTTCCACCTAATTACGGTGGACCTCTAGTACATGACCTATTTTATGGGTTTTAGGGTCACTCATGACCCATTGTATGATAGGAATCTGTGGTCTGAGAGTAACCGCATGATTTAATGTTAGCTGTTCTGTATCTATCAGAGCTAAGTAACATGCTAATAGTTGCTAATAGTCTTTAAGGGGGTGTAGCTCCCCCCTGCACTGGGAAACTTCCTGTTCCAGAAACCCTTTTACATTGCTGTTTTTGCTATAAACTCCAGTTGGCATATTGGTCATTGACCGATACATGCAACTCAACCTCTTCATCCTGGATTGGCCATAAATCTACGGCCTGCTGGATAGCTTCCTTTGCTAGCTCAAAGGCCTTTTACTGAGTCCTCCCCCACTCAAAATTATACTTTTTCCTGGTTTCCTTGTACAATGGGGCTAAAATTTAGGCCAAATGGTGGATATGATGTCTCCAGAATCCAAACAACCCAATATAACTCTGTGTCTCTACTTTGTTCTTGGGCACCTTAAAGTCCATGATCTTCTGTTTTGCTTTGGGGAAAATTTCCCTCTGACCCTTTTTCCAGTAAATGCAGAGGAATTTAACTCCTTGTGCCAGCCCCTGGATCTGGTCTGGGTTAATTCCCACCCTTTCCCTTTCATGTGGTCCAACAGTGTGAGTAGATACTTTTCTACTTCTTCTTTGCTATTACCTAGTATCATTATGTCATCAATGTAGTGTGAAATATGCATGTGTTTTGGTATCTGGAATTCATCCAAATGTTCTGCCACAATCCTGTGACAGATAGTGGGGCTATGTAACCACCCCATTGGCAGCCGTGTAAATGTGTACTGCCTTCCCTGCCATGTAAAAGCAAACTGATCCTGTGCTTTTTTCCTCTATTGGTATAGTGAAAAAGGCATTAGCCAAATCAACCACAGCATACCAGGTTCCTGGTTGTCTCTGTACATTCTCTATCAGTGTGATGGTGTCTGGGACTGCCGCAGGTAAAGGGGGTGTCTTTGTTAAGTTCCTTATAGTCTGCCTTCGGGTTTCCGCACTGGCCAGATGCGATTATTCCATATGGTAGTGGTTGGTCTCATTGCCCCCACCTCTACCATATCCCTAATTGTTTCCTCTATCTCTTTTTGACCTCCTGGTATCCGATACTGTTTATAAATACAGTGTGTTTCCCCATCGGCAGCCAACCTATTTTAAGCGCCACCCGTGTCTGTACTGCCTGGGTAGGTTTACCGCCCAATCTGCTTAAGGTTACCCTTTGTCCCTTAAAGAAATGCGGGTTTCCATAAATCAAGGTGGCCTCTGCCCCGGTATAAATTAAAGCTTGTACTTTGTTTGTTACCATTTTTCCAATGAATCGCTAATTTAGTAAAGAGTCTCTGATCTCTACTTATTTGTACCGGGGCTTGACCTCCCGCCTATTCAGAATTCTCCTCCTCATCAGCCAACTCAAACTACTTTTGAGGAGGAGGTTCCTGGGTTTGGGGCCTTCCTTCCTGTTCACCATTTTCATTGTATTCCTGGCTATTGCCTTTGTTATATATTCCCAGGGGTACAGTTCGCTCCCCCATAACTTAGGGGGGTTGGGTTGGCAGAGCCCCTTATTGAGCGGGTCTGGCAGCCACTACCTTTTTCTGTAAATACATCTTCCAGAGGACTGATGTCTCAACACTAGTGTTGTTGTTCGAATTCGGGTCGTCCTAATGTTCAACCCGAATATGACCATTCAAATTTATTCGAAACCCCGAATTTGACCCCCCCACAATGCCTAGGGACCTCCCCCATGATGCCTAGGGCCCTCCAATAACAGCAGGGGTTGCTCCCCTCCATGTTTGTTGTGGCAGGCAGCCGATTGTCTGTCTGTTACTTCATGCCACACAGGCAGCCATTGACCTATATAAGGCCAGGGCGTGCCTGCATTTACCACTCCTGACAGAGATTTGCTAGCATCACAACCTTTCTGTGCAGCTTGGCTTGCTTTGTCAAAGTGAAAAAAAGTGCTTTACTTTGTTAGACTGTGTCACACTCACACTATTAGTCAGATAGATTGTTGGATTGTACTGTATTGGTGCAGTCCTGAAATCTACTGTACTCAGATAGGTTCAGTGTTTCACTGTTAGCTAAATAGATAGATAGATACATTGATAAATAGATAGATAGATAAATAGTCAGTCAATGTGTTACATACAGGCAGCCAGAGGCAGGGTCCCCTCGCTGACTACGTGCATAGTATCACACTTGTACTGAGAGACAGACACACAGACGCAGTGTATACTACAGTATATAGTTTGTATACTGTGCTGCATATTACAAGCGTCACCTCTGAAGGAAAGTGCTGCATAAAACACACACACAGCACACTTACATTTTTTGTGTCAACCCCCCTCCCCCCAATAAAAAAATCCACTTACTGTACAAATTTAAATATACATATAGCATATTAGCTACAAAGTATTTTGCAGGGTGTCAAGCCACACAAAAAAAATTCTACAATGTCTGGCCAAAGAGGAAAGGGCAGCTTTCGCAGGGGTGGCAAGCAAAGCAGTATGAGTTTGTTTTTAGCTGCAGACCCAAGAACAAGAAGCGCTGCTGTTGTTGGTGGGCGTCCCTTATTGCCACACCATGAACAAGAGGTAGTGGAGTACATGACCCAGCCTGGGTCAAGTGATTGTACAGGTGTCCCAAACAGTCCATGATACACCTGTTCCTCCTAGTTCTTCATCAGCGGCTGGAAAGTCACGTGTACAGCAGTATGTAGAGGAGTCCCACCGAGGGGTTGGAGAGGCGGAGCTACAAACATTCCTTCAAGATGCTCAGTTGTTTCAGTCATCTGACGAAGAGAGTTAGTTCACAGGCTTTCCCTCCACTTACCCTGTTTCCCCGATGATAAGACACTGTCTTATTTTTTTTTGAAGGCCAAAATATGCTCTAGGGCTTATTT
>NC_092866.1:30043760-30091063 GCF_032062135.1 Pyxicephalus adspersus
GGGGGGGCTTATTTTTCATTTTTACCTAAAAAGGGGGGGCTGTCTTATTTGATGGCCCTGTCTTATCATCGGGGAAACACGGTAGTTTTCACCAGAACACTCAGCCAGACGAGCCATTTTCAAACTGGCTCCAAAAGGCCGCTGCTTCATTTCGGCACATATAGGGAAACTGTCTCTTCTGATGATGATGATGATGTCCTTGATCCGACATGGGGCGAACAAGGAGATCATCATAGGTAGGAAGAAGAGGAGGAGTAGGAAGTAGAGGAGGAGGTTGCAGAGCGCCCTCAAAGGGGGAGAGAGAGAAAGAGGGTAAAAGCTGCCCACACTCTGCATTTTTCAAGTACCAGTGAGGCAAGTCATTGACGTAAATCGTCGGAAGCTGTCACCACAGCTATGCCTCAACAACTGCAGACCGCCACCAGGAGCACCAGCTTCAGAGCACCTTTCGGCCCAGTTAGATGTTTGCCAGTGTGGGCATTTTTTAATGTCCATAGTGATGACAACACTATGGTCATCTGCAAACTGTGTGCTCAACACTTGAAACGAGCAAAAACCCAAACAAACTTGGAACAAGTTGCATGAGCACTCATTTAAAAAGCCACCACCCGGTAACCTGGCGAGAACACCTGGTCAAAGCACAGAGCGACCACCTCCGCCCAAGATGCAAGCTCAAACTGCTCGATCTTCCTCAGCTGCCTTTCCTCCTTCTGCCACCAAAGTTACCTGTGCTGCTGCCAGAAATTTGAGTGGGGCATGTAGCCGAGCATTACCTTTAACAGCCTCCACCAGCGGTGAGCAGGAGCTCCAACGCAGAACGGCTGCTGTTTGTGGCATTGCTAGCAGTCAAGACCAGGCATCATTGCCATCCCCAACAACTTCTACCCCATCGTCCAATCTTTCTGTGGTTAGCATTACCAGCATCCAACCTTCCATCCCCCAGATGCTGGAGCGCAAGAGAAAATATGGCCCAAATGACCCCAAAACAAAGCTAATCAATGCGGCAATTGCACAGCTGATTGCGTTAGAGCTTTACCAGCTGGTGGACTCCAATGCGTTCCTTTACACATTCCTCTGCACGAAGCCAGAGTATGTTATGCCTAAGTAACAGTATTTTGCAGAAAAATGTGTTCTTGCTTTGCATGAACATGTGCAGAGCAATGTGTCCATGGCCCTGCAGCACTGACAACAAGGTGCACCTGACAACCAACAGTTGGTCGAGCAAGCATGGCGTGGGAAGATATATTTCCTATACAGCTCACTGGGTAACTTTGGTGGCAGCAGGGGAAGATGCAGCTGCAGCAAGGGCTGCATAACTACCTCCACCCAGAGCACATCGCCATGCAATTTCCTCCTCAACCTCCACTTCCTCCTCCTCCTTTGACTCTTGTGCCTCAACCTGTTCTTCCAGGGACACTTTGCCATGGAGACCCAGCACCTCCCATTCGGCAGCATGTGTCCACCACCAGCAACAACCTGCAGTTTACTATTTCGGTGCAGTTTGCTATTCAGACATTGCCACTCAGTCCTGAGATTGCGAAGCCTTGGTTCCCTCAGCTACACGGGCACAGCCATTTTAAGTGCCTTGCGGGAGCAGGAGGACATATGGCTAACTCCCAACAGACTTCAGCCAGGCAAGGTCTTGTGTGACAACAGGGCCAATCTGCTGGCAGCCCTGCGTTTTGGGAAACTCACACACGTACCTTGCCTGGCTCACGTCATGAACCTGATAGTAGAGCGCTTCCTTAGGAATTACCCAGGCCTCCAGCGGCTATTGCTGAAGGCCAGAAAGTTGTCAGCGCATTTCTGCTGGTCAAACACAGACAGTGCCAGATTGGTGGATTTACAGCGAAATCTCAACCTGCCAGTGCACCAGTTAATTTGTGATGTGGCCACACGTTGGAATTCCACCTTTTACATGCTGCAGCGGCTGGCTGAACAACAGAAAGTGGTGGTGGATTACGTGGCATAGTCTGTTCGTTTCAGCCATATACCTACACTACCTTTCTTCAGCCCTGCGGAGTGGCTGCAAATTGAGGACTTGTGCGCTGTATTGTCACCTTTTGAAGAGGCCACCAGGATGATCAGCAGAGATCAGGCCTGTGTCAGTGACGGCATTAGAGGTTGAGGCCATCACCCATATGGACAGTGTCGAAGCTGTAGCTATCGGAGACATGAATGGATCAACGAGATTCCAATCCGTACCAACTATGTAGGGAAACCACATGAAAGGGAACGGGATTGGCGGAATCAATGGGGCAAGAAGACCCTGTTGAGCTTGAATCTAGTCTGGCATCTAGAGCTGGGTACTGGGCAGTGGGCAGGTGGCAGCAGTAGCCCCAGGAAAGAACAAAAACAGCTGGGGCATTGGTCCCACTAATCCATCACAAAAGGAAATACAACCTCCTTCTTTTTGGTATTAAGTTACAGGTTAACTTTTTACCATAAACAAAGGAAATGGGAAAATTAGATGGATAGGAAAAGAAAGCAGGTAAGGGAGAAAGAGAAAGGGAGGGTGTGTGGAAAAGACAGAAAACAGTAGAGAAAGAAAAGGAAAAAAGAGGGGGAGGAGGGGGCTTTCTGTTGTAAAGCACCTGTCAACACAATCCTCTGCAGGGGGAATTGACTGTACACCTTGTTATCATAGCTAGATCTGCCTCCCCCATCAAACACTAAAAATTATACATAACAATCATGCAATCTGGGCAAGTCCTTTACCAGAGCATGACCTATAAAAAAGCTGGCATGGCATGAATACTTCAGAGACAATAAGTATGACATTTCAGTAAACTTAGAAGAAAAAAAGGTAAAGTCCCAAAGCCTTCGGTGAAAAATCCGAAGGAAGGGATGTTGACCAACTATAGTTTCCTCTTCTAGGCTATGAAAGCCAGGGAGCAGTCAGAGTAAAAGGAAGGGGCAGAGTCTTCAAGTGCCCAATATTTTAGACTTCAATAGAGGCCAGGGATGTGCTCATTAATGTGGGAGCCATGTAAAAGGAACCCTGGTCTCCTGCTCACTGAGCAAGTAGTTACTGGGATTGATGTTGAGGGTGAAGGGGTTATGAGGATGAACATAGAGAGAGCTTGATTACTGTGGTTGGAGGAAGTTGTAGGGGCTCCTAGAAAATGAAGGCCAGCCCTGTGGATGAACATCCTAACAAATTTCCTAACAAATTAATAACAAAAAGTTATGTGAAGATGTGAAGGTGGCAAACCCAGCAGCCCAAGGTGTTACTGCTACCCCTAACAGCCGTGAGAGCAGCCCATCTAGTGGGGGGGGGGGGGAAACAATGCAGAAAGGAGTAGACAATTGGTTGTCACAGGATTCTATATTGAGGAGGACTGATAGAATGGTTTGTCACCTGGATTCCTTCAACCAAATGGTTTGCTGTCTTCCTGGTGCCAGGGTTTGGCTTGTGGTGGAATAAGTGGACTCATTTTGGTGAGGGTCTGGGCATGACCCAGCTGTCTTGGTCTATGTTGGAACTAATGACAGGACATATGGAACATTGAGGATCCTTAAAAATCAGATTAAAGAACTAGGCTTCAAGTTAAAGGAAAGGATCTCCAAGGTTATTTTCACTGGAATATTGCCTGTGCCATGTGCAACACAATATAGGCAGCGGGGGTATATGTCCTGGTATAAAAGGGAAGGGTTTGGGTTCTTGGGTCACAGGGGGTACTTTTAATTGGGGTACAAGCTATATACCAGACATGGTTTGCACCTAAATGGAAGGGGGTTGTGCTAAGGAACAAATTTATGGGAATTGTAGAGGGATATTTAAACTAGGATAGAGGGGGGTGGGACAGTCAAATAAGGTGGCAGAAAGATGAGACAGGGCTCAGTCATGAGTGGAGGGTGGATTGGGGATAGTTGGGGGGAAGGTTATGGATAAATATAGGGAGTTTCTCATGTTACACATTTAGCCACTTGCTAATACCATAATGGTCTGCTAAGCATTAGTCTACCAAAGAAATAGTATTTCTGCTAGTTGGGTGAGAAACCCCAGATTGAAAGTCTATGAGTTATATACAGTATATGGAGGATTCCAGAAAGTACTGCCAGAATTGGAGAACATGGCCATCTATACAGAAGTTCTACAGGTATACATGACTCCTTAGGGAGTACTTTATGCACAGTGTTGAGTATATACAGGTCTGTATAATTGTGTGCATGTGAAGATATTCTCCTTGTAATTATACTATTAGGTGAACCCATTTGTATTAGAGTGTACATACCAATACTCTTTGTCTGGGAGCCTAGTTAGAATTAGTGCAGAGTTCTTTAAACTGAATAGAATAGAGCCAGGTTAGGAAACTGACAGCCCATAGAGAGCTGGAGGTCCAATTTCAGCAGCAGGATAGAGAATCTTTAGGAACTGCGTGGCAGAGTAGATAGGCTGACACTGTTCCAGTGCCACACCGCTGATTTCTTCAGAAACAAGTTACTCTTCAAGCTGTTCTGGCACCTGTTGGAGGATCTCCTCATCACCGCCATCCTAACTCAAAGTGATTCCAGCCGATGCCACATCTGATCTCATCTTCAGGGGCCCCTGCAACTGAACTTTACTGCAATCTGTACCTGGAGGTATCTTTACAGGATGCCTGCTGGGTTTATTTACTCATATACTATTCCTGTATGTTGAATATTTATGCTGGTAATGAACATTTACCATATAAATGTATTGTTATTTCAATTCTGTGTGTACAGATATCTTTTAATGCTGTAATGGTATGCTTGGTGCAGTAATTCCTCTGCTCCCAAACAATTTAAATTACTGAAAAATTTCCCAGGAAAGGAATCTCCTCTGCTCTCAGAGGCCCTATCCTGGGTAGGGGCACTGCCAAACCCATTAACAAATCCACTCTTCCACATAGCAAAGGCATTATTGATAAATCTACACAATAGATATTTGTTGGACCTGAGAGTGTTTGAATCATCACTAGAAGCAATGGAAGAACAAATAAAGCCCTACATCTTCATACTGTATAAATGTAGTTGTAAGTGGAGCTATTTTATTTAATTAACCAACAAATATGTATTAATCAGTATTGACTGTTTTTTTCCTATTAATATATATGGTTTGAGTTGTCTTTCACGTGTGGTGGAATCTTGTTATTATCAACGTGTAGTTATAATTTGGGGATTGTTTGACATGTTATTTCCTAACTGGTATTTTTGTTCAGTAATAATGTTGGTAATACCGTAGATAAAGAAATATTAAGACACTACTTTAATAGAAGATAGTCAATATTTGGGAAATTTGGATTTTGTTTTTAGTTTTAAAGGTATGCGGGTATTATTATTATTAATATTATTATTTTTATTATCAATATTATGAATATGCCCCTGCTTTATTGTTGAAGATTATGTATGTTAAAGACACAGTAAGTTTCGAGAAATATATATATTAATATTAAATTTTTTTATTTGAAGCGTAACTTTGGCTTTTGCTGTCATATCCTTGGTCTGCCATACCTATTATTCTGTGAAAGTACCACCTCACTGTCCGGAGTGCATCTGAGAATCCCTGTAAATATGTAAGTGCTTATGAATTTCATATGGAACTGTGTTTTGTATTATTAGAATGTATCCTAATGGATTCAAATGAATATAAGTATGTATATGCATATATATTTGACAAGAGATTCTAGGTCTCACTGTTCCTGATGAAGCGAACTGTGTTCCTTAAAACATGTAGAACATGCTAATAACACCAAAAAGAGAGACTTACACAGAGAATAAAGTTGTTTTAGACATTTTATTGATTGGTAAATAAATTGTATTGTATGATTTTTTACAAGTTGTCAATATGGTCTTTAAGAATGCCTACAAAAGTCACAGGAAACCTTTGTCTTTTCCTTTTCTTTTAGTTTGTAAAATAAATTAGGGATGTGAAATATAAATAACTGATAGGGAAGTGGAACTGCCTTAATTTTCTTGTTGGTATTTGTTGGAATATTGCAACAGCATTCATGCCTTATCTTCATGTGCTAAGAGACACTAGATGTCACTCTTCATTTTGTTAATATGTATGTTATATAGTGCTGTAAAACTGCATTATTGTTTCTGCTTCTTCCTGTTCCTACCACCATGTTGTGATGGTATTGCTGTTTTCCTCTTAATTCTTCCATACAGTTTATGTACAGAATGTATCCCTGTATGATCCACAAGTAAAGGCTTTCCTACCATCTGTAGAGCTGCAGCTTTCTGTGTAATCTTCATTAGACCACATCATCAAACAGGTTATTGGTCCGGTCACATGCCAGCTCAGCGAATGGATTAACACAAGGAATCCAGAGCTATTGTGGTCTAAAAATATAAGTAAGATACACAGCTCTGTTCACTCAAGTAAGTGAGACAATCATGGCCAGCAGCTCAGAATTTAGCTACTAGCTCAGAATTTTAACCACTAGCTGTGGCTAAACCTTATAATGAGAATTATCAACTGTGAAAGTTGAAATGCTGATATCCAGAGATGACATGAAGTTATTACTACAGACAGACCAGATGTAAATCACCAGGAATTTGATAAGAATAACAGACAAGCAAGGGAAACTATGGTCCTGATTTATTAAAGCTCTCCAAGGCTGGAGAGAATACACTTTGATCAGTGAAGCTCGGTAATCCAGCAAACCTGGATTGGATCTGGTCCAGGATTCAAAACATTTGCTAGCAAATTGCAAATGATTTTAAGTAATCCATTCCAGGTTTTCTGGATCCCCCAGTTTCACAGTGTATTATCTCCAGCCTTAAAGAGCTTTAGTAAATCAGGGCCTATGAGTCTGTTAGTTGGAGAAGATATAAGCCACGTGTCAGCCATATTACTATGCAGTGTACCTGACCTAAACAGTGCACTAATAAATGCTTTGGAAACAAGGCCTGAAACTAAACTAACGCCAGATTTTGTCAGACTCAGTTGAATACAGGTGCAGAAAGGAGCAAGCAATTGTAATCCTGAGAGTAATTTTGGGACAGTCCTTAAATTCAGATACAAAGCCAAATATTAAAGAGAGCAGAGTATGCTTCAGATGCAAGAAACCAGGACACTAAAAGAAGTATTGTTCAATACGAAAAGCAGGGCAAAGATCAAAGTCTTCAAGAAATTTTAAACACACAGTAAAAGCTACAGTAAAGGACAATGACAGAGACCAGTGGCAGGGAACATTTAGAGTGACAAACCACAGAACTAGTATATAGGGCCTGATTTAAAGCTCCCAAAGGCTGGAGAGAATACACTTTTAGAAGTGAAGCTGGGTGGTCCAGAAAACATGGAATGGATTTAAACTTGCTAGCAAACGTTTTGAATCCTGGACCAGATCCATTCTGGGTTTGCTGGATCACCCTGCTTCACTTCTGAAGTGTATTCTCTCCAGCCTTGGAGAGCTTTCATAAATCAGGGCCAAAGACTCAGGAGCAACAAGTCACATGATAAGCAACAGAAACTTCTTTGCAGAGCTTGATACATACCGTATTTTTTGCCATATAAGACGCACTTTTTCTTCCCCAAAACTGGGGGGGAAAAGTTAGTGCGTCCTATACGACAAATGTGTTAAAAAAAATAATTAAAATATTATACTCACCCGATACCCGATCCTGCGTGTGTCTCTGCAGCAGCGTGTCTCTCTTCTCTGCTCTGCCAGCATCGTGTTTTCTCCTGTCTGTAAAGCAAAGCGAAAGAAGCCGGCACAGCGCCACCTGCTGTTCCCTGTCCTAACTGCCGTACAATAGAAAAAAAGCACAGAGTGATCAGAAGGGGAATTTGAATGACAGAGTGATCAGAAGGGGAGTTTGAAAGGTACAGAGTGATCAGAAAGGGAATTTGAATGGCACATGAGTGATCAGAAGGGGAATACCGGTATGAATGGCACATGAGTGATCAGAAGGGGAATAATCTTTCAGAATCTTTTTTTCTAGATTTTCCTCCTTTAAAATTGGGTGCGTCTTATATTCCGGAGCGTCTTATACGGCGAAAAATACGGTATACCAAAGAAACAATTTTTCATGCAGATAGAAGTAGTATTGTTGCTAAAGGAATTGGGCATGGAAATCATACCTGTCACAATGCATATGGACACAGTCTGGATACCAATAAAAGATGCGCTGTATGTTCCTAAACAAGAAGGTGGACTGTTATTTGCTAGGAAACTTGCAAGAAAAGGACTAATCATGAAATTTTAAATTGATAAGTGCACAATCCAGAATGGAGAAAAGTTAGTGGAAACAGCCAGAGTGGATAAACACCAGTATAAACTGAATACAGTAAACATGCAAAACCTTGCACAAAAGAGCACAATAACTGCATTCACATTTGGCACAGGTGCCTAGGTCACATACATCCTGAGGGTTTACAGGAACTGAATAGGCAGAATCCTCAAAGAATCTTGAGTTATTAGCCTGCCAAACTACCGTGAAATGAGTGTTGTATTTAAGCCAAAGCTCAAAGAGAAACTCCTCCAAAGGTGAGCCAGAATAGAGCTTCAAAACCACTTGACCTTGTACAAAGTGATGTGTGTGGTCCTATGAGTGTACTCACACCAGTAGGTAACAGATGTATAATGAATTTCATAGATGACCATTCAAGATACATAGTCACATATCTAATGAAAAGCAAATCAGAACTGTTTGCAGGACTATGTGACAAAGGCAAGTAACAAATTTCAGAGAAAACCACTTGTGTTTAGATGTGATAATGGAAATAAATTCACTGGGCACAGTGCAGAGTTTCCTAAAACAAGTTGGGATAGAGCATCAGAAATCAGTTCTATATACAACAGAACAAAATGGGGTAGCTAAAAAGAAAAATAGATCCCTGATAGAAATGGTCAGATGCATGTTGACAGACTCTGGACTACCTGAAAAATACTGGGGTGAAGCAGTAATGATAGCTACTTATCTACAGAACAGACTGTATTCTAAAAGTGTAATGAAATCTCAATATGAACTATCGCATGGTGAAAAAACAGGTGTGAAACACATCAGAGTTTTTGGGTGCAAAGCATTTGCTTACATTCCAGAGGAGAAACACAGCAAAGTCCAAAATCGAGCAGTGGAAGGTATCCTTGTTGCATATGCTGAGAATTCCAAAGGAATTCTGAATCCAAGAAGTGAGGATGTGCAACAATGTAACCTTTGTTGAAATCTTAAGCAATATTGTGATGACTTCACTTGAACAAGGAGTTGAAAAGGACAACAGTACTGAGCAGACATGTACATCTCCAGAACAAGTGGTTCAAATCAACATTGAATCACATTCTGCAGATGAACAAATAAGTCAAGCCCAGATACCGAACCAAGGCATTCAACAAGAGACAATAAGGGTAAGATACCCACTCAACCTTCATTCAAAACCAATACAGCCTGCATATGTGACCCTACATGCTGGTATGACATATCTCAACTTCCAGAAGGGGAATCCAATAAATAGATAAAAGTTGCTAAAGAGGAAATCAAAATACATAACAACCTAACATGGAAGCTTATGGAACTACCATCAGGAAGAAAAGCTATCGGCTGTAAGTGGACTTTTAAAGTCAATTATAACACTAATGGTACAGTTAAGTGATACAGAGAGAGAGAGAGAGTAGCTAAAGGATACTGTAGGGAAACATAGAGAGGACTATAATGAGACATTTGCTCCTGTAGTTAAGCAAAATACAATCAGAACTTTTCTCACTGTAGCTGCCACAAAAAAAAAAGGATAAAACACTTTGATGCCAAAACAGCATTCTTACAAAGTGAGTTAACAGAAGAAATCTATATGGAACAACCACAGGGATTTAAGAATTCACAAAAACCAGACCTAGTGTGTTAACTCCAGAAAGGGATCTATGGTCTCAAGCAAGCTGCTAGAGTTTGGAACATGAAAATGAACAATATGCTCACAAAAGAAAAATTTCAACTAAGCAAAGCAGACTCCTGCTTATATACTAAGAAAATGACCGGTAGTCGGATCTTTGTACTCCTTTATGTGGATGATCTTCCAGTATGCTTTCATCATATCAAACTGCTACAAGCTTTAAGTGAGGACTTTGGGACAAAAGACTTAGATGAGATAGAACATTACGGTATTATACAAATCGTGGGAGAGGAGGACAGCAGTTTCCTTGTTGACCAAAACCACAAAATACAAGAAGCTATTGAAACATTTGGGATTAATGATGCAAAACCAGTAAACGCTTCCATGGAAACAAATTAGCTTAAAAAAATTAAAACCTAAGGTAATTTACTGCCAAGCAACTGCCAATACAGAAAAGCAATAGGAAAACTACTTAACGTTGCTACAGTTACAAGACCTGGTATTGCTACAGCAGTGTGACTATTATGTAGAAAGGTGTCCAGTCCAAGTCAGATGCACTGGAATGCCGTGAAAAGGGTTATACGTTATCTTAAAAGAACAGTACATTTTAAACAAAAACTGCCCTGCAATGGCAAATGTAATCTAGTCGGATATGTAGATGTTGATTGGGCCGGTGACACCAATAACCAAAAGTCTACCTGTTGTCATTTGGTTTTACTCAATGGTGGACCTATTAGCTGGACCAGCAGAAAAACTGTAACACCTTCTTCAACTGTAACCAGTCAGTTGTAACACTTTCTTCAAACTAAAGCAGAGTATGTTGTAGCAGCACAGGCAGTCAAGAAGTGATTTGGTTAAGATAACTGTTATCAGACCTGGATCAAAGATAAACAGATCCAACACAAATCTTTGAAGACAATCAAGGGTGCATTGCACTTGCGCAGACATAGCGAGTTAACCCAAGAACCAAACATATTGATGTGAGGTATAATTTTCTGTGGGACTTACAAGAGCAAAGACAGATTGAGCTAAAGTATTGTGCAACTGAGAACATGGTTGCAGACATCTTCACAAAGCCTCTGCCTGCAAAGAGAAACCTGGAACTGGTAAATTATATTGCTTTATCAGTTTAAACCCCTCGCTGTTGAGAAGGTGTGTTAGAATATTGCAACAACATTCCTGCTTAATTTTCATATGCTAAATAGACACTAGATGGCACTGTCCATTTCAGTAATGTGTGTTATTTACTGCTGTAAAACTGCACTCTAATGTTTCTGCTTATTGCTGTTGTTAATTCTTCCACACACTGTGTATGTGTGAATATATCTCTGTGTGATCCACAAGTAAAGGCTTTCCTACTATTTGTAGAGGTGCAGCTTCCTGTGTGATCTTCGTTAGACCACATTGTCCAACACATTTAAGACCTTTCTGGCCAGAAACTTTGTGAATAATCACAGAAAGGCTACAAAAATGTATGCTCTAAGACAAACACAACAGAGACAAGCCAGACTTTGTCACTAATCCTTGCCTTTCCATTTTAGTTCCCTCTTCCAAAGAGGCCAAAATGGTGCAGACATCCTGGTTGACAAGTAGCTAGTGAAGTAAAAGTATCTAGCTCCAGAGCCTATGTAAAGGGGGAGGAAAGTGAAGGATTAGGAGGTGGTAAATTTTGTTGATGTGACCTCCTTTATTTTCCTAAATAAAAAGCACACTTTTGTATTGGGTGACATAAATTAACCAGAAAAGAATAATTCATAGCTTTTTTTTATTATGTTAAATAAACAAAATTGTTGTAATTAAAACATAGCTGTGTAAAAAAAAACATTCATTTTTTGTGTTTATTTTTTTTATGATTCGCAAAATAAAATCATGGTGGGGATGTGTTGTTTGTCTACATCAGCTTTGTACCTTTTCAACACAATGGAGCACCCAAGTTCTAATCTACTTTCTGACTAAATCAACTAGGTGACAAAATGGGCTATAAATTATAATGGTCAGATCTGTACAGTTCAAATGTTAGTAAACTGCCTGATCTTGGAAAATGTTTGCAGTACAATACGAGCTAACATACAGGTATAGTATTCTTGCAACCACATAACACTCTAAAGCCTTACATTTACATACATTCTCAATATACATTTATTTAGTAACTCTCATAAATTGTGAGATCAATCTTAAAACCATCTCTTGCAGTGTTTCTTAACCAGGGTTCCTCTAAAGGTTACTAGGGGTTTCTTGAACAATAAGCAGTTTTTAAGATCAATTATTCATTTTTTTTTAAATAAAATTTTTCTTAAGACACAACCAGGTTTATACAACAACAATGATTACAAGAAACATCTGTAACAGAAATGATGAAGGCATAAGACATATTGAACATACTGTAAACTGCAAATATGTTTCATATGGTACCCCTGCACTGTATCTCTGTTTTGTATTTAAATAAAAAAAAAATAGAACATAAAAGAAAGAGAAAAAAAAAAAATAGATGAGAAAGAGGAAGGAAGGAAAAATAAGAAGGGGGGGGGTTAGGTGAGGAAAGGAAGGGGGAAGGGAATTTAGGCATCTTATCATAATTAACATAATTCTTTTGGTACCGAGATCCAAAGTGGTGCAAATAGAAGAATGTGGCTGATTTATTAAATAGAATTCACTCAGTTGGAGTCTGGGGTATTAACGCACCAAATTCTGGAGTCGTTCAGTATTGAGTCCAGTAGAACCAAGTTTGAGTGAACTTTGTCAATCTTCTCAGTTCCCGTGGTGATTAATTCTTCAATGCAATAGATATCACGCACTCTCCTCAGCCGTTGGCGAAGAGTGAATGTTTATACCCCTTCCTGGGCATATTGGAAACATGGAGAAGATCAGCTCTATTCGTTATATCTGTGCCCATGAGTTTGTATGTAATATTGGCTACACCCGACCAGAAACTCGTCAACACAGGGCACTCCAGAAAGATATACAAGAGCGTGCCTGGTGCTACTTTGCATCTCCAACACCAGTCATCAGTGTGAGGGTATATTTGTGTGAGTCTAGTG
Source organism: Pyxicephalus adspersus (assembly GCF_032062135.1). Lineage (NCBI taxonomy): Eukaryota > Metazoa > Chordata > Amphibia > Anura > Pyxicephalidae > Pyxicephalus > Pyxicephalus adspersus. The sequence goes on from NC_092866.1 coordinate 30,056,598, forward strand.
GGTGTTCTGTACCAGCGGGTCAGTAATTAGTCATTTGTCTCTTGGTATTTATTGCTAACTGCCTCTCTATGTCCAAAATGCAGTATCAAATATTTTTGTTTATCCATAAAGGATATGTCCAAGTAATCCTCCCATTTAGTGACAAATTTAGGAGTAGACTGTGTTTGCGTCCCTAGTAGTGTTTGCATAGGAGAGGGTACCCTTGAACTGACCCGCACTGAGGCACACTGATTCCAATGGGAGCAGTGGGCACTTAAATTGCATTGGTGAAGGTAGTAATCTAAGTAGATATGTCAATTTTATCATGTGCCTGGTATTCAGTATGGGTAACTTATTGTAATTCCCAATTGTACCCACAGCTTAGTTTGCTTGCTAGTGCACCAATCTATCAAATGTGCTATGTGTACTACCCCCTGGTACAGAACCGGATCTGGAAAGTTGGGTTACTTTCAGGAGAGTGATGTTTTGTGCCTCTGACTTCTGAAGATTTATTTTATATTTAGACAACTGAGCAAAATGTCCGAGCTCAGCTAGTAGGTTTGGAAGTGTAGCAATTTGGTGTTGTTATATAAAACAACAGATTGTCAGCATAATAAGAGGGACAGTGGGCATCCCTGTCTCGTACCATTGGTGATTGAAAATGGCTGAGATAATGCACTATTAACTTTAACTCGCGCTGTTGGCATTGAGTACAGAGCTTGTATCCACTGAAGAAATGGGCAGCACGGTGGCTCAGGGGTTAGCACTCCGGCCTTTGCAGTGCTAGGACCTTGGTTCGAATCCCAGCCAGGACACTATCTGCATGGAGTTTGCAGGTTCTCCCCGTGTCTGCGTGGGTTTCCTCTGGGTACTCCGGTTTCCTCCCACATCCCAAAAAACATGCAGTTAGGTTAATTGGCTTCCCCCTAAATTGACTGCAATAACCACATATGACTATAGTAGGGACATTAGATTGTGAGCTCCTTTGAGGGACAGTTAGTGACACGACTATGAACTTTGTACAGCGCTGCGTAATATGATGGCGCTATATAAATACTGTATAATAATAATAATAATAAAGAAACCTCTGTGAAAGGCCAATGTACTGCAGAAGTGTATGAAGGTATGATGATACTTAGTGTATGAACATGAACATACTTAGTGTATGGGTGGTGTTATCTCTAGCTTCTCTGGATGGCAGGAAACCATTTTGGTATGGGTGGATTTTTACATTTAGAATCAGGGTCAACCTCTGTGCTAGAATGCTAGCAAAGAGTTTTAGGTCGGAGTTCAATAACGAAATGGGCCTGTACTACAAGATAGATGTGGCAATAAAAGGGCTTATAAAAGAGGGGGGAAGAGTTAAAATAGATAGTGGGACCTAGCCTGAAGTAGGTCTCTAGTAAAAGGAAGAACCACTAACCTCCAGTGGGGGTAGGGTAGCCTAATTGGGAGGTGTGCAAGCGACACCAGTGGAGCAATACTCGCAACCCTGGCCATAGGATCAAGTGTAAAATCAAATACAGTCAATCATTTGTAGTCAAAAAGTGGTCCATGAACACTGGCGTAAAAAAACCTCCTTGGCTCTATCCTCCTCTCTTAACCATAAAACAGATACACGGGGCACTTTGATAAGGTACCCAATACTATTGGTAATTAAGGCAAACATTCAACTATAGACCAACAATTATAGATGAGACAGAATTATTTTTCAGTAACATTGGAATCTCCATGTAAGGCACCTAAGCTCCACAACTCAGCACGAGCTTTGAATACACAATGGTATAACAAATCACCAGAATAGTTTTCACATTATCATACAACAAATAACAGTCATTGAAGTAATGTAAGAGCTTACGCGGAATGCAGACCAAGTGGAAAAGTTCTGTGATAACGACATCTTCCTCTGAGTGGCTATTTATGATAACTGCAGCCAAGCGCCCATATAAACATGTAGAGTTCTGATGGACCCTAACGATATGAGGCTGTGTGCATTGAAATATGTTCCAGCAGTGGCCTTAATATACGACGCATACGTAGCGTGCATTTGGATAGATCAGGGTATATTTGAACACTCGTCCTGTCAAAATCCATGTGCTCACCACCCGCCTGGATCAGCTTCAGGTCCCCTCCAGTGCACCTGCTGAACCTTCAGTCCTGGTCCAGTCTCCTGCAGTACCACTGTCCTCTGCACTGCACCTACCACCCCCACAAAGATTTTCTGGGGATCCCAAGACCTGTCGTGGCTTCATCAACCTCTGCAAATTTTAGTTTTAGCTTCAGCCACAAAACTTCCCCACTGACTGGGCTAAAGTGGCGTATGTGATATCTCTGCTTTCTGAAGAAGCCTTGGCGTGGGCGTCTCCGCTCTGGGAAAGGAAGGATCCGGTCGCTTGTAGCAAAGAAGCTTTCCTAAATCTTTTTAAGAGGGTTTTTGATGAACCTGCTTGGGCCTCCTCAGGAGCCAGTGCTCTCCTGTGTTTGCACCAAGAGTCACTTACCATGGGCCAGTTCACTGTTAAGCTTCGCACTTTGGCGGCAGGGCTCACCTGGAACCTCCGTGGCCCTCCACGCTACCTTCTGGCAAGGTCTTTCTGACTGCATTAGGGATGAGTTGGCTGGTTGAGAGATTCCCACTGCTCTGGATGACCTGATCTCCCTGGCTACCCAGATTGAAATACGTTTTCAGGAGTGTTTCCAGGAGAAATTTTGCACCCGCAAGGTCCTTCTTCCCGCGACTGGCTCCATCCTTCCTGCAGCCTCTGGAACCCCCAGTCTCCCATGTTACTTCTTCATCAGAAGTGCCCATGCAACTGGACCACTCACGCCTATCTCCAGAGGAGGGATCCTGGCGCATATTCTCAGGTCTCTGCATTTACTGTGGCTTGAAAGGATATTTCATTAAACTCTGTCCACAGAGGCCGGGAAAATTCAGCGCCTAGTATGCCCTGAGGTGGGCATGCTAGGTTACTCTTCTCTCCCCTCCACTCAGCGTCCCTCAATACCAATCCAGCTCCCCCACAAGACTGCCACGCTTGTCCTGAAGGCTTTTATTGACTCTGGAGCAGCAGGCAGTTTCATCTCTGCTACTCTTGTCCAGGAGTGCACCTGGCCCATAGAGCCACTGACTCAACCCCTGCGTATCTCTGCGGTAGGTGGTACCGTTCTCTCCTGGAGATTTATAGGCTTTCGCACTTTGCTCATGCATATGACGGTGGAAATGCTACATCAAGAGATTTCAACCTTTCTTTGTACTTTCCCAGGCCTCATCTAGGGAAGTCCCAGTCCCAGTCATCCTGGGACTCCCTTGGCTTCAACAACACTCTCCAGTGCCAGATTGGTCTACTCCAGAGGTATTGGCTTGGGGCCCTTCCTGTCACTCTCAGTGTTTGACCAAGCTCCAACCTCTCAGGCCTCTTGCCCTCGCCACATCAGAGTTGGCTCTATCCATTCCTATCCAGTACAAGGATTTCCAAAATGTCTTCTCCAAATGCCAGGCCGAGCAACTTCCTCCCCATCGCTCCTATGACTGTGGGATAGACCTCATACCTAATTCCACACCTTCCAGAGGTCGGGTATACCCCTCAAGTCTTCCGGAGTCCAAGGCTATGAGTGAATGCATCCAGGAGATTCTGCAGAGAGGATTTATTCGTAAGTCCTCTTCCCCCACTGGTGCAGGATTTTTCTTTCTCCAAAAGAAGGATGGGACCCTTTGTCCTTGTATTGATTACCGTGACTTCAATGCCATCACTATTAAAAACTGCTACCCACTGCAGCCTTTCCCTGAGGTCTTTGACTGTCTCCGTGGGGCCCAAATCTACACCAAACTGCATCACGAATGGAAGACAGCATTTAATACCATAGATGGGCATTATGAATATCTGGTGATGTCCTTCAGACTCTGCAATGCTCATTCCTTAAAAAAAGCCTTTCTATCTGGCCCAGCCCATATTAGGCCAGATGTTTCTAAGCCCTTCTCAAGTGGATGCCTCCTCAGTCAGAGTGGGAGCTATTTTTTCCAGACCCCCACCGGAGCTCGGCGTCCATGCGCCTTCTTTTCAAGGAAAAAGCAGAGAAGAATTACTACATTGGAGACAGGGAGCTGCTGGCCATCAAACTCGCTCTAGAAGAATGGTGCTATCTTTTGGAGGGCTCTCCTTCACAAAGTCACTATCTTCACTGATCATAAAATCATCCAATACCTACAATCAGCTCTTCGCCTCAACCCTTGGCAGGCTCGTTGGTCTTTTGGTCTGAAAGCACTACTGAGCCAAAGTTTATTATCCCACCAGCCTGTATCCTTGCCTGTGTTCCTCAAATCAGAGCTGGAGCGTCTGGGATGCCCCTTAGCCTCACATTATTTCGGCGTCCCCTGTTTCCTTGGTCATCTACTTTCAGTGAGATAGATATTAGTATTTCATGCTTTTAGATCTCCTGGATCCAGGCATGAGGATAGGTGGTGTCTGACATTGGATTGACAGGAGATGACTAAAATATAGCCGGTGCAGGCACGGAGCTCCTATAGATCACTGCTCATGCCGCCATCGCCAAGCCATGTGAGATCAATTATAAAACCATCTCTTGCATTGTTTCTTAACCAGGGTTCCTCCAAAGGTTGCTAGGGATTTCTTAAGCAATGAGCAGTTTGTGCCTCACAGGTCAGTTTAAATAACACAAATGATCTTTTTGGATGATCTGCTCCTTCTCTAATGTTGTCATTCATACCAATGGCCACCACACCAATATACTGTGAGTTGTGAATATAGAAATTATTACAGGGGTTCCCTGAATACCTAAACATTATTTTAAGGGTTCCTTATTTCATGTGTTCAGTTAAAGAGCCATGTGTGGCTTTGTTTTATTTGTATTTTAATACTGTATTTTGTCATTTTTTTAGGGAAATATCTTTTCAAGTATTTTTTTGGTAACAGTGTCCCCCAGTACAGTGCCTTTCAGCAATTATGTTATCCTGGCTATTCTATTTTATACAATAGCAGTTTGCAAAGCAGTGCAATTTCTTAAGCTATAGTAATCTCTTTTAACGACTCTCATAATGACAATTCATCTTTTCTTGCCAGCGGGTGCAATAATGTTTTCTCTATGAGCTCTCAGAATTGATAAAACCCTGCTTTTATTTCTTTACACAAAAAAGAAAATGTGCTGGATGTTTTTGCCCTCCCTATTTTATTTCTTTTATAACAATTTTGTATTTTTACAGCAGAGAATCCAGAAATGTATTGTCAAAGCTATTGATCTTGTTTTTTATATCTTCACAATCCCACAGACTCTGATATCATATTTACCAAAGATATATAATTATTTATCGATACATATCTGACAAATTTCAGGAGCCTCGTAGAAAATCCCATAAGTCAAAATGTAATTGTAACAATTGTATGCAATTTTCAAGGAAACTGAAAAGACAGGTAGTTATATCCTGAACATCATATAAGCTAAAGAAGGGAACCTGAGCTTGAACCACAAAATTTTTGTCTTCATGCATTTACCATATTAATGTACTACTTGAAAAAAAAGTGATTTATTTTAAAATAGTATTCTTTTTCTGTAAACCAAAGTTTAAACATAGGTTAGAAAACAATTTTAGCTGAAATTTAAATAGGGTAATTTGCATTGTAATGTAGCTTATCAGCATACCAAATACTTGATCACAAAATAGCTTTACTTTACAAGTAATTTAAAAATTGGTGGCCACAGACTTAAATGTATTTATCCAAAGATGAAGATTAGATTAGAATTAGAATTTTTACCACCAAAAATATGATTAAAAATAGAAAAAAAACGAACTGCCAGAATTTAAGCATATAAACGCATATTGTTTCTCAATAAATAATTGTTAGGGTATAGACATATTTTACCATTTTATTGAAGTCTTGTGTTGGCTTCAAACTTTTTATGTTAATTGCAAAGAACCTGAACATAGTGTTGTCACCAAAATTGCTGTGGGGACAGGGGGACCTATAGGAGCGTTTCCCAAATAAAAAAAAAGTGTAAGTGACAAAACATGTTTTCATATAGCAATCAAGGGATTGATTAGGCATCAGAATGTCACTCATTTGAATCCCAATGCTTGTAGATACAATGGCCCTGATTTATCAATGAAACGCACGCGCCTGTCAGCAAGCTCTATTACCGCGAGTCGGGCCCAAGTTCTAGTGAACTCGCCTGCCGGTTTCCTGCAAAGATGAGCAAGGATCTCGAATACGCCAATTAAGGCAATTAATTTTCAGCTGCGCGATTCAGGAGCAGATGTTAAACTCGATGGTGAGGTAATAGCAATTGATTAGCGCACACGTGCGTCTTGTTCTGTGCGCATCTCCAGTCCATTTTACAGCTCAGTTTGAATCTTTAATGCTTGATGTTTTTTTGTGTAAGTGCTACTCTTTTATATTACATTCTACTCAATCAATCACAAACATTTGTGACCTGATTTAAGTTTCATTTTTGTTTGGCTTTAGAGAACATGTTATAATACATGTATTAAGGAACATTTAGTGATTTCACTTGTGTGTGTACGTCAAAATACATTTAAATGTATAGAAATACATATGCATTTTCATTAGTACTATTTTAACTGGACTGGTTTGTGTGTGTGTGTGTGTGTGTGTGTGTGTGTGGGGGGGGGGGTTAATTAAGTAAGTTTGCTTGGATGGTATGCATTGATGTGCTTTTTTGTAATCCTCATGATTGTTAGTTTCATCTGTTGCTGCAATGTTTTTGTGCCTGGTTTGTAATGCCAGTTTCTGTTGTTTAGCAATTCTTCAGCAAGGTTTTGTCAAGTATTTTCCACAAGTATTGAGTACAAATGTCTGCATGGTTTTCATTTCAAAGTGCTACTTGACCCCTCTCGTTGCCTTTGTCCCATTGTCACATATTGGTATTTGAATGTATTATGTACATAGTCCTTTTCTGAATAAATGGTCATAGTTTTTATTTTTATTTTTTTAATAGTCTGACATTTGCACTGTTGATTTGCCGCCACACAACTCCTCTGTTCATTTGTGGTAGTGTTATAGGTTTGTTGTCATTGTGCTGTGCTGCCTGATCTTAGCACTATTGTATACAAACACACTTCCACTTGCTGTCCAAACAGGTTGTCAATTAGTTGTCCAGCTGAGTTGCATACTCATTCTAAGCAATCTAATGGCGATGGAAGGAGGTCCAGGTTGCCAAGCACAACATCAAATCCCCTTGATTGCCACTTGATTCACAAGCAGGGTCGCTCACTCTTGGAAATGAACAGATGTTGAGTTGTTGCTTAACTTAATGCTGATAAATACTGGAGTGTATGCATTATTTAGGTGTTTACACAAAACAAATAGTACTAGTATATCAAACTTCTAGGGCCAAATCCACTTTGTGCCAAACATTTTCTTGCTTTTCCATCCCTTCAGGATGTTTCTTCGGGTTTGAATGGAATTTTAGATCTTGGCCCACTATAAATTTACTTACTCACCTCAGCTTGGTAGTGGAAGCACATAAAGGTGGATTCCTTCTTTTAACCAGAAGCAATATCATCCATGAATGTTGCTTGTAGCTAAGCCCATGATATCAGAAATCATAGGAAGAAATAGGCAATCTTTTCAACGTGAAGCAATATGGTCCAAAAAGCCCTCTTTGCCTAATCCTTCTTATAATTTCTCTTTTCTATGTATATGTACACACATCTAAATGCATACATACATGTTTTGCTTTATGTGCACTCATGTCTATTCATACATGAGTGCATATGAAGCAAAACAAGCAATATACACAAAAAAAAATACAAACTTAGCTGAATGAGGACTGTGCAAATGTGTGGTGCATTTTTCAACTGATAAAACACAGTTCAGGCGCACATAGCGGGTCCGCCTTGGCACACAATTATGAGCTACACACTCCTGGAGTTTGGGGCACAACTATGCGCATTAAACAACAAGTTTTAACAGGACAATTGTGCTGTTTTTAGCCTTTCAAATAATTAAGAGTAAGGATCAGCTTAAAAACAATCACAATTGACTTTTTAAACTGTCCTTGGAGATTGGAAAGGAGATCACATAACAACAAACCCCTAAAAAACAAACAACAACATTTTACAAACAACTTTATTCAAAAGAAACATTTGCCAAAAGGTCACAATAAAATATAAAAAACAGGGAGCTGGTGTGTAAACATGTGGCTCAGCTTTGAGATTTCAGTATGGTATTATTGTTTGCTTCAAGTTCCATCTAAAATTGTAAGTAAGAATCGCTTTGAGTGCTTTTGAAGTCTGTCATTTATGGACTTATTCCCTTTTTGTAGAACTAATAGAAATAACATTAAACCTAAAGGACTTCAAAATTGTAATAACAACTAGATCTTATTTAACCACCTAGGCGTTTCACTGATGTCTAGATTTCTGTACCAAAAGCGGTACACTGTTTTTCATGAATTTTTTCTTTTAAATTGTGGACCTGTAACCTACAGAAATATGTCCGAACAAAGGTCTAGTAGATATCATGAATATAAAAAAAAAGTTTTAAACACACAATCATGTAAAAAAAAAAAAATTACTTTGAAAAAAAAATGAAATAAAAAACACAAAAATCAGCCTAAACAAGAATACATAAATAAATGAAAAATACTGAAAATGCAATAATTCAGTATACTGTATAGTAGTATATTTTTCTAAAACACCTCCCTAAAGTTATTTGAATTTCCCGCCGCGCCTCCCGCACCGACGCATGCAGCGACGTCACCAGGAAACCCCGGAGATCGTCACTGCACTCGCCGGGAGAAAAAGGAAGAGGACAGACGTGTCTGGAGGAGCTGCGGGGACCAAGTAAGTATTTTCTTTCAGTTGTAATCCGATTGTCATACAATGTATGACAATCGGATTGCAATATAAGGTTTGTTTATATTTTTAACCACCTGAGAAAAGTTCGGGTTTAACACTTTTTGCAAGTGTTTTTACCCCGAACCAAGGTCGGGTTTAACGGCCAGGTGGTTAAACTAAGTGGGTTGCTAACCCCAGTGAATGTGCACAAAGTGGTGAAAAATGAATAAATATGGGTTGGTTACCACATTATCACTGCAGTGGTTGTAACTACGATTACGCACATGCTGGCATGAATGTAAAGAGATATGCATGCTGTATAACCAATTATAAATTAATTGGTGGGCATCACATTTAAGTTGTTTGGCAATGGGGCCTGGAGCACGGTTTTGCTACATTGTTTGAAATCCATATAAATTGGGCAATAATAGGCTATTAGGCACTATTAAACATGTAAAACATGATGGGACAGATAATTTAAAATGTTATCATATTTATGTTGATACCAGATTGATACCAGAGCAAAACATATAACAGCTTTACTGCCATGACTACCGATCTGTTCCCCACTACTGATTCTAACAGAGAGAGAGTGCTAAAAACACAAGCATCAGGTACATTGATGTATAATATGTTTAGTTTATTGTATTTTTTTTCTGTCAATGTAGTAATAAGGTAATTGATGATAACAATGTCATTTTTTTATGGTTGTATATTCTCTCTCCTCTCTCCTGAGGAAGCAGATATTTCCGCAAAATGCGTAGAGAATTAACCCAGAATGTATCCCTCACAGGGACACTCTGAAAGGAGAGATTATTGTGTGTAATAATAATGGTTTTTATGTGGTTTTATGTATTGGAAATGAGCCTTTTAATGTAAATATTAATAACATTTTGTTATTTTTATAATATATGTTGTTGATATTCTCCTAAAAAATCCCACTACAAAAATTTGTGTTCTTCACCGTATATTCTTTTTTTTTTCTGGGTCCAATAAGGGATGTGGCCTATGTGATATATAACATATGTAAAGGTGGAAATTTTCTTCTTCTTTGTATATTAGCTGATAGGTACTTAATTATCCCTGAATCTTTTCTAATAAGGGTTAAAAGTACTCACGTTTTTTAAATAGTTTTACTCAATACCCAAAAGACTTTTTTTTAATGGAAAGGCTGATTATGCAGGAATTAAGGCTCAAAAGAATAGAGCTCTGAAAACCAAGAAAGAAGGCGGGGGGAGGGGGGGGTGGCGGGAAGAGGGGAGAAAGAGAAAGGGCGGGTTGTTAGTTCTACATGTGGGTAAAAATAAAATAATTCTAGTTATTTATGATTTAGTAATGTTTAAAAAGTAATTCTAGAGTATTCAGTTAAATTTGTGAGGTTTGTAATATAATATAATTAAGTTACCACAGCTTATGTAAAAAAAATGAATTTATTGATTTGTTAGTGATATGTGAAGCAAGCAGTATGTCCACAGTCAGCCACAATGGGACTGGACCTGCGGGCTGGCTGCTCCTATAATTGGTTAAGCCTAATTAAAGCTATAGTAAAGAGGCATGTGTGCCTGAAAAACCACACATGCACAATAGTTACTTTGAGGTTAAGTTTTCCTTTACTTTGAAGTTAAGAAAATGGAGGTTAGGGCTAGAAGGTCATGTGCGCAATGAGTAGCACATGCGCAGATGTGTGGGGAGGCAGTAATGGCTGTGAAGGTTGTGAAGTCCCCCAAGCCCTCCCACTGGGCGTCCCTATTTCATCCTTGCTCCGTTCCTCCGCTCCTGCGCTCTCACCTGCAGACGGGGAGACATAAAGAGAATCCCTGTGATGCAGGTCCTGGGCATCGGATATGATTTTGGGATATGTGTATCCTGTGCCATCCCCCTGAATGGTCGCCACTCATAAAGTGGGGGCCTCCCGTCCCTCGTAGAACTCTTGGAAAGGGGGTGGGAAAGAGAGAGAAAAAATAGAAGACAAAATTATATAGGAGAATAAAAAAAGATAATAAAAAGGGGTAAAAGGAATGATAGATCATTCACCATATAAGGCTTGAATTGCGAATAATGGATAAATATATTATGATTTAGTTTGTTTAAATTATGTAATTTATGGATAATTATCCTCTGGTTTAATAAACAGGTGTTTGGAGAGTAATGGAGTGTACGTGTAAGAAATGTATGAATAATCAAATCATGGATGTATAAAGTGACGCAAGAAGGGTTATCATACAAAGCCATCACTAAACTAAAGAACAATAACAGCATCTCTATTGGATCAGTCCAGGAAAGATGATTACATCAATAAGTTACTATGTAGGTACAGTTCATAACTTCAACAGCAAAGCAATTTCCTTCTCAGTTCTGGAAAAAATAGTTCCAAACCCTAGAGAAGAGGACATAGATAAAATCCTCCTCATAACGGAAACTTAGTGTATCTACCATCTCAATGCCCTCACATCTCCAAGTCTGAATGACATGTTGTCTTTCAAACCATTCTTTAAGAATGAAGTACTTAAAGAAAACCTCCACTTACATATAACTTACATACAACTAATATATTGTTTACTTTTGTGGAGACATTTCCATCATAGATTGAACCATGCTGGTTTAGTTATTTATTTATCTACTTTCAAGTATACCTAATATCCTTTTTCTAGACAAATGATACAATTATGTAGTACATGTAGTACAAGTTGTATAGATAATACCCTATCATTCTTTTGGACTGTATCTTTTTGTAACTTTGTTTTTTGTAATTTTTTGTATTTTTTTATTTAATTGAAAAACATTGTATACTGCAAATTTATCACCTATATGATCTGTATCCATCTGTAATGTCATATATACAATTTTATAATAGAAATACTTTATAGAGGAGTTAGAGTATTAGTAGTATTTGATTATCAATTATGTACGAGATATGGCTTTCCAATACCAGTTATTTACAACTTAATCTTTAATATTAGGGTTGGATATGTAACCGTCCTTGCGTCATTTTATACATGCATGATTTGATTATTCATACCATTATAGACCTACACTCCATTACTCTCCAAACACCTGTTTATTAAACTATAAGATAAATATCTAATAATTACATAATTCAAACAAACTAATTCATAATATAATTATCCATTATTCGCAATTCAAGCCTTATATGGCGAATGATCAATCATTCTTATCCCCTCTTTTTGTTATCTCTTTTTTATTCTCTTTTATATTTTTTTCTTCTATTTGTTCTCTCTCTTTGCCCCCCTTTCCAAGTGCTCTACAAGGGAACAGAAGCCCCTGCTTTACAAGTGGCAGCCATTCAAGGTGACGGCACGGGATACCCTGATGTCTGCCGCCAAACCCCTCTCTTGTTTGGGCATCGGATCATATCTGATGCCCAGGACCTGCATCACAGGGGATTCCTTGGGAGACGTCACAACTTCCCATACCTGCCTTCCCACACATCTGAGCATGTGCCACTCATCGCCCATGCGCCCTTCTAGCCCTAACTTCTATTTCCTTTGAGGGTAGAAATCAGAGGAAAACTTAACCTCAAAATAACTACTGCGCATGTGCCATTTTTCAGGCACACGTTCGTCTTTACTAGAGCATTAATTAGGCTTAACCATTTAGAAAAGTAGCCAGCTCGCAGCTCCAGTCCCCTTGTGGCTGACTGCGGACATACTGCTTGCTTCACATATCACCATAAGTTCATTATTTTACATAAGCTGTGGTAACCTAATTATATTATATTACAAACAGCACAAACTTATTTAAATACTCTAGAAATACTTTTTAAACATTACTAAATCATACATAACTATTGTTTTATTATTACCCACATGTAGAACTAACAACCCCCCCTTCTCTTTCACCCATCTCTCCGCCCCCCCCCCCCCTTTCTTTCTTAGTTTTCAGAGCTGTATTCTTTTGAGCCTTTATTCCTGCATCCATCACTGACACTGTAAGTTCATAACCAATTCTTGATATGCACAAGTGATACCTATGCTTGAAAGTTGCTTTGACACTTGCTTATTATGGCATATAACATATTTGGAAGCCATTTTTGAACTTGCTCTTACTTGTAACCAACTTGTATACATTCAATATTGAAACTATAGCATTACAATAACTGTACACACAACAAAATGCTTCATTTCACTGTAATGATTAGAATACATTAACTGGTAGAAATATAAAACTATTATGATATATATACTGTTTTTTTGATTATTATAGTTATGTTTTACAGGTCTCTATATCCCCTGAGAAAGCCATACTAGGCAAAACGCGTCGGGCACGTCGGGTGCGTCAGATGTGAGACAAAATTTATGATCTTGTTAGCTTAACAGTGACACAGCAATATTATGATACATGGAAATAAATTATCGGCTAAAATATCTCAGATATGTTGTTTTTACATTTTGTTGATTTGATGATTGTAGAGTAAAGCTGCGTACACACCTGCAATTTTTCTTGTTGGAAAGGATCTTTCACGATCCTTTCCAACGAGAAAAGACTGCAGGATGCATGAACGATGCTGTACATACAGCACCGTTCATGCTCTATGGAGAGGGGAGGGGGAGAGCGACGGAGTGGCACCCTGCTGCGCGCTCTCCCCTTCCCTTTCATTAGGATCGGTCGTCGTCCATCGTCCATGGATCCGCCAGGACGGTCGTCGGACTGTACACACGGCAGATTTTCGCCCGATAATTGGCCGATACCGATTATCGGGCGAGAAAAATTTGCCGTGTGTACGCAGCTTAAGTAAATAATATTGTTTTATTCTGTGAAAATCCATTGCCATAAAAGCATTTTTTTCAGGGACCAATGAGCAGTTTCTCTTTTAGCAATTAGATATCATTTGTGGGCCTTTACCATGAGGTATGCTGCTGTAAAGAGCCTCGATATCTATTGCTATCAAGGTAGTGAAAGGAGGGACGTATGATTCATAATCTTCAAAAGTTCAATAGTGTCCTTTAAAAAGCAGGGTAATTCTCTAACTAAAGGTTGAAAATAGGAATCAACATGTTAACTGGCATGTGATAAAATCGAGTTAATGCCACAAATGATTAGTCAACCGGAAGGGTTGGTAAGGTTCCTATGGACTTTGGGGAGTATAAAAAAATTTGGGTGTCAGTGGAAATTTGATCCAGAAATAATCTTTAGTGTTCTTGTCGATGACATTGGTGGTATAGGCGTTCCAGAGTGTCAGTTTTTCCTTTTATATTGGCCTTTAAAAAAACCTTTCTTTTCCTTATTATTGTTTTTAAGTTAAATATGAGTATAATGTCAACTTATATTTTCATTTGGCCACATTACTATGCTATAGTTACCCAATATAATATTACCATTATGGAATCATGTTTTTGACCACATTATTTTAGTAAGCATATATCAGGTTGATTAGAATACCTCATCCTTCTCTCTATATCCTCTTGGCACAACACCACTGTCACACTTACCTCTTCCTCACTAAAGCGTAGGCATCTCTCTCTGACGCTGAGCATGTCTCTGTTCCTAAGCTTTATCAATTCCGTCCAATCCGCTGGCCAATTACAAAATAGTGTATTGATCAGCCCTGGCTATTTAGCTAGCTCAAAGACTGCATTTTGTGTTTGTTCAACGTATTGTGCCGAGCCTCTAGTTCTGTGTGCTAGTTCCTGTTCACCTGTGACTTTATTCAGTGTTTCCTCTGTCCAGCTCCTGCGTTAAACCCTTGTGGTCTAGTCTGTTGGTTCCCAGCCAACTTCTCTTTGCTGTTCCAGTGTTCCTGTCTGTCTGTGGATATCCCTGAGTCTCCTGTGCCTCCTGTTGCTTTCAGTGTCTCCTGTGTTCCCTGTGCCCGCAGTGGCCCCTGTGTTACTAGTGTCTGTCTCCTGGATCCCTGGCAATTGACCCCTGGCATGTGACCTGACCTCTCTTGTTTGCTGCCTGCCTTAACCCCGGCTTTCCTCGACTATCCTCCTGCCTTGTGATTTTGTACCGTGTTTGCCCACCTTGGTGCGCAACACCCTCACTATCAGATGCTCTGGAGAAAACCTAGTTACGGCTTAGGCTCTGCGTCTTGGCCCTTCTCACGGCTCGCACCACCTCCATACAAGCGGTAGCACCTCCAAGTGGTCGTATCTCTCTGTGCATGACAGTTTGTATGAACCATGAATACACCTTCCCAGACCTCAGCAGACTCCAACCAACTACTTGCCCAGAGGCTGGACATCCAGGAAGCTACTCAAACTCAAGTACTTCACCAGCTTCATGTGCTCACTACCCGCCTGGATCAGCTTTTGGTCCCCTCCAGTGCACCTGCTGAACCTCCATTCTTTGTCCAGGCTCCTGCAATACCAGTGGCCTCTGCAATTCACCTACCACTCCCACAACGATTTTCTGGGCATCCCAAGACCTGTCGTGGCTTCATCAACCTGTGCAATATACATTTTGAGCTGCAGCCACAAAGTTTCCCCACTGACCGGGCTAAAGTGGCGTACGCCATATCTCTACTTTCTGGAGAAGCCTTGACGTGGGCGTTTCCGCTCTGGGAAAGGAAGGATCTGGTCACCTGTAGCATTGAACCTTTCCTGAGCCTTTTTAGGGGGGTTTTTGATGAACCTGCTCGGGCCTCCTCACCAGCCAGTGCTTTCCTGTGTCTCCACCAAGAGTCACTTCCCGTGGGCCAGTTCACTGTTAAGTTTCGCACTTTGGCAGCGGAGCTCGCCTGGAACAACGAGGCCCTCCTTGCTACCTTCTGGCAGGGCCTTTCTGATCGCATTAAGGATGAGTTGGCTGGTCGGGAAATTCCCACTGCTTTGGATGACCTGATCCCCCTGGCCACCCAGATTGATATACGTTTCCAGGAGAAATCTCACTCCCACAGGGTCTTCTCCCCGCGACTACCTCCATCCTTCCAATGGCCTCTGGAACCTTTTTTCCCCCCTGTTTCTCCTTCATCAGAGGTACCCATGCAACACGTTTATCACCAAAGGAGCCTATCTTCAGGTCTCTGCATGTACTGTGGATTTAAAGGTCACTTTATTAATCTCTGCCCACAGAGGCCGGGAAACTTCAGAGCCTAGTATGCTCTGAGGGGGGCATGCTAGGTCACTCTTCTCTCCCCTCCACTCAGGGTTCCTCAATACCAATTCAGCTCCACCATAAGACTTCACTTGCCCTGAAGGCTTTTATCGACTTTGGGGCAGCAGGCAATTTTATCCCTGCTACTCTTGTCAAGGAGTGCATCTGGCCTATAGAGCCACTGACTCAACCTCTGCCTATCTCTGAGGTGGATGGAACCACTCTATCCTGTGGACTAATCAGCTTCCAAACTTTGCCCATGAAAATGTCTGTAGGTGAAACCATCACCTTCCTGGTTCTTCTGCAGGCCTCATCTGTGGTCATCCTGGGACTCCCATGGCTTCAACAACACTCCCCAGTGTTAGATTGGTCTACTCCAGAGGTATTGGCTTGGGGACCCTCTTGCCAATCCCAGTGTCTGACTAAGCTCAAGCCTTTCAGGCTGCTCACTCTCTCTACATCGGAGGTTGCTCCATCCATCCCTACTCAGTATTTGGACTTTCAAGTTGTCTTTTCCAAATGCCAGGCCACCTGGCCACCTGGTCCTACAAAGACTCCTTACCTTCAAACCTGTTTCCACTAACTCCCAAGCTGATGCTCTCTCGCACTCCTTCGATCCACAGGATTCTGAAACCACTGCTGAGCCACAGTTTATTGTCCCACCAACCCGTATCCTTGCCGTGACCTTTGTTCAGGAATCTGCCATTCCTCTAGGTAAAACCTTGGTGCCTCCTAAACTCTGCACCAAAATATTACATTGTACATATGACTCTAAACTGTCTGGCCACCCGGGTGTTCACAGAACTTTCACGTTTCTCTCCTGTCCGTACTGGTGGCCAAACCTTCGTAAGGATGTGATGGGCTATGTCAAGGCATGTACTGCATGTGCTCAAATCAAGTCGTCTACTTGTGCCCCAGCAGGACCGCTTCTTCCTCTGCCCATTCCTAAGGACCATGGGTGTCACCTGTCAATGGATTTTTTTACAGGTCTTTTACCCTCTATACAGTCTCTACAGTCATTTGGGTGGTTGTGGATTGCTTTTTAAAAATGGCCCATTTTGTACCCCTTCCAGCTGCTGCATTGGTGCCAGTCTTCATTCATGAAATTTTTAGGCTTCACGGTATGCCCACACATATAGTTTATGATCGTGAGGTGCAATTTACCTCTCACTTATGGAAAGGCTTTTGCAGATCCCTGGACATCTCTGCGGACTTCTAAGCCTATCATCCGCAGACTAATGGGCAGACTGAGAGATTTAATCAAGCCCTGGAGCAATATCTCTGAGCCCTTGTTTCTGGCCACCTTGATGACTGGGTAGCACTGTTTCCAATGGGCGGAGTTCGCCCACAACAACCATGTTAGCACCAGCACCAAAGAATCACTTTTCTACATTGTCTATGGCAAACGCCCTCGCCTTCCGTCTCCTATAACCTGCTCTGCCAAAATACCTGCTCTCAGTGCCCTGTGGAGAGACTTTAACCGCATCTGGTCTTCTACTTGTGAGCATCTGAAACACACAGCTCTCAGGCTCTGTAAGGCACCTCTTCTCCAACCTGGAGATAAAGCCCCTGATTCATCAATGAAATCCGCGCTCGCTGGAAGCGCGAATTGCAAGTTGCCTTCCCGGAAGTCTGCTCCACGGTTCATTGGACCTTATGACATTTCTGCCAAGGGTAACCCAGTTTGCTACAAGTTACGTCTTCCCTTACATCTCAAGCTGCCCAATGCCTTCCATGTGTCTCTGATAAAGCTCTTGGTCCTGAACCGCTTTTCTCATCCCTTTCTGCTGGCTACTCCTTCACCCGATTCTTCTCAGGAATAGTGTTGGTGTTCGAATTTGGGTTGTCCTTATATTCGAACCGAAACACGGAATTCGACTGTAAAAATTTGGGAAAAAGAAAATTTAAAAATTTGTTTAAAAAAAAATTAAAATTAATTTTAAAGTAATTTATTGAATGTTTGTGTTTTTTTAACTAACATTTTTTTTCCCCACAATGACAATATGATTCCCGCTTCTGTGCAGCTGTGGGAGTCCTCCTGTCATTGCAAAATCTCAGGGCACTAAAAGGGGATGAATGGGGACTTGTCCCCATTTATCACCTACCCTGTTTCCCCGATGATAAGACACTGTCTTATTTTTTTTTGAAGGCCAAAATATGCTCTAGGGCTTATTTTCAGGGGGATTCCAAGAATACATAGTATAGCATTGCAGCAGCAATCACTGTTGCCGTGCTGTGCTTCTACTATGTATTCTTGGATAGAGTTTTACTTGTCCCCATTCATCATCTGTAGAAGAGTACCTCTGCAGTTCTACTACAATGTCCGGGCACTACAAGTGATGAATGGGGACTTGTCCCAATTCATCACCTGTAGTGCCCAGAGTTTATCTATCCAAAAATGCAGAGCACTACAGGTGATGAATGGGGACTTGTCCCCATTCATCACCTGTAGTGCCCAGAGATCGTAGTGGAACTGCAGAGGTAATCTGCAGTTCAGTTCCGCTGTAACGTCACGTGGGAAACTGAACTGAAGATTACTTCTGCAGTTCTACTACAATGTCCGGGCACTACAAGTGATGAATGGGGACTTGTCCCAATTCGTCACCTGTAGTGCCCAGAGTTTCTCTATCCAAGAATAGAGAGCACTACAGGTGATGAATGGGGACTTGTCTTGGGGGATTTCCCCATTGTTTCCCTGTGTGTCAGGGAGGATCTGTGGTGCAAGAGGTACAAAAAAATCTTACTCTTTGCCTGGGTGGCAGAGAGCCAAATCACTATGCTGCCATTTCCAACGGCTGCTCACAAGCGCCCCCCTGTCTTATGATTTTGTACCGTGCTTGCCCACCTGCAACCTGGCCGTAACCAGTGGCGCAACACCCTCATCATCGGAAGCTCTGGAGAAAACCTAGTTATGACATAGACTCTGCGCCTTGTCCCTTTTCAGGGCTCGCACCACCTCCATACAAGTGGTAGCGCCCCCTAGTGGTCCCGGCTCTCTGTGACAACCACAACTGAACTGAAGATTACCTCTGCAGTTCTACTACAATGTCCGGGCTTTCATCATGGTTCAGTTTATAGCAGCAAACCATTATGATCTCAACCACTTTCTAACCACTTCATATTATTAATATTATAAAATTTTTAACCTACTTTATCCCTCAGAATATCGTGGATCCTATCCTATATTCTCTCCTATTAAGGACATCCTTTTATAATAAGATGTAATCCTTTATTAGGCAACAGTAAGTCATCCGCATGTTTCATTAATATTATATATTTATTTTCTTTATTTGGATTAATATTATTACATTCAAAATCATACCTCTGACAAACACAGAGTCATTTCATACACACTATGCAACCCTTACAACATGTAGTCACTTATTCATATACAATCAAGCATCTTATAATCCTTTATTTTTGTACTTATTTTCATTTTTCATTTTTACCTATATCGTTCCTGCATAAGTTATCAAATATCCTATTGTCATTGAATACCTCCTTTATCATAAATCTGTCAATAACCTTGATCTGTACCATGTATTAAGCATTTGATTTTACTTTACTTCACTAATACTGTGTTGAAAAAAGATTTTTGGTATTCCTTACTCAGTTTATTGCTCTGTGTTACATAAAGTGTTAATGGTCTCAAAAAATTCCCTGAAAAAGCCACACGGTGAAACGTGTCGGGACAAGAGACATTTATTTTTGACTGGTATTCTATATATTGGGGATCCAAGATGTATAGCTAGTTAATATGGTCACCCCATTAATTGCTAATGGGAAAAAAGGCCACTTGTAACCATTGTATATTTCTGTGCTGTGAGAGATCTTCAGGTGTACCATGGGAAATTATCCAATTTCAGTTAATTGGTCCGAAAATTAATATTTATTTACTGCAAATAATTTGTCTTCATATGTCTATACCAGCGATGTATAGTGACAGGCAGAATAAAAAAATACTCTTCCACTAGATGGCAGCAGGTAGCTAATTAATCTGTCTGTGACATTTTTGTTTAGTGGTATTCCGTGGGATTTTTCTAATGTAAAATATGTGCCGCGATTTAATAAAGGTTGGGAAACACTGGTATCTATCACTGATTGTTATTAGAATATTCTAATACAATATCTATATATTAATCATTTATTACTTATTTATTATTACTTACTAATCTCTTTTTAGGCATCAACTACCTTGAAAGTCATCTTCTATTATCTAAAAAACTCAAAACTGTAAATTTTAAACAGCTAACAAGTAAGTTATGATCCAATATTCCTGCACATAAGTTGGAAACAACAGAGTGTTCAAGCATATTACTCAAACTTTGTGTGATATGTGGAAATATATGTATGTTCAGCATATTACTTTATCATAGTCAAAAAATCTCATGCCAAGTAATTGTTGTTTTCAACACGGGCACCACAAAACAACTTAAGTCTTCAGCCTCCTTGCTTACTATTGTACAGGACCGCAGGGGTTGGATCCTGGATAACAGGTATATTCCCCTATATCTGGATCCCTATGATCTGGTGTGTTAGGAAAGGTGTTTGGGACTATTCTTGTATTAGGCTACTACGTTACTGTGTTTTTCTCCTAGGTGTCACGGGACCCAGACTTTGGACTGAAGGGGAAGAATTGGGTGGGCCTCTTCAGTCCATCCAAAATATACACCAGGAAGGGTGTGAAAGGAAGTGGCCTGTAAGTGAGTTTATAGGAAGTTAAAGCTAGAAGGGGGCTCCTGTGGACCTTTTGTTTTTGGACTGTGGAAACCCCAGGCTGGGGATTAAATCTTCACAAAAGACCTAGATTGGACTTACCCTTACCGTGGGGTCATGCTGATGGACTGAGGACATTTCATACCACCAGACTGAAGTAGACCTCTCATTATTTTTTTTATATTGCTTTTTTTTGTGGCTGAAACAAAGCAGTTCGTTTTGTTTAGTTTATCAATAAAGAGTGATGTTTTGATGAAGACCATGCTGCTGCACTCTGAGATGATCCCCAAACTTCACACTACATGCATTTGTTTATTTGCTTTGACATTACTGGATAATATTTTAACTTCAAACATGTTTATACATATGTTGTTTTATATACTTACCAATCCTAATGTCTCATATAATTGTGCTATATGCTTAAATTACTAGTTTATGTGTCGCAAGTTCCTCTGAAGAAGCCAATATTGCGAAACGCGTGGGGTTAATAGATTTAAGGACTCATAAGGTTTCATTTAAATAGATCCTCTCTAGGAATCAAAACAGGATCTCCTTTTCTCACTGTTATTAAAAGTGCTTGCATAGTACTTAAACAACCCCCCAAACCTTGCATGTAACCAAATGCAAGGTGGGTTGTAAACATTAATCAATCGCGTCTTGTACAATATTTTTATTATATGATTTCTTTTCATATACTTATTTTGAATACAATAAAATAACCTATACACGAAGAAAGTTATAGACAATAGAAAGTATATCCTGACTAGTTGTCACAATACCTGTCGGTTCCCGCAGCGCTCTCCACTAAACTGTCCTGCAGTGTCCTGTGCATGTCTGCCTCATCAAGCTGCCAAGTGCAGCACTTGCTCTTTGTCTCTGCCTGAGTTAGCATGCAGCACTTCCTGGTCTTACATGTCTGTGGGCAGTCTTGCTCACACTGACACAGCACAGGGAGGAGAAGCTTCTTAAAGGGGCAGAGACTATTTAGTAATGAAGGTTATCTCCAGTAATAGAGGCTGGTGCTGTGACTTTGCACCAGCTACCTTGATACCCTGAATTGTTTCCCTGTGATTTCTGACCTGACTTGTGCCTGGAACCTGACCATGTTTGTCTGCTGCCTTGCCCTGACTTGTGCCTGGAATCTGACCATGTCTGTCTGCTGCCTGCCTTGACCTGTGCCTGGAATCTAACCACCTCTGTTTGCCACCTGCCCTGAACTGTGCCTGAAATCTGACTACGTCTGTCTGCTGCCTGCCTTGACCCTCGCTTTGGCCCATACTGCATCGGTCTGCCACCTGTCTCTACACCGAGGTCGCTCCAGCCTTCCTCCTTAGATAGGGTGACCCCAAGGATCGCGACCTGGTGACCCCCAGCAGCAAAGAGCTCAGTGACCTCCAGGCTACTGGCCCATCACCCCTTGCGGGGTGCCCTGGTGAAGACCTGGTATCACTTAGATTCTGCCGCGTATTAATAATACAATGTAATAAGCTAAAAGGTCAAGAACATAAGATATGCACTTACTTGTTGGTTCAAAGGTACGTTCTTACTGTATATTGACACAGGTAGTGATTTTTATGGGATGATCTATGAGTTTAAAAAATATGTTAATATATAGGTCAGTAATACAATTATATATATGAATAGATATGTGAAAGCCTAATAAACTTACTTGTGTGTGCAGCTTTGAAATGCTTAATTATGTACAGGTTCTGCAAAAAAGCTGATCTGCCAATGTGCAAAACCATCAAAGTAAATATTAATAAATAAAGTATCTATGTAATAAAGGGGAAAATAAATAAATATGTTTCTTCTAGTTTAGCCTACTTGGTACTGCAGGGTACCAAGTAGGCTAAGCAGTCCTGGGTAATGATACTTCGTTGGGGGTAATAGTGAGTGGATCAGGAGTCCAACAACCAGATCGAGGCAGAAGCATTAATGGAGTTTCTAAGAAGGACTGCCATGCAGTGTTGTGGGGATCAAGAGGCAAAGAACTGTCAGACAGACAGTTCCACCTTTTATTCATGATGGTTGGTGTCTTATCAGGTGATCTGCGCATGCTCGGGGTCCGAAACACTTCCCGCATGCACTGATATCATGTAAATGGGTGCGCTTACGTCATGAGATGTTACCCCTAGGTACACTGATCGGCTCAGCCCTGCCTGATATTTATGAAAAAAACTTTGTGTCATTTTCACGCTGGCCAATCATGCATTAATAATTTGGTGTTATTTTTACACCTGTCAACTATCTAAAAATTATTTGGTCTTGTCTTCAGTCCTGTCAATTATGTATTAAAATCAGTCAGGGAAGAATCTGTCCAGACATATGACCTCCAAAATCCCTCATTATGATTTGGGATAAGGCAATGTAATGTGTTATGTATGTTATATACTGTTTTTTTCTGTGAAAATATGGATTATTTTTAAAATGACTACATATGAGAACAAATACACGTTCATTTACCTTGGCCGCTAAAACCCTGCTCTATGTCTTTTCCTTTCTTGATTTTGGTACTTGAATACAATAAGCCAAAAGAACCCTCTTTCTGTTTCCTTTTTCACTTACCTTGAGAAATATACAGTTATGCACTTGGGGTGCTCACAACATGCATACTTCATCCTGTCTATGGGGAATACATTTGGGGGAGTCAAAAATAAAAAGGATTTGGGGGTTCTGGTAGATCATAAACTTAATAATAGCATGCAATGCCAAGCTGCAATATCTAAAGCTAGCAAAGTACATTGTTGTATTAAATAAGGAATAGACTGCAGAGATTGAGACATTGGGCCTAATTTATCAATAAAATCCGCGCTCGCTGGTCACGCGTACTTTCGCGCCGTTATATAGAGCCGGTTTACCGCGGGCTGGAGTCATATGCGCTCGTTCAGTCGCATCTCACTGCCAAGCCGGATGCTTGCCTTCAGACAATAGGGATGCCCCCTATAATGTTAACTGTATAGCAGGAGGTTATTACACTGACCCCTTTACATTACACCTGAAAAATGGAACAGAGAACATAAAATGTCCCGATCCATCCCAACTCCTGCACAAACAAATGTAAATAATTATCCTCTTATAACTGAAGCACACTATAAAATGTTATGGGAAGAGTTACACACTGAGTTTGTAAGATTACACTGAGATAGGAAATCCATGGCCACTGCATTAGCATGCAAGCAAAAGCCAGGAGAAACTAAAAGTGATTATGCTAGAAGGTTTAGGAAAGTGTGGAAGGAAGAAGCAGGTTTAGGATTAGGAGGAGATTTGAGTATAGTATTTACTCAGTCACTGAATAATGTAATGAATCCTGAACATGGGTGCACTGCCAAAATGATGATTGATAACTGGAGCACTTTAGATGCCCCAAACATTTTTGCCCAGCTATTGACAAAGGATGCCGCAGGATGTTTTGAGCTGCCTAAGTCGTCCAAACCCCATGTACAGGGACTTCACCACCACTATGGTACAGATCTCTGACCAGGCTGATGAAAACCCAATAAACACATTAGAAGTAGGACAATTCCTGATAGACTTCTTAGTAGACACAGGAGCGACGTGTTCTGTCCTCCGATCCTGGTCAGGTCTATCTACACCTGGTGGGCCCTCTGTGGGAATAAACGTCATCACCCCTACAAGACGCACACCTCATATTCCCATATGTACAGTACATGGAGAATACATTACACATCACTCATTCAAGGTATTACCTAGTTGTCCAGTTAACCTGTTAGGAAGAGACCTGATGGGATCTCTGGGAATGTCACTGGTTGTTGACCCAAAGGTTGGGATTAATGTCAGTACAACCTTGCAACTGCCCAACTGTATTTTCCAGTTCCTGACAGCACATGGTCCACCGGACCATATGACATGGGATTCCTGGACTGCACCCCATATACAGCACTTACAAAGCCACATACACCAATATACCAAGGGCGGTATCCTTTAACTAAGGACAGGGAGGATTCCTTAGCACCCATGATTCGGTCTTTCTCCCAGCAAGGCATGCTTAAGAGAACCTGTTCTCCTTATAATACTCCAGTAAAATCCTGTCAAGTGGCCAGATGGCTTTGCACGGGATCTCGGAGCCATCGGTGAGCTGATCGCGCCCCTGGCACCAGTCATGTCGGATCTTGGTACCATTCTTGCAGCAGTACCGCCCCAGACCCAATTTTACAGTGTTATTGATTTGGCCAACGCATTTTTCTCAATACCATTGTCATCTGAGACTCAGCCCCTTATGGCTTTTATTTTTAACAATATAACAATATACCTGGTGCCACTTGCCCCAGGGCTTTGTTCACTCCCCGGCAGTCTTCTCAATTGCCCTTCAGCAGGTGGTTGCTAACTGGCAGCCGCAGCATGGTTCCACTTTATTGTTATGTACAGTAGCCCCTCTCAGGAGGCATGTCAGAGGGACATGGTGTCATTGTTGTGTTTTCTGGAAAAGGGTGTTGCAGAAAAAGGTTCAGTTCTGTCTGCAACAGGTCACATTCCTGGGAATGCTTTTTAACCCCAGGGTCCCTGGCTGCTAGCTCCCAGCCATGTACATGCCATTACCAGTCTGCCTTGCCCACTGACAAAGAAACAGCTGCTCAGCTTTCTTGGCATGATCAATTTTTGCAGACACTGGATTCTTGACTGCTCGTATTGGGACTCACAGCTCCGTCCCAGTACCACCCCCGGTGCCCTAATAACATTCAATGGTCTGATGAAATGACTAAAGCATATGTGGTGTTAAAAGAATCCCTGACCTCTGCCCCTGTATTGGGAATGCCGAATTTTAATGTACCATTTGTATTGTATGCAAGAGAGAATTGTAAAACTATGGGGCGTGGCTTGGCGATGGCGCTGTGAGCAGGTTTCCTCACTGAGCTCCGTGCACACCGCGGCTTCAACAGCTGATACTACTGATTACACAGCTCGTTTCTACCTCTCTCTGCGATGACTAAGCAGCGGAAGACTAAAGACACAGGGAAAACCCCTAAACGGGACAACTTTCATAAATACTTCCCTTCAGACCCAGCTGATTCAGCAGGAGGAAGCGCTTTCAGGATGGCGCCGGCACATGCCAGTGAAACTGACCAGGTGGAGTCTGATAGTCGGGTGAGTGAAGAAGGGACTTCTTCCCTGACAAGAACCCCTGCAGCTCTCTCCCCTGTGCACTCCTTTCTGTCTTCTGGTTCCCCAGCAGGGCTTTTAGACACAGTGCCTTCTCCTCAACAACTGCCCAGAGAGTTACAAGCCCTCCTGAAATTTATACCCACCAAAGCAAAGATGGAATCTTGGGCTCATCGCATAGAAAACTCTGTATATGCAGAAATAGAGCAGAAATATCAGAAAGTTCAGACTGTAGATATTAAGATTACCTCGTTGGAATCCTCATCCTCCCAAACTTCCTTCAGATTAGACACGCTTGAGCAAACCCAATTGCACATGAGGTCTGTGCTTTCCAATTTAGCCCTCTGTTTGGATGACCAAGAAAACAGGAGACGACGTAACAACTTAAGATTAAGGGGGATTCCGGAAGCTACAGCTGGACCAGATTTGGAGAGTACCGTGAATGCAATTTTCAACACCCTCTTAGACCTGCCCTCATCAGAGCGTATTGAGCTGGATAGAGTGCATAGGGTTGGTCTGAGAAGAGATGGGCCATCTGACCGCCCCAGAGATGTCCTATGCCGGGTTCACTTTTTTAAAATTAAGGAGCAGATTATTCAGAAAGCATGGCAGAAGGGACCAGTTGATTTTGATGGTTCAAGCATCCAGATATATCCGGATCTGTCCCCTCGCACGCTACAAATGAGGCGCTTGTTGAAGCCACTTCTGGATTACATTACCACACATGGTGCCCACTATAGATGGGGACATCTGCTACATCTCATAGTGACTAAACCCAACTCTGTGTTTTCATTGCACAACCCATCTCAGCTGCCAGCCTTGTTTACTTTCCTGGGCGCGGATCCTTTTGATGTCCCCAATTGGGTGAAAGTCCTAGAGGAGCTCCCAGGTAACTACTTGAGATCAAGTTCGGCTACCTCCACCCGACGCAGACGGCGCTCTCCCACACCTCAGCGCTCCCAAGGAAGGAACACCCCGAATTCACATGAACTGTGACTTTTGCTGTTGTTGAATACTTGTTGAATGTTGTTGAAAGACTTTTGCTACCACCGCTGACTACCTCCTTCACTTATTATAATGCTTGTTTGTACCTCCTCAGGAGCTCCATGTTTCTTCATGACGCTAATACGCCTTGATCTGTGCTCACCTCCTATACTGGAGACAGACTTACACCAGTGTTGTGAATGTGGTGCACACCAGGTATGGGTGATGGACCACCTTGGTTTAGTAGCCTTGGGATCCCAGATTGTTGCTTTGCACATGTTCTATTATTGTTGCTATTATTTTTCTGCTTATTGGGGGCTCTAACTCCCCCGCCATGCCGTGTTTTGTTGTGGGTGGGGACTGGTTGGGCTCCCTCCTAGTGTGTTCCAGATTAATCCATGGTGGGACTGCAACACCTCCTGATAGTGAGACTGATTATTCCTTAACGCAGGGCCATTATAATGCTGCTATACCCTATTGGATATTTAAGTAGCCCCCACCCTACGACCTTTTACCGCTGTTTGATGTGGGGGGTACAGACCCGTCCCCACCCCTCGGCGGGATATGGAGCCTGGCGCTTTAAAGCAGGGATATTGTATTGGTTCCTGTTGTAGCCTTGATTACGTATTGATATGCACTTTAATATGCCTGACTACTGATCTGCCTTACTTAATATTCCCATTGCTGTTTTTGGGGCCCTTAGTCCTGCAATAATTTTAAAATTTTATTCTTTCTCTTTGTTTTTTGGAAGCGAAACATTTTACTGTTTTTTTCTTGTTCATGCTGTGTAATTTGCCTTCCAGTCATATATATGTTTTATGTTGCTGCTGCTGGTGAGCCAGCGGCTCGCAGCGTTCTTGCCTACACTACCCCCCACGTAGGTACACCCGCCCTGAGTCTGAGTTGTGGAGTTTTGTTATACTTGCTTAGGATTGGGGCTTAGAGCTCTATTTCTTTCTTCTTTTAATTAATTTTATTTTTTTTATTTCTTGCTGTTCTTTGCGTACCTTATTTCTTAATTTCTAATTTTTTCTTTCTTTTTTCTCTTGTTCTCAACTACTTTCCCTCACCCTTCCCCCTCCCATCACACACCCCTCCATTTGTCCAAAACAAACTATGACCATTACACTCACATCTCTGAATGTTATTGGGATTAAACTCTCCCTCTAAACGTTAAATCCTATTTAACGCGCTCCGGAAGTGACAATATGACTTCTGCATGACTTCATGCAGAAGTCATATTGTCTTTCTGCAAGAGACACATTTCCGCTATGACAAGATCCCGGACCTGCGTAATAAACAAGCCAAATACAGTTATCACAGTACCTCACCTGATTCCAAGTCTAGGGGAGTAAGTATCCTATTAGACGGTTCTCTCCCATGGTCCCTCTCTCTGTGTAATGTGGATCCAGAAGGTCGTTACCTCCTTGTCCAGGGTATGATAGAGAAGCAGATGTTCACATTTGTAAATATATATCTGCCCAACACCGGCCAGTTGACTGTCCTTGAATATGTACTGACCCTTCTATCTTAGATGGCCAAAGGTACGGTTATATTCGGGGGAGATTTTAATCTAACTCTGAACCCGTCCTTGGACGTGTCCAAGGGCCGTTCACATCTACCTTTCTCCTATCATAAACAGCTGAAAGCACTGCTACATGACAATCAATAAATAGATATCTGGCTTATTCAACACCCCGGAGATAGGGAATATACATTCTACTCTGCAGTACACAGTACCTACTCAAGACTTGATTACTTCCTGGTGTCCCATGATGCCATCTCATAGGTTATTGACTCGAGTATTGTTCCATAACTTTCTCTGATCACGCCCCCGTTATGATAGTAATCTCTGGGAGGCCCCATGACTGTAAACCCAGTTCTTGGAGGCTTAATGAGACACAGCTTGAAGACCCTGATCTGTCTGCAAAGATTGAGGAAGAACTTTCCTTTTTCTTTGCCAGTAACGTGGAGTCTACAGATAACTCGTTCATGTATGGGAGGCCCACAAATGTTATATTAGAGGTCTGTTCATACAACAGGGCTGTAGACTTAATAGACTAAACAAGCAAAGACTTGAGTAGCTGCATCGTTTAGAGACGATACACAAAAGGCTCCAAACAGCGAACTTAGAGTCCCAACTACTCCCACTCGTACACAAATTAACTCTCTATACAGGGATAAGGCTAAAGCACAACTCACCCGATGTAAATGATACTATTATGAACACGCCAATCATTGTGGTAGGGCATTGGCCAGGGCGCTCAGAACCAAGAAGGCAGTCATGTATATTCCTAAAATCAAAACCCCCCTGGCTACCTTAGCACACGCTACCTCTGATATTGCTAAAACCTTCCATGCTTACTACAGTCAGCTGTATAATCTGCGAGTAGACTCTGGTGGTATGTCCCCTCCCGACCGTCAGATCGCAATACAGGAGTATCTCAGTGCCTCCGATTTTCCGACACTGTCAAGCAGCTTCAGGGAAGGCTCCCGGCCCAGATGGCCTGGGATTGGCCTATTACAAGAAATTTTTTCAAGTACTGGGCCCTCGCCTAGTTACGGTACTGAATGGGCTCTTCGATGGCCACAACCTCCCCCAAGACACATTAGCAGCCCATATATCGGTGATACTCAAACCAGACAAGGACCCCCTCCTATGCTCCAACTATAGACCAATATCACTGCTTAACTGTGATTTGAAACTTTTTGCTGGCATATTGGCACATAGGCTGACTCCGATACTGAATGATATTGTCCACCCTAACCAGAGCGGTTTTCTCCCGCTGAGGGAAGCCAGGGACAACACGATACGTACCCTGAATGTTATTGACTATGTACATGCCCATAAAATCCCTCCAATGCTCCAGTCTACTGATGCTGAGAAAGCATTTGACAGGGTGGACTGGACATTTCTGCTCTCCACACTGACACACCTGGGCCTCCCCCCTCGTATCCTGCGCTGGATAGAGATGTTATATTTCTCCCCCACCGCTAGAGTACGAGTTAACGGTGGACTCTCACATCCTCTTTGCATAACCAATGGGACGAGGCAGGGGTGCCCGCTATCTCCTTTACTGTTCGTGTTGTCCCTGGAGCCCCTTCTACGTTTGATCTGTGCTAATGGGGATATCAGGGGAGTCCAGATTGGCCCTAATGAACATAAGGTAGCTGCTTACGCAAACGACCTACTTTTTTACGTTGCAGCACCAGTAACCACATTACCTATTCTAATGCGGGAGTTGGATAGGTATGCCTCACTCTCTAATTACAAAATAGATCTGCAAAAGTTGGAGGCACTGAGTGTTACTCTTTCCCGAGCAACTAGGGAGGCATTGGCCCCCTCTTTCCCCTTTAAATGGTCCAACAAGGCTATTTCTTACCAGGGCACGCAGATTCCTGCTAACCTGACGCGAGTAGTGGACCTTAACTTTATCCCTCTACTAAACAAAATCCAAAATGATTTACAGAAATGGAGGCAGATGCCATTTACCTGGTTTGGGAGATGCAATGTGCTTAAAATGAATGTTATACCTAGACTGTTGTATATGCTACAAGCCCTCCCGATACATATCCCGCTCCTTGTTTTGCGGAAATTCAACCAATTTGGCCCACAGGGTCGCCCAGAATTAGGATGACAATATTGAGACTCCCCAAAGCCAACGGGGGAATGGCATTCCCTGACCCAGTTCTATACCATCAGGCAGTGCACTTGTTCAGGCTACTGGATTGGTGCACTAATGGACGTTCCAAATTGTGGGTTGGACTGGAGGATGCTTGCTCCACTGCCCCAATCAACACACTGGCCTGGGCGACACCGGCGGCCAGGTCGGCGATGTCCAACCATCCACTGATTGGCGAGACCTTGAAAGTGGTCGCTAAATACTTCTCCTCTCAAAATATAACCGCATACCCATCCCTAATGTCTCCAGTTCTGGGTGACCCTGGGTTCCCCTCGGGACAGTCTGACCCATTGTTTCGCCAATGGCGTGCCCTGGGAGTGTACAGACCGTCCCATTTCATGCGCAATGGGGAGTGGCTACATTCGACTTTACAAATGGACAGGGATCCCCCCTCATTGTCGCCCTGGTGTCACATACAACTTATCTATGTTTTGAGATCTTTGCCACGGCCCAATACATTAGCCCGATCACTCCTGCCTCTGGAGGCCCTGTGTGCCTCTGGTCAAC
The DNA here is from genome assembly GCF_032062135.1 of Pyxicephalus adspersus. Lineage (NCBI taxonomy): Eukaryota > Metazoa > Chordata > Amphibia > Anura > Pyxicephalidae > Pyxicephalus > Pyxicephalus adspersus. The sequence goes on from NC_092866.1 coordinate 30,087,453, forward strand.
CTATGCGGGGTACACTCTCCCATGCTTACCAAACCCTGTTATCTGTTTCCACGCCGGAGCTCCCCTTATTTGTGACCCAGTGGAAAGCTGACTTAAACACCCGTTTACAGATGCTCAGAGAGATATGTTACTCCATTTCTGCCATAAGGCGTCTATCTGCAACAAATATCAGGAAACCAATTACAAGCTGGCCACTCGTGGTACAGAACACCAGTGAAACTTGCTAAGATTTTCCCGGGCTCAGATAGCACTTGCTGGAGATGTGGCGACGCACAGGGTACGTTGCTTCATGTTTTCTGGGAATGTTCTAAACTACAATTATACTGGGGCTCGGTGGCTGATATCATCTTAAAACTCACAGAAGTGGATATTAGACGCAATCCGGTCCTGGCACTCCTCCATGTTTCGGACATGTCCTGCAAGTGCTATAGTAACTCTTTATTGAGACACCTTCTCAATGCAGCTAAGGCCTGTATCCCAGCCCTGTGGAAGAATACTGCCCCCCCCGACTGTAATACATTGGTTGAAAAAGGTTGCTTATATATATCAAATGGAGGATTTGATATCCACTGACGCTAAGAAAGCGGAAAAATTCGCTCAGACCTGGTACCATTGGATCCACTTTACCACTACTGAAGAATATTGCCGTCTGTTACAACCCCTCCCCTGAATATCTGAGTGTACTAAGGTTGGTGCTTAAATGTATTTTGTTGCTATATCTGAGATGTGACTGACTGTATAGCTGGTCAAAACCTCTGTGGCATATGTCTCTAAGACACTGTCTGTTACTGTGCAAGGCATGCCAGCCTGTCTGCATGTGCTGGCAGCGTGTGCAATGGCTGTACAAAGTGTCTCACTTCTAACTTTGGTTCACAAGAGGATACTTTACACATCCTATGCTGTACTACACTTTCTTAGGAATTTAACCACTCAAAACATAACAGCACAAAGGATGTCTGGTTATGAAGGTATTCCAACATCCACTGTGTGATGTTGACTCGGGGTTACCGCTTTTAGCATCTTTTTTCTACCCTGAGTCACACTCGGGGTTACCGTCCAAAAGGTTAATACTTTAAAGTACAGATAACAGACACTGTTGATCCAGGGAACATCTGATTGCCTCATGGAATCAGGAAGGAATTTTTTTCCCCTGTTGGAGCAAATTGTACCAGTTTTTTTTGCCTTCCTCTGGATCAACTATGTCCATAGGCTGTCATAGTGGGGTTAAACATGATAGTTTGTGTAATGGGGACGTTGAAAAGATAAATGGTGTGCTCAAAACATTCTTCCTTAAATCAGTGATTGTAGAGGTGGGTTGTATGGCTGACTCTTGACTGATATGCGCTGGATATAAATTCTTGATTATAGAAGTGTATTGTGTGGCTGATATATTACCATTTTTCCGACTGTATTTATATAGTTGCATTTTATTGTTTAATTTTATTTGTATCAAATACAATAATTTTGTTCCAACAAGATCTTTATTGAGGGCTGCAAGAATGCTGCAATATTATCTAAAAGATAATATTTACTATACATAGGTCCTAAAACTGGTTCTTACCTTATTGTTATGTTACTATTTATGATAGTACCTCTGTTAGTATTTATATGTATTTTTGTTGCTCACTCCTTAGATGTTCCTTTCTCCTCCGAGCCCTCTCCCCTCCATCTTCTTTCTTCTGTGTTCCCCTCTCCTCCCTCGCCTCCTCGAATCCACTGCTCCCTCTTCCCTGTTGCATGTTCTTTATCCTAGACTGTTGGGGAACACAACGACAGCCTATTATCTATTAGGTTGGCATTTTGTATGCTGCAGCTGATATTCAGCTTCAGCACCATTCTCCCAATTGGCATCCCTTTCTTATGGATGCCAGTCTACTGTGACAGGTAAACATGGAGCCGATTATGGACCCACTTATTTTTCCATGTGTGTGAGAGCTTGGGGCATGCACAGTCGGCCCTGAGCTGTCATCATTATCACCATCTTGAGCTGGCAAGTAGGAGGAGACAGGATGCGGTGGTAGTAGGCAACGTGGGAATGACTGGAATGGGAGGGATGAGGGGTTGAGCCTGGGAGATTTAAGAAGGAGATTGACAACAGGGGAAGTATGAATAAGTGGTTCTCCTTACTGCACGAGTCCTGTCAAACAAATTGGTGGTTATTGTGTTTCCTAAGCTGGTTCATTGTAACCTTATTCATCTTTGCTTTTAAGACCATAGCAGATCCATACCATAAACCTGAATGATGAGTAATTATACTTAGGTATTTAAATTTTTTGTGTTATGACCAATAATTTATTGGGAATGTTATGTTAGGAAACCAGGGTGCATGTAAACTGGTTAAAATTGTTTTATTTGGAAATGATTATTACATCAGTTGCTAGGGCAATGTGATTTTCTATTATTGGTTTGTAACTAGAAATTTATTTTTTTCTCTTTTCTCTGTACACCCCCTCTCTTGGTAGTCTCATATCCTCCGTTGGCTTACAGTACCATCTGTATGCTGATGACACTCAAATCTATCTGTCCACCCCTGACTTGTCTCCTTCAGTCCTGGATAAGGTCTCATGCTGCCTGTCAGCCATATCATCATGGATTTCTGACCGATTCCTGAAACTCAACCAGGATAAAACAGAGCTCATCATCTTCCCCCTCCCTCAAATTCCAAATCTCCCCATTCTATGAGAAAGTACTATAATGACCTTGTTTATCATCACCCAGTTATCGATCCATAATTTGGAAGGACACCTAATGGTGGCTATTTACAAAACTCTTCAATTTGAATCTCTCTATCTACTTCTTAGGATTCTCAGTGTGCTTCAACAGAATGTAACTACATGAACCATATGTAATATCAATTGACCACTTTCATATGTTATAAATCTTGTTCTGCAGATATTTATATGTAAATTAAAAAATTTCTCTGATGTTTAAATATAGCAACATAAAGCCAGTCTGTGATATTTTCTTCCACCTGAAGAAGCGGGTTTATTCCACAAAACTTAATCCTGCCCATGTACAGAGCATTAGTCAGACGTCATCTGGAATATGCAGTCCAGTTTTTGGCAACAGAGAGAGTGCACATAAAGGCAATAGGAGGCATGGAGGTCGGCTATGAGGCGAGATTAGCTGGAAGTGTGGATGTCCAGACATCTGTCTGTTCTATATTAGCAAGTTCCTCAAGAAAATAACAACAAAATAAACATTAGCCATCTTGCTCCTGACTAATTGAACTACTATGGAAAACTAACCAACTATTTCTGGAGCCTTTAACTCATGAAACACCTGAACCTTGGTGCAATTAATGTAAACACCATTGCACACCTTTACAATTCAGTACTGTGACATCCTGTCACAAATGCTAACAAGAATGTTTCTGTGATAACTGTAAATGTGAAAGACAAGAGACAAGATCACCATCAGTATTTTTGTCTGATGGTCCTGATTAGAGATTAATGAACTTCTTGAAAATTCAAATCGGCCGTTCGCCGAATTTTCCGAAAAGATACGCTTTGATGCAAATTTATTTGCGGCAAATCGCGTTAAAAAATGGCTATTTCTGGGCTACAGAGAGCCTTGATAGTGGTGTAGAACACTGTGCCTTGCAGTAACAC
>NC_092866.1:30091711-30094480 GCF_032062135.1 Pyxicephalus adspersus
CAGCATCAGGAGGCTACAGAGTGGCACGATGACAGAGTCTGGAGGTGGCGGCAGCATCAGGATTTTCAGTATGAATACAGACCGTGAAAGTGGGGCCTCTTGATCCTTGTAACTTTTGGGTTCGGAGCAGGAGGTGTCAGAAAATTTACAACAGGAATAAATGGCCACAGAGTGGCACAATGACAGAGTCTGGAGGTGGTGGCAGCATCAGGAGGCTGCAGAGTGGCACAATGACAGAGTCTGGAGGTGGTGGCAGCATCAAGAGGCTGCAGAGTGGCACAATGACAGAGTCTGGAAGTGGCGGCTGCATCAGGATTTTCAGTATGAATACAGACCAGGAAAGTGGGGCCTCTTAAGGGTTAGAAGACCTGTGAGACAAGCTACACGTGAGGTTATCTCACAGTCTCCGTGTTTTTACTTGTTTCTGTGATGTTGTTTGTAATGACCACACCCCTTGTATCAGCTGCAGCTGGTGGTCATTACTGCTCCTCCATTTAGTCTGGCATCACACTTCATGCTATGCGGTTGATATTCACTTCTGGGATGTGAAGAGCTGGTGCGTTGTCCTCTTCAGGGATCCTGCTCCTTCATTTGCTATTTAAGATAAGTTTTTTTGGGCATAAGAAGGGACTCTTTTCTGTGGAAAACGGGGACATTTTGTCAAGATCTGTCCTTATGTTAAGCGCCAAGGTGAAAACAAAAAAAAAAATGTGTGTTTAATCCTCATCTCTCACTTGGTGGTCTGTGTGGGGAATTTGAGAATTTATTTTTGTCATTTACCGGTAGTACTCGATTTCTCCTGTCTGCTGAGGTGGCACTAGACTCCAAAACTGTGGGAATTGAAGTGTTTATTGACAGTGGGGCAGGTGTTACCTTAGTTGATGGTCAGTTCGTCCGTATGCATGGGTTAACAACTAGTGCATTAGACAAAAATATCTCAGTGTTTGCAATTGATTCTGCTCCACTCACACAGAAATGTTTGTCACAAATGGTGCAGGACATCCGTTTAAAGGTGGGTGATTTTTATCAAGAATCCATCTCGTACTTTGTGCTGGAGGGTCTGCCTGCTTGTTGGTACTAGGTTTACCATGGTTAAGCAAACGTAATACTACCATCGATTGGCAAGCGAGACAAATTCTTGATTGGAGTGATTATTGCATAGACAACTGTCTTAAAACATTGCTTTCTGTTGTAACCACTAAGGTTGTACCTTTGTTTATTTACGAGTTTTCTGATGTATTTTCTGAATGTGGAGACCAGGAGTTACCTCCACATCGCGAGTATGATTGCCCCATTAATCCTATTCCCGGAGCCAAGTTGCCCAAGTCTCGGTTGTATATTCTTTCTGAACCTGAAAGAGCGGCCATGCGAGAATATATCACAGAGAGTTTGGTTAAAGGTCATATTAGACCATCCAAATCTCCAGTAGCCGCAGGCCATGTTTGGACTTCCGTGAGCTTAACCATATTACTGTCCATGACCCTTACCCTCCAAGGTGTTCTCTAAATTGGATTTGAGAGGGGCATATAATCTGGTAAGGATCAGAGAGGAGGATGAATGGAAGACGGCCTTCAATACCCCTGAGGGTCATTTTGAGAATATGGTCATGGCTTTTGGGTTAACCAATGCTCCTGCTGTTTTTCAACATTTCATTAATGACATCTTTCATCATCTGGTGGGCAGGTTTGTTGTGGTGTATCTGGATGATATACTAATTTATTCTCCAGACAAGGTGACTCATCAGGATCTCATGAAACAAGTGTTACAGATCCTTAGAAAGAATAAATTGTATGCGAAGATGGAAAAGTGTGTTTTTGCAGTTCTAGAGGTGCAGTTCCTGGGTTACTTAATCTCATCTTCATGTTTTCGTATGGATCCTGAAAAGGTCCGTGAGGTGTTGGACTGGGATCGAGGCGAAAATCTGAAAGCACTTATGCGATTTTTGGGTTCACCAATTACTACCGTAAATTTATTTTGAATTACTCAACTGTGGTTAAACCTTTATCGGACATGACAAGGAAAGGTTCAGATTTATCAGTCTGGTCGGATGCGGCATTACAAGCCTTTTCAGCTGTTAAGGAGTGTTTTGCTTCTGCCCCTTTACTGGTGCAACCATTTATTGTGGAAGTTGACGCATCTGAAGTAGCGGTAGTGTAAGGAATATAATTTTGCTGAGTTTTGAATTTAAGTTGTTTTTGCTATATTTTGCAGATAATTGAGTTGTGTCGAAACTAGTTATATCCTCCTTTATCAGTAGGTCAATATTTGCTCCATCCTTACCTTGAAGCTTCTTACCTTGAAACATCTTGCTCAGCGAAGTTGTTTATTAGGTTTCTTGTTACTGACTAACTACTAAGTGTCTTCCACCTTGTTGTCTGACTATATAAACTGTGATGTGATAATAAAGTTTTGAGACAGCATATAACTATATGCTTAAGCTGTGTATGTGTTAATCACTGCTCCCAACACGTTGAAAACAGAGGTCATGATAGAGGGAAATATTGGTCTGTGATCAATAGGAAATCGCCTTAACAGTTTGGCGTCAGAAGTGGGATATCTACCTTAAAAAGACCAGGATCGGGTAAGTAAATATTTTCTTGTCTACCTCTGCCCTTCCCTGGGTCCCCGTAGATATCTTACGAACCTAAGCACTGTGGCAGTGTAGACTCCCTCATAGAAGGACTGGGTCCTTAGTTAGGAAGATTTGGGAAATCTTTTATTGAATTTGTGCACACTCGTGGCCTCTGTTTTAATGTATAGAGTATAAGA
>NC_092866.1:30095005-30164898 GCF_032062135.1 Pyxicephalus adspersus
ATTACTCGGAGATAGGAAATCCATGGCCACTGCATTAGCATGCAAGCAAAAGCCAGGAGAAACTATAAGTGAATATGCTAGAAGGTTTAGGAAAGTGTGGAAGGAAGAAGCAGGTTTAGGATTAGGAGGAGATTTGAGTATAGTATTTACTCGGTCACTGAATAATGGAATGATTCCTGAACAAGGGCGCACTGACAAAATGATTATTGACTATTGGAGCACTTTAGATTCCCCAAACATTTTTGCCCAGGTATTAACAAAGGATGCTGCAGGATGTTTTGAGCTGCCTAAGCTGTCCAAACCCCATGTACAGGGACTCTACCACCACTTTGTTACAGATCTCTGACCAGGCTGATGAAAACCCAATAAATACATTAGAAGTAGGACAATTCCTGACAGACTTCTTAGTAGACACAGGAGCGACTTGTTCTGTCCTCCGATCCTGGTCAGGTCCATCTACATCTGGTGGGCCCTCTGTGGGAATAAACGGAGTCATCACCCCTACAAGACGCACACCTTATATTCGCATATGTACAGTACATAGAGAATACATTACACATCACTCATTCAAGGTATTACCTAGTTGTCCAGTAACCTAAAAAAAATAGACCTGATGGGATCTCTGAGAATGTCACTGGTTGTTGACCCAAAGGGAGGGATTAATGTCAGTAAAACCTTGCAACTGCCCTTATTGGATTTTCCAGTTCCTGACAGCACATGGTCCACCGGACCATATGACATGGGATTCCTGGACTGCATTCTATATACAGCACTCACAAATCCACAGTATCCTTTAACTAAAGACAAGGAAGATTCCTTAGCACCCATGATTTAATCTTTCTGCCAGTAAGGCATACTTAAGAGAACTTACAATAATCCAGTAAATCCTGTCAAAAAGCCAGGTGGCTCATACCGTTTTACACAGGAATTCAGAGCCATCAATGAGCTGATCACACCACTAACACCGGTCATGTCAGATCTTAGTACCATCCTTACAGCAGTACCATCCGAGACCCAATTTTAAAATGTTATTGATTTGGCCAATGTATTTTTCTCAATACCATTATCGCCTGAGACTCAACCCCCTATGGCTTTTATTTTCAAGGGACAACAATATACCTGGTGCCACTTGCCCCAGGGTTTTGTTGACTCCCCGGCAGTTTTCTCAATTGCCCTCCTGCAGGTTCTTGCCAACTGGCAGCCCTTAACACATCCCATGCTGTACTACACTTGCTTAAGAATTTAACCACTCAACACATAACAGCACAAAGGTTGTCTGGTTATAAAGGTATTCCAACATCCACTGCAGGATTAATAGTAAAATATGCTCCTACTACCAGCGGTCCTGTTGCTGTGCTTAATGCCCTCTTAGGTCTTAAAGGACTAGGGGATGAAGTGCCAGAGTCACACTCATGTATCACTGAAATTCACCTTCCCAATCAAATAGCCATTGTTAAATGTCAAGCACACACTTCTTCCAATTCCTTTGATGCCAGGGGTAACAGACTAGCAGATTTCATGCCAAAGCCGCTGCTCAGTCTACCACACCCACCACCAGCCCCCCTGATACACTTCTGCTCGCCATCCCAGCTTCCACTGAAACCAACACACTTCTAACACAAATATAGTCCTTTGCCACCTCACAGGACATTGAATTCTGGGAAAAGGAAGTATTGACCTTAGATTCCTTTGGAATCTGGTCAAAAGGAAGGATAGTAGGGCTGCCCTAAATAGCAGTACCCCTCATTGTTTTCAAATCCATGGTATGGGACATAAAAGCATTAAGACCACAACACAAGAAATACACAAGCGATTTTGTCCCCAGAACTTAAAGGAACACACACAAGCCATACTTTTTCGTTGTTTAACATGTACTAGAAATAATGTGCAAGGAAAGAAAGCAGGACAACATGAACATTTGTTACCTCCACAGTGTCCATTTCAAGAGTTACAAATTGACTTCACACACATGCCAAAGGATTCCAATGGATCAATGGATGTCAGATAATGTTAGTGATTACAGATAGATTCAGCAGATGGGTAGAAGTCAGGAAAAAAAATGCAAGGATAGTAGCTAAGATACTATGCAAGGAGATCATCCCCAGATTTGGATGCCCAGTGAGAATAAGCTTAAACAATGGCACTGCATTCACTTCTAAAGTCAAAAATGATGAACAAAGAATGGTTCCACATCCCATATCACCCCCAGAGTGCTGGAGTAGTAGAAAGGATGAATAGGACATTGAAAAGAAAAACTTAGGAAAGCAACTGGAGGGACATTCCAAAAGTGGGACCAATACCTACCAGCTGTGCTAGCAGAAATAAGAATGACACCCAATCCAGTTAATAAGCTATCACCCTTTCCCTAGCCATTATCAACATGTTAAATTACCCACAGGCTGGTTGTGGTCCTGTGGAAACATGACTTATAATTATATCCCTGCTAACATCTCCGGAGGGCCCTGTACTTTCTCAAGAATCGCCCTAGCCATGGGTCAGAAGAAACAACTATCACCCAATGCGTATAAAACGTTCCTCCCTAGCCCTAAGTGACACATGTTCAGCTGACCTACATTTACTATCCAAAACAGAAGTTGTGGCCTTAGCTGTTTCAATCGTAGGTGTCCCAGGACTCTCAGTAGCTACATACACTGACCTCATACACCTGGCTTTTATAGTAGCAAAGGGACTTAACACTTCCCTTGCTCTATCTGGATTATTGACTGATTATACTAACGCTTAGAAAGGCATCTTACAAAATAGAGCAGCTTTTGACTATTTGTTACTTAAACATAATATTGGTTGTGAACATTTTGCAGGAATGTGTTGTTTTAACATGATGGATCATTCAGAATCTGTCCACAATGCGTTTAACACTCTTAAGGATCTTGCTCAGGATATTAAACAAAATAGTGGTTTACGGTTGTTTGACTGGTTAAAGAATCTATTCCCCAACATCGGATTATGGATTAAGCAATTTATAGCTTTTATCTTTATTATCATTGGTATATGTATCTTTGCATGCTACTGTGTACAATGTACTCCTATATTATTGTCAATATTCAAATCAAAAATCAATCAGCTCCCTCAAGTTATGTATGCCCAAGAACCTGAAGCTGTCTATTTGTATGTAAAGGAACAGAGGTATGAGGTCAAGTAGTTATCCTTTTTTTGAAGGATAAAAAAAGAGAATGTAAGGAGCTGAGGAAATTTGCTGATTCTTGTAGTTAATTATTTTTGTACTTTTGTTATGTTTTGTAGATGATTGAATTATGTTGAAACTGGTTGTACTCTTCTTATCAGTAAACTAGCGTCCGCTTCTCCCCTTTTTGCCTTGAAACTCTTACTTTCCTCCCTACGGCCATATATCTGTTGTGTGTAAAATATCTTGGCCTTTTGATAAGCTTTGCTCAAGATATGTTTGGTATAATCTCTTGCCAATATTCTTGTTTCAAGTGCCTTCGCTTCTTTTTTTAAGTCAGATTCCTCCGTACAGTTTCGCCTAAGGCTAATGTACCGGTTAAGGAAATACTGTTTTTTAGGGGTGCTGGATGCCTGCTTGAAGCGTGTAAAATGGTATTACCAGCTGTGCTTTTTCTGTATGGAGTAGTCTTAATTTTCCCTTTATGGGTAATCTTGGTGTATCCAGGAATGGGATTTGATAATAGTCATATTGGATGGTAAACTTAAGGTTATGTGTGTTGCCTTGCAATTTGGAAAAGAATTGTAAAAGTAATGGAATGGAGCCTGTCCAAATGATAAAAATGCCATTGATATTGTTTTTCCCTGTGAGTATAAGGCGACAAAAGTTTTGTAAGACTGGATTGCATAGCAGGTTGGTTTCCCAATCGCCAAGGTATACATTCGCATAGGATGGAGCACATCTGGTGCCCATAGCCACCCCTTGCGCATGAAGTACCATTTGTCTTTGAAGATGAAGATATCCGGGTAAGTATATATTTAAGTAGAGAAGTGATGAAGTTTTTGAACTCCATATTGTGGGAATAGGTGACATTGAGTTGTTTTTGAACAATTTGTGATGTGAACTTCAAGAGTTCCAAAACTAGCGGTCTCAGGTATGTATTCACTAGTTCGCTCACATTACTTGTAATTGAGCCTATACCGGAGATAATAGGTCTACCAGTAGGATTTCCTATGTCTTTTGTAAGCGCATAGAAGGTTGGAGTTATGAGGTTCTTTATTTCCAGGTATGTTCGCATTTTCTGATCTATAACTCCTTGGTTGAAGGCTTTGTTGATAAAAGTGTAGAATTCAGAATAAAATGAAGAACATTGCTTGAAGATAATCGGAAATTAACCAGTACCATTTCTTGTGAAGAATTTTGAAGCAAATTTCTTCATAATGCTCTCGGTTCAAAATCACTATATTTCCACCTTTGTCGGACGGTTTAATTACTATATTCTTGTTTCGTTTAGGATTCCTGAGAGCTCGTTGGTACACTAGTTTCAATTTAGAAAATTAGGTATCGTGTTGTTTGGATTTTAAAGTTTTGATCTCTTGTGTCATCAAGTTTAGAAAGGTTATGATGTGAGGATAAGAGGACATTGGTGGGAAGAAGGTTCCTACCTGATTATAGTAGTGTCTGAAAAAGGGGTGCAGTTTACCACAAAGTTTTGGAAAAGCTTTTGCACAGCTCTAGGTGTCACTAATAATTTATCTTCTGCCTTTCATCCTCAGTCTAATGGTCAGACTGAGAGAACCAATCAAATTCTGGAGAAGTACCTGCGGTGTTTCGTCGGTTATCTCCAAAATTATTGGGTGGACCATCTCCCAACAGCAGAATTTGTTACAGAACAGAACTTATAACAATTCTAAACACAGTTCCACTTTTTAGAGCCCCTTTTTTTTTAACACAGGTCAACACCTGTTTTTAATCCCTAACCTGCCTATCTCAACTCCAATACTCGCTGTAACCTGCAGATTAACAACCTTACATGATGTTCAGACTTTGAAAGAAGCTTAGAAAAGGTACAGGAAGACTGCTGATGGACATCGCAGAGCAGCTCCTACCTTTCTAATAGATGACAAAGTCTGGCTGTCTACCCGCCATCTAAAGACACATGTTCCATCCTCCAAGTTGGGACAAAAGTTCTTGGGGCCGTTTCAAATTACAGCTCAGTTTAATTCAGTAACATTTCGTCTAAAACTCCCTAGCATTATGAAGATTCACCCTGCCTTCCAAGTGTCTCTTCTCAAACCGTTTCATAAAAATCTCTTCCTTGGAAGAGTTCTGCCAACCCCTCCCCCGATTGATGTACAGGGTGAAGAAGAATTCGTTGTTGAGAGTATTCTTGATTCCAGAGTTTACAGGAACAAGCTGCAATATCTAATTTACTGGAAAGGATACGGTCAAGAGGAAAATTCCTGGCAACCTGAAGAGAATGTGCATGCCCCCGGGCTGACAAGAGAATTCCATCACAGGTTTCCTCACAAGCCAGGTCCTCAGACGTCCAGAGGCCGTCCTTAAAGGAGGGGGGTACTGTCAGGATCCGAACCCAGGGATTCTTCGGTGTCTGGCTGCAGCTCTGTCTACTGCGCCACTTGAGGTTCTGCCTTTTGCAACCTGTTGGATCCCTTGGACAAAGATACCTCGATACCTAGTTTCTTGCTGAACCTTAAACTCCTTGCCCCTCCCATGAACTTCCTATATAAGCCATGTCTCTGAACTTGTTTGCCCGATTATTGTGCTCTGCCAATATCTTGCTCTTACTGCTATTGATACATTGTGCTCTCCAAACTGCTACCTGTGTACCGACCCTTGGCTGCTGATTAACGACTGCACTTCCTGGCACTCCATCTCCAACTGACATCATTGGCTACTGACTTTGGCTCGTGCTTTGACTACCTTTGTGTTTGCTCCATCTCTGCTACCGCTGTTTGTTCATAGATCCTGGACTGCTTCCATCTGCGTCTGCTTGCTTTTTCAGCTCCTGGACTCCAAGCCTGACCCCGGGCCCATAGTCTCAATAAACCATATAAGAGTGCTGGCAGGACCAGTCCTCTTTGGCTGGCTGCTGTCACCCGGACTGGAGACACTATCCACCAACGCCAACAGTAAATTATTTTTTCTTTTTTACATTGACTTACTCAAATAAACTTAAATATAGCGACTAAACTAAATCTCTATTTGCCTATATTTTAGTTACCAAGCCCTACTTAGGACAGCATTATTGTTTTGATAATTTTGTTACAGGAATTCCCAAGGTGCATTTCTATTTGTAACAGGGTAACTATACAAAAAAGCTTATATCTATTACTAGACTATTAAATATATTCATGATATCTCTGTGAACATCCCTCTAAGAATGCATAGTTAGAATATTTGTAATACCACCAAATCTTTTTGATTAATGAGTCAATTAATACTATTATTATACTGTTTTAGATACCGTAAGAACCCCTTGTGGAAACCCCCTTTCAATAAATCTCCACAATAATTGAACAGTTTAGATGTAAAAAGTTTGTAAAGATGTAAAGATTTTATTAACCTATCATACCCTTGCCACTAATTCTATTTAAACACATATGTTTAATTATATACATATGTTTATCACTCTGGTTCACATCCAGAACAATGGATAAGTTCTTTTCATGATAATGGATTTTTACTTGATTTAATTCACTTTACAAATACTCTATGAGTCAAGTGAAGAATTTCAACCTTAAATCACTTAAGACAACCCAGAATCAACAACATTTGAATTTTTGAATAGCAGTCAACCTTAAAGTAAGTGTTACTTTTTAGGAAAACCCTTGATAGACATAAAGATTTCTGCAGATCATACTCTGATCCTTGGTCAATTCTTTTTGTATCCAGAAGTTTTTATTTTCAATTACTCATGTTTTCTACAACTGAGCACCTTTGCTAAACCTCCACTTCATTCATCTTCCTCTAAGTAATTCAACCACTCTTTGGACATAAATGTAAGTGGCAAATACTTTATAAAATGTCTTTTGTCTTTGTTATTACCTACTTTTAGACATATCCATCACTATAATTATCCACTATACATCAATATGGAATTATGAGCATATCACTCTGTGTTCAGCTTCTATGCTTTTATTTCTGTAATGAGTTTTTGTATGATATGAATTTCTGCACTTAGTAAATACAATTATTTTGTTTGTCATGGATAGTCTGGTGTCTAATAATTCCCTAGTAGAAGCCTGAGGGTGAAAAGCATCTGGCAAGGGACAAATACATTTCTCTATCTATGCAAGCATGACCCCGTATGTCACCTTAATACAGGGCTAAGACTTACTAATGAGTAACAATAGAACTATGTCTAGATAATGAACTAGCATAGTAGGTCTATGTTAAAGATAGGTTTTACTAATATGTTTTTCTTTTTCTTTTGGATATGAAATAAAATAGATACATTTTAATCTACCTTGCCAGAAAAGCCTGCTTTCTCTCTTCTTAACATAAAATGGTTAAAATACTAGTTACCAGACTGAACAAAGGGATAAACAACCTCATTGGTAAAGACCAGGTAGGCCTTATTGCCAGGCGCCAGGCCTCCAATCGTGTCCAGAGACTGGTGCATCTCATCCACTTAGCAAAGCAACACAAATGCCCTTCTTTCTTAATAAGGCTCAACATCAAAAATGATTTTGACACATTACTGTGGCCTTATTTAATTTTCACCTTGGAAGGATGGGGGTTCAGACCTAATATCATTGCATGGATCAAAGCTCTATACACAAAGCTAACAGCATTTACTTAGGGTTTAAGTCATCTACATTTGAGAAAGCTATAGGAACTAGACAAGGAGACCCCCTCTCACCACTGCTTTTTGCATAATCTATAGAACTGCTTGTGCTAACAGTTCACGGTTGGCCAGATATCCAATAAGTATCAAATTTCCTAAGTGGGTTGCATCATGGCAGTGAAAATGACCCTCTTACCTAAGTTAGTATACCCTTATCGGTTGATTCCTATTGCATTACCTTTTTATTACTTGTGAATATTAAAACAAATGGTAATGACTTATATAAAAAAACATGGGGGTTATCTGTCAACCACATTCAAAATTATTATGTGGCTGTGCGGCTAGTGTTGCTAATAACCTACCATGTGACTGAAGACACACTTCTCTGGTGTCATGTGAGGCTGTGTAAGTCTTCCCACTCTCAGTTGATAGCCTACTGTGGGTCTCTCCTCGACACAGACGTCCGCCGAGACTCTGCAAAGATATTCTGCTAAGTGAAAACTCTTTTTTGTGAAAACCCTTTCACATATTTTGACATCGTTTTGCAATCCCTGCCTAAGAATTTGTCCCACCATCTAAAAATACATAACGCTTCTCGCAGATCCCCTGAGGAAGCTGAATAGTGAATTGGAATACGAGACGTTACCATCAGTCTAACTGTATTTGTACTCAGGGTTATCAATGTCTAGTATCAAGTTCCGGATTCCCAGTTTAATACTTCTGGGACTGACCTACTATTTTTGTTCATTTGCATACTACCAAAGTCAGTGTGTCTTATATGATGTTAAATATAATACACACAATATATGTTTATTTGCCAGAAAAACCCAAACTCTCCTTTCTTTCTTCATTTTTTGTATCTAAAATTTGGGCAAGGCAAAAGTATGAGTATTTAAAAAAATAGAAGATTGCTAGGTTCTGTTCGGTATTTTGCTTTGACTTTTGAAGGTATCAATAGACTCTACCCTATTCCAAACGTAACAACACGGTCATCTACTACTTGCTATTGTCTCCCCTTGCAGCACAGTCCCACTGGGAAAATGATTTTCAAATCACACCTGAAATTTGGCAATGAATTTGGAAATATACTGCTCGCAGTATACTACTGCAATTCCAGTAATAGCAATGCAGTGGATGCAATTTACAAGTGCTGATGAGGTGGTATGTGGTTCCCAACCGCTTAAGTAAAATCACAAGTTCGGTACTAGACACTTGTTTTCAAGGCTGTCACTCCTAAGGTTTACCGATGTTGGAAAAATTCATACCAAAAAATCCAAAGGTCATCCTTTTGAATGTGAAACCAGAGCATTGCACCCATACCCAGCTTCACTTAATCTTCCACATTTTCATGGCAGCAAAACAAAACCTGGCCGGTAAATGGAGCATAGTAAAAAGGAAGATGTCCTGGCATTTTATCAATGAAAAACTGACTGCCACCCTGAACGATTTGATTGAAGAAATTTAATAGGGTTTGGGAACCTTGGATTACTCACTACCTTCCCCCGGTTTTTGATTGATCGGTTCTCCTCTTTGGCCTTCGACCTTGATTTATAATGATCAGCCTGACACGGTATTGTCTTTGGGCAGTCTCTCACACCCCCACCACACCTCCCAACCCTCCCCTTAAGGTTCTTTCACTTTCTTCTTTTTTCTCTTATTGTTGGTTCCCCCCTTCCTGTTTACTTCCCTTATTTATATTTTAATTGTATCTTTTGTAATTACAAAACAGCCTGTTGAATTTGAATCTTTCAAATGTATTTATTATATATTACTTCTGTCCCTGTTATTTCCTCAAAAATAAATACAAAATTTATGGAAAACAAAAAATAATTGATAGTATTTTTATAAAATATAAAACCCTTATTTACAATATATTATTTAAAAAAACATCATGTTAGCTGACTACATAGACAAGCAACTACAGAATGTTTGGTACACTAAAAACAATGTATATAAAACAAGAAGTCCATATGTGCATTAAAAACACAATATCCTAATTAGACAAATTAGTAAGCATTGAATATAACTCACATATAAGAAGGGGTTTCATTGAAATTAGTCAAACTTGAAAACTTTTAAAAGTTATAAAAAGACAAACACAAATAAGGAATCAATGGTAAAAGAAAACTGTAGAGGCAAAAAATGAGTATTGTGCATATGTAACCAATATTATACAAAAAATACAAAGAAGTTACAGTAAACAGTTGTACTATGCCTATTAATATGTCTGACATATTTGCATATATGCAGGTAGATTTGCATAAGCACAAGGTAAGTATATGTAGCATATACAGCATATGTAGTATATATAGCCCAAAGAAGAAAACCAAAAAAAAAGGAACATACATTGTGTGCCAAGCCTAATAGACAGGAGGTAATTAAGGTAAAAGGAAAAGGAAGGCTTGTTGTGCAAACCTAAATAAAATAACCAAAATTTAATTCAAAAAATGATAAATATACAAAAATAACATACATAAGGGGCATAATTTAAAATATCTTTAAGCCCAAAGCATAAGCAGATTTGGAACAATATTGATGACAAGATAGTCATAGAAAAGTGTACATACATATATAAAATATACTAAATATATAAATGTCAGAAAACATACCAGGTGAACGATTCAATATATGTACATAAGTGTACCTGATAAGTGTAACAGCTATATAACAGACATAATAAAAAACTTGTGTCATATGATAACAGAAGGATTATAGAAATAATTGTAAATTAACATCATTTAATCCTGGGGATTAAGCGCATTGAGAAGTTCTATCCACTTTGTTTCTAATTATAGTAACCGTTTATCAATATATTCTGATTTTATGTTGGTATGGATTCAAACCAATGCATAGAATTTATTAGCATTTGGTTATGATGGGTGCCAACATGTTGACAAACTGGAGTGGTGCTATATACCATTCTAAAGGAATGCATGTGTTCATAAATCCTCCTTTTAAATTTTCTTTTAGTCTTTTCAATGTAAAAAGCACAACAAATACATGATATAAGATCAATGGCACCAATAGTATTGCATTTTCGAAAATGTTGTGAATAATGTGTTTGGTTTTTGGAAGTTTTTAAATGGTGTTTTCATCAATCCAGTTACATTGTGTAAAGGAGTTACATTAAGGTTCCATATAGCTTACATGAATCTCCTCTGGATTCTCTCATATAATGGCAACATAATAAAAAATCTTTAACTGATCTAGATTGTCTGTATGCAATAGCGGAATGATTGTTGATGTAATTGAAACTGATCGGATGATAAGTGAATAAGATCCAATATTTATAGGTTTGTATAATTCTTGAATGTTGATTATTGTAACTAGTGATGATCCTGGTGACTTTAGGGGTGTTTTTGGGTTTTGTAGAGTACAGTAGATGCAATATTTCTTTAGAAATAGCTTTTTTGAATGCTCTTTTGAGAATTTTATTACTATATCCATTTTTTTTAGTCTCTAACTTAATTCACCTGCTTGTTTATAGAATTTATAATCCCTAGAACTATTAAAGGGATACATTGTATCAAAACCTGAAAATAGGTACTGTCTGCATGTAATATTCTATTACCTGCAGTTTCGTTTGTATAAAGTGAGGTGGATATAGAGCCATCAGAATCAAGTATGACATTCACATCCTAGAATTAAATCAAGTTTCGATCAAATGTCATAGTAAATGTTAAATAAAGTAATCCTTTTGGATGACTATTTTTAGATGGTATGTGGCAGATTTATTTGGAAGAGGAATGATCTTCAAATAAAGTTTTTTCCCAACTACCTAAATAGGCTTTAGCAAATAAAAGGGCACAACGGGTCCCCATTGTTACCCCTTGTGATTGGAAATAAATGTCCGTAATAAATGTAAAAAAAAACTTAGGATAAATCCCAACAAATCCATATTAAATTAATTGTAAGGCTGAGCATCAGAACCATTTTTTTCCAGAAAGTATTGTACTACTTGTAATCCCTTTGTGTGAGGAAAAGAATAGAGGAATAAAGGGCTTCAATGTTTTTACCAACAATGCAGATGCTTTTAACAAATGTGCATATAAAGGAGAATCTGGGCAGCAGTGACCATAATATGATTTATTTTACTGTAAGCTGTTAACAAAAACAGGAAAGATAAAAACATTCAATTTTAAGATAGCAAATTCAGACCCTCTGTGACTGGGCAAGAATATTGTCCTCAAAGAACACAAAATAGATATGGGAATGTTTCAAGTCTGTTCAACACAAACACAGTACAAAATATATTCCAAAGGATTACATCCACGTGTCCTCAAAGAGCTGAGCTCAGTTATTTCAAAGCCTTTGTTTCTAAATATTAGAATTTAGTTTTTATTATTAGAATTAATTTTTATTTTTTTAATTATTCTAATTATTAGAATTATTATTAATCACTAGTATGGTACCAATGGATTAGCTTAAGGCTAATGTGGTTGTAGAGTAGCTGTCGATATAGTGAACTTGGACTTTGCTAAAGCATTTGATACAGTACCCCACAGACGGTTAATATGCAAGGTAAAGTCAATAGGTTTAGAAAAGCCAATCTGTAAATGGATACAGAACTGGCCTAAAGACCACATCCAGAGAGTAGTGATTAATGATTCATGCTCTGAATGGTCTAAGGTTACTAGTGGTGTACCACAGGGTTCAGTGTTGGGACCTTTACTGTTCATCATCAAAAGTACCATTTCTGTGTTTGCAGATGACACCAATCTATGTAACAGAATTAGGTCCATACAGGAAGTCTATAATCTATAAGAAGACCTGGATGTACTGTTTGAATGGGCAACCAAGTGACAAATGACATTTAATATTGGGAAATGTAAAGGTATGCACTTGGGGGTTACAACATGCATGTTTCATAATGTCTAGGGGGGACAAATCTGGGGAAGTCAGAATTAGGGTTCTGGTAGATCATAAACCTAATAATAGCATCCAATGCCAGGCTGCAACATCTAAAGCTAGCACTTACAAGTACTTTCTTGTATTAAAAGGGGAATAGACTGCAGAGATAGAGACATAATCCTGCCCCTGTACGAAACACTGATCAGACTACATCTGGAATATGCAGTCCAGTTTTGGGCACCAGTTCATAAAAAGGACATTGTGGAAATGGAGAGAGTGCAAAGAAAGGGCAACTAAACTAATAAAATGATTGGAGGAACTCAGCTATGAGGAGAGATTAGCTGAACTTAATTTATTCTCCCCTGAGAAGAGATGTTTAAGGGGGGATATGATCACCCTGTATAAATAAATAAATGGTCCATATAGACAACTTTCTTCCCAACTATTCACTTTAGGATCGTTACATAGAACTCTATGTAACTTTCCTACTTTCCTCCAGTCGCAAAGAGGGCACTCTTTGCGACTGGAGGAAAAGAAGTTTAAGCTCCAGATAAAGAAGGGATTCTTCACTGTAAGATCTGTGTTAATGTGGACGTGGGGTTCTTGCTATAGAAGGAGGTTTTCCAGACACGTGTGAGAAAAAACAAAGGTGGGTATTTTTCTGGTTTATTCAAAAATATGGTGGTATTTATACAAAGTAAAATAAGTGATACAGAAAAGTAATTAAAGATTTGAAGTTATAAGTGACTCTTCAGGAATCCTGAGTGAAACAATTTATGGTCCCGATATCCTGGGAACCTGTTCACGCCTCCCCAGGTGACCATCCCCTTTGTTCTTGATTAACACTTTAGACACCTAAAAGGGACACACAAAATGTACAGAATGTTCACACCCCTCAATGCATATTTCTTGTAATATCTCTCATAGATACTTCTGTTACAAAGTGGAAGCTGTAAAGGAAATGGAGTGAGAAAGACATTTTCCTTTTCAAGTGTTAAAGTACATTTGAACATCTAATAGAACAATGGTCAGTTGGTCACAAGCCTGAACCCAGAGATCCCCCTGGGGCAATGTAGATGTAAAAGTCTTTACTTTTACTTGTCTTTTTGAGGCAAAAAACCTTGTTTGTAGTATATTTTATGATTCCTTCTTAGGAGGCTCTCCTGTTAGCCCAATACAGGACCCCTACCTGCCTGTGTCTGATGCACAGCCTACTAAACCACAAGCTCCAGATCTTTTTTGCTGCCCCAACTCCCCAGCATGTGTTAATGTTGTTAATGTTGCATAGTTCCAGCACAGGCTTGACAGCACAATCCTCAGAGCTGGAATATGACATGCTCTATCCAGGCAACAGAGCCAGAACTGAATTAGAGCTGACCCCTGGTGGGGAAAATAAACTACTACAGCAAATGACAGCTTTACTCCAGGCAGAACTAGCTAAAACATCATTTGCCATTACGTCAGAGCTTCGGAGGGATTTAAGCTCCCTAGAGGTAACCCGGAGTGTAACTTACCTGATCCGCCGGCGTCCCGCGCTGACCAGCACCCCAATCTCTGTCTTCTTTCTTCTTCCTTCTTCCTGCTTCTGCACCCAATGAGTGACCGGGGAGTTCCCGGTGACGTCAGTGCATGTGTACGTTGCCAGCGGGGCCGGAAATTCAAAAATCCATTTGTATTGCATTCAATACAAAATAACTGTATTAAATGCAATACATTGGATTTTTATGTGTAAAAGCAGTACATTGTTTTCAAGAACATTTATTTTACAATATATATAATAGTATGAGTATAATGTGTATTTTTTTTTAATTTAAATATATAGATTTTTTAATTGATTCAATTTATTGTTTTTACATGATTTTGTGTTTCAAACTTTATTATACTCATACTATTATATTAAACTATAAAATAAATTTTTATGAAAAACAATGTACCGCTTTTAATCATATAAAACTGGAAAGAAAAGAACCACTAGGGAGATTAAATAGCTTGGGCTCCAGACTGGATGCAATTGAACAAAAAATGGATGACACAATATCTAGAGTGTCCCAAAATTCTACACAGATTACTGTTCTATATAGACAAATAGATGAGCTACAGAATAAGATTGATGACTTAGAGAACTGGGCAAGACGCAATAATTTAAGAATTCACGGGCTTCCTGAATCAAAAAATTGTCTGTTTCTGCAGCTACACACAGATTTCTCCAGACCATTCTTCTGGATTTCCCAGAATCCAGAACAGGCTCCAGTGGCACCCAAACCAGGTGGCCCAACACGTGATTTAATAGTGAAATTACACTACTTTGCCACCAAAGAAGCAGTGACCAGAGTTA
The DNA here is from genome assembly GCF_032062135.1 of Pyxicephalus adspersus. Lineage (NCBI taxonomy): Eukaryota > Metazoa > Chordata > Amphibia > Anura > Pyxicephalidae > Pyxicephalus > Pyxicephalus adspersus. Next base: position 30,109,925 of record NC_092866.1, read on the forward strand.
CAAGGAATAAAGAAGGAATATTCATGGAAGGTTTTCCGGTTTAAATTTTCTCTGATCGGGTGCATGCACAGAGCTGACATATGTCTGGATGCTTGGTCAGCTCTGTGACTCGCCAGGAGTATCGGGCATTTCCAACGAAGGTGGACCGGCAACAAGATCATCCCAGGTGCTGCAGGCAGCTTTTCCAATGTCGGCGGCGACTAAGACGAAAATTTCTAAGAATGCAGCTAAAATGGCGCTTCTCCACTCTGCTGCATGCCATGATCAAGGAGAGGGGGAAGGGGGAAGGCTCCAGTGAACCTGATTTTCTTGTTAGTGGCTCACATCTTCCACCCACACAAGGATCCTCCAGTGACCCAGAAGGCTTGTTACAAAAATTTCAGGGCATTCTGCAGGCAGCTTTGGACTCAACAGCCAAGAATATAACAGATCATTTCACAAAAGAATTGCAGGAATTGGGCCATCGTACAGCACAGCTGGAAGGATGCATGAATGACGTCACAACGGTACTGGAAGGCCACTAGGAAGATCCAAATTACTACAAAATGAGGTACAACTCTTACAATACAAATTATAGGACTTAAGCTGCGTACACACCTGCAATTTTTCTCGTTGGAAAGGATCTTTCACGATCCTTTCCAACGAGAAAAGACTGCACGATGCATGAACGATGCTGTACATACAGCACCGTTCATGCTCTATGGAGAGGGGAGGGGGGAGAGCGACGGAGCGGCACCCTGCTGCGCGCTCTCCCCTTCCCTTTCATTAGGATCGGTCGTCGTCCATCGTCCATGGATCCGCCAGGACGGTCGTTGGACGATGGACGACGACCGACTGTACACACGGCAGATTTTCGCCCGATAATTGGCTGATACCGATTATCGGGCGAGAAAAATTTGCCATGTGTACGCAGCTTTAGAGAACAGGTCCAGGGGCTCCAATCTGCGCATTGATGGGATACCTGAATCTGTGGTAGATTTACCATCTACAGTCACAGCTCAGAGATATGCCCTGAAATACCCTTGAGCTAGACCGCTTACACCGCACACTTACTAGACCAAATCCTGAAGGGCCGCCTAGAGATGTGGTTGTAAAATTCCACTTTTATTGTACGAAAGATATGATCCAACACGTAGCCCGCACCATAGAACCAATTGTCTTTCAGGGGTATAATTGTCAAATCTTTGCTGACTTAGGCATAGGGAGTTAAGGCTTTACCTGCAGATCCTCCAGGAAAAACGTATTAATTACTGAGGAGGTCATCCATTTATGCTTATATTCTCTGATAATGGCAGAACCCAGATTGTTACTTCACTGTCTGAAGCATCAGCATGCTTCAAAGCATTGGGTTTAACAGTACCATCACAATCTTCTTGTTCTGACAGAGTTGAGAGACCCTTACTATCCCCATTCCAGCATGCCTAAAACTTAACTTCTTTAAGGGCAAAATATACCATCTGTGCCACCGCCCTGAAGCATGTAACCTATTTCTTAATCTGGCCTAATAATCATATTCAAGTCCTAATGTGCTTTGTTCCCAGGGATGAGGATGTAATCCTTACTTTTCAATTGAAATTTGGCATTTTGATTTTGATTTATTTTTTTTAAGTTCTTTAAGAGTATGATCTCCCAGAGGGACCCCCCCAGGGGGTGGATTAACTGGAGCCAGCTAAGTAATTTGAGTTATACTACATGCCTAATGGTATGCAATGTATCTTAATGTATGCCTATTGTTGTGACCCCCAGTATTTAACCCTTAGGGGGTACAGCGCCTGGAGATACAACTCACGAGGTTCTTGCCTTACCAACTATTATACCTCACTCTCTGATCTATGAAAATGATTGTTATGTACAAAGTTGAGAGGTTTTCTGACTAACTGTTGTTTGTACTGTACATATTTTTGTTCTTTTGGATAGATGGATCTGTCTTTATCCCCCCTCTCCAGAAGAATGATTAGTTTCCCCCCTTCCCCAACCTAATCCCCAGTTTACTCACGGTCCTAAGGTCATAACCCCATACTATTTGGAAAGTAGAATCAGGGCAATGCAAAGGGGCACTTCAGCTTTTAAAGGACAATTTCTGTTTTCTCCTTTAATGTACAGGGCCTTAATTCCCTTAATTAATGAAACACATAAGGGCATTTCACTATTTTCATATTCACAAGGCGGATGTATGTTTGCAGGAGACACATTTCTCCACCTCCTTTTGTCCTAATTATTTCCATGCTTCTTACCCAATGGCGTACATGGCCAATTGCCTACATAAACGCAGGGGCATCTTTATAGGTTGTAGAAAAGCCGTCCCATTTGTACTGGAGTCACAGCTCGCAGACCCTGAGGGCAGAAACTTTTTTTCTGATGGGTTGCCTTAATGATACTAAAGTGACAATAGCCACCTACTATGCACCTAATGAGAACCAAGTACCATATTTTACTCTCTTGCTCCAACTGTGATATATGCATGCCCAAGGCTTACTTGTCCTGTGCGGTGACTCCAATATTTCGTTGATACCCAGCCTAGATAAAAAAAGTATACCTAATCCATCAATGTCTCATAGAGAAACATTGATCACGCAGGCATTAACTGATTTATTGCGCTCTGAGATGTTGGCAGACGTGTGGTGAGAAAAACAACTTGGTGATTTGGAGTACACACATAACTCGCATGCGCATAAACTTTTTACACACATTGATCATATTTACATCCCGAGTGCTAGCCATCCACTAGTGTTTTATAGTGCCATTTTGTCACCACGATGCTGTCCACCACGATGCAGTAGAATTTTTCTCTCTATATCCAAAGCCTTCTTCTTTTAAATGGACACTTAATGACTCTTTACTTAGTGGTAAGCAAGTGAAGCAACAAGTTCAAAAGGCCCTGATGGAAAACTTTAGACTAAACAAGGAGTCTGGGGTTTCTGGAGCTGTGGCGGCTCACAAGTAATCAGAGGCTTCCTTATTCAAACAGCATCCCATCCTAAAAAGCGGTGCTCTGCGCAACTCACTTAATTAGAACAGGAATACAAGTCCCTTCGAATGCAGTTCCAAGTCTCCCCTAGTCGAGACTTGGGTAGGCGCATACAGTTAGTAAAGACACAATTAAATTTGTGTGCTGAACTATAGAAGAGAAGCAGCTGAGATGGACCAAAAACAAATACTACACCTAAAGCAATAAGTCCCATACCCTTTTGGCAAATAGACTTAAATACCCTGATAAAACGCTTTACCCCATACCGATTACAAATTGGCAGAGTTGATCTAACTAGTGATCCAGAAGTTATTTTAAAAGAATGATAGGCTGGGATCCCTATACCAGTCACCCCAAGACTTTGATGAAGTGAGCATGGACCAGTTCTTCTCCAAATTACTTTTGCTAGAAATGCCAATTTCTTTGAAAGAATGCCTTGAGGCGCCTATTATACCCTCAGGAGATATTGCAAGCAATAAAGCAGCTAAAGACTAATAAACGGCCTGTGCCGGGTGGATTTACAGCAAATTATTATAAGAAATTTGCAGAGGAACTGGTTCCCTATCTAACCCAACTTTTTAACAAGGTAATTAAGGGTGAGCGTTTGGACCCCAGTATGTTGGAGGTGGTGGTATGTATGCTACCGAAACCCAAAACTGATACCACAGTATAGTAGTGGTATAGTATTAGTTCAAAAAGTAAAGCCCTAAATATTACATTACCCAATGATATGGTAAACCTATTGCAGGAGTTATTTTCATTTAAATGGGAAGAGTGGCACCTACCGTATTTAGGGGGCCACATTTCACCAACTTATTGTACGCTGTTAACATACCAGATCTCCATAGGCATTTAATGATGTTGCTAGATTTGTGGAAGAGATATCAAATATCGTGGTTGGGGAGAATTGCCTCAATTAAAATGTCATGGCTTCCCAAATTTTTATATCTGGTTGCGGGTTTTACTGGTAAAGATCCCTCGTAAGATGCTACTTACCCTGCAATAGAGAATGCTAGCATTTATTGGACGCTCTAAGAGACCCAGAATCTCCAAACAGGTCCTATACTGTCAGAATTCTAGAGGTGGTTTTGCGGTACCGCAACTGTATTCTTATTATGTGGCAGCCCGGATTGCCCCATTAACATTGTATCATGAACAGACCAGAATACCGTTATGGGTCCATCTGGAAAAGCAGGAACTCTTTCTATAGAACAGCTTTCTATTGAGAAAGTTTTGTGGTTTTTCTTCCTCCAGGTGGGGACATCTTTCCAATCCTATACTTATCCACTCCTTGCAGCTCTGGGATCAGACCAGAAAATGATGTGGATTGATGTCCCCTCAATCACCTGTAGCAACGATATTGGGTAACCCTTTGTTTCTGCCTGACTTTGAAAATCTCGATAGATTTCAATTATGGAGAGACAAGGGCGTTTATAGAATGCATTATTTTTTGATACCCCAGGTATCACCTCCTTTGAGATACTCCAAAATAGGTTTGGTATCCCTTCTTATAAAATATTTAGATATTTGCAGTTTAAGCATTTTCTCCAATCCCTGTTGATGGACAATGACCATAGCAGACTTCCAAGTGTTTTTGAATAAAGGTGTGTACATGGTCCACTGTCCAAGGAGGTGATATCAGCCCTATTTGATGCTCTTGGCACTGCGCATACCACAGGCAAACCTACATATGTGACATGTTGGGAGGAGGATCTAGGGTGTAACTTGGATTGGGAAGACAGTGAACAAATCTGGGACACAGTGGCGCACTGTAGTAGCAATGCCTCAGCATTGGAAGTTAAATATAAACTTATGATGTGCTGGTATACGGTGCTAGTGCGTTTGGCAAAAATTTAACCTGCCCATACCAATATTTGCTTTAGAGGTTGTAATACAGTTGGTGCTTTTTAATCATATTTTGTGGGATTGTCCCAGGATTAAAAGGTATTGGACACAAATATATCAGACGGCATACACCTTGGTGGGTAAAACATTCCCAAAATGTCCATAAGAGGCCTTGTTAAACCTCCAACCGTCAAGTTGCACTAAATTGCAGTTTACATTACTGACTTATTTGTTCACGTCAGCTAAGATGGTAATGGCTAAGCTTGGTGGTCCTCCACACCAAACGTGGACCACATTAAGCTGAAAATGATGTGGTTCTTGGCCAATGAGAAAATAAGGGCAATCCTCAATGACACTATGTCTAAATTTCCAAAAAAGTTTGGGGATCCTGGATTGATTATAATATGCCCATGGGATGGGATTGTGCGTTCCTAACATTAAGAACAAATAGTTAGTGCCCTGAGAAATAATGATATAGGCCATCAGGACAAGCTGGGACCTAACCTTTGTTTCCTTATCCCCCTTCCTTTTCACTTTTGCTTCCTCCCTTCTCACTTTTCTCACTACCTTGTGTTATCTTACCTCCTTATTCCTGTTTATTGTAATAACAGGTTATACTTTGACGAAGTTTTCATAAACAGATGGTGTTGATTTAGCCAAGTATATGTCTGTGGTTTACTAGGAATTTATGTTACAATTTAGTTGATTATAAACCATATATCAATCTATTTTAAGGACGCTTTAATATTGTTTTATAACAAGCAAAGATTATTGCACTGTAGCCCTAAAATAATATATTGTGGGCATTGATGTGACCTACTATTTTTGCCTGTTGTATTGCTGTAAACCTATAGTTGTTAAACTACCATACTGTACCATTGTCTTCTTTTTGTATTATGCCCATCAATATAAAAATCGCCTCTTCCTTGTGGGGATCACTTTTTCAGTATGGCGGTCACCACTTTCACTATGAAAAATCACTTTTGACTATGGTAGTCACCCTTTAATGTGATGGTCACCTCTTCACTATGACAGCCACATATTCAGTGTGGGGGTTCACTCTTTTTGGTATGATGGTCATGTAGTGATCACCTCTTCACTATAGTGATCACCCTCATCGGTGTAAAGGTTACCTCTTCGGTATGATTGTCACTCTCTTTAATATATTCACTTTTTCACTATGGTAATCACCTTTTCCGGTATAGGAAAACCCCCTTCACTATAGTAGTCGCCCTTCAGTGTAAAAGTCACCTTCTTCATTGTGATGTTCACTTCTACACTATAGTAGTCACCCTTCAAAAAAAAAAACAACCTTTCAATATGGTGGTCACCTTTTGATCAGTGCAGACACTTTTCATTATAATAGTTACCTTCTTTATTGTGGTAATTGCCTTTTTCACAATGATAATCACTCTTCAATATGAAATTCACCCTTTTCACTATAGTAGTCACCTTTGTCACTGTAATATTCATGCTCTACAGTATGTGAACCCCATTCTTTAATATAGTAATCACTTTTTTCAATGTAGTGGTCGCCTTTTCGGTATGGTAATCACCCTTTTTACTATGGTACTTACCCTCTTCACTATAATGATTGCCTATGGGATGGGACCGTGCATTCCTAACATTATGAACAACTAGTTAATGTCCTGAGAAATATGTATTAACCTTTTTTAGAACGTTTTAAAATTGTTTTGTAATAAGCAAGGATTATTGCACTGCAGCCCTAAAATATTGTGGGCTTCAACGGGACCAACTATCTTGGCCTGCTGTATTGCTGTAAACCTATAGTTGGTAAATTACCATACTGTACCATTGTCTTTTTTCTGTACTATTGTTGACTATTGTATGACTTGTTATTTTCTGTTGAAAATTAAAACCTAATAAAGATATTGAAAACAAATTTTCTCTGATCTTTCTCCGTTCACAATTCAGAGACGGAGAACTTTGAAATCTCTCTTACAAGCGCCAAATACATACAACATAAATTATTGTTAGACCTTACCACTCAGGCTGCTGTTTCAACTCAATGGAAGAACATATGGATTCTTGACCTTTGCGGAAGGAGAAAATCTCCTAAGAGATTTGGACTTGATACCACATAGTTTGTCAGCTGCAACACCACCACCATCTCCCAAGCTCCACTATATCCATTATGGCAGAAAATGAAATCTAGATTCAGTAGTACACAGCGACCCAATGGATTGCTCACTGATCGATCCTTTGTCACATTCATACATGTGAGCATTGGGCTTTTTGGCTGAGGCTTTGGAGGAGACTTCAATGTTCTATGCTTTGATGATAGATACATTTTGACCTGACACTTGGCATTTGGGTGATATACCTAGGGTCACTGTCCTGCAGACATTTTATTCTTTAAGATGGTTGATAGCATGGTTACATATGGTTCACATTATTCCGTCAAAACAGAATTGAGTTCCATTTATGTTAAAGATGCAGACTCATCAAAACTCTAGTTTTACTTTTTTTATTTTCTGATTTACTTAAGAGTTCTATTGGGAGACGTGCGAGGAGGAGGGGGTACACATGCCCTCATTCCAAGGGGACTAACAGCTGGGAGTGGCAGAAATTGCAGGTCTGATCTCTACAACCCCTTAACAGATGGAGCTGTTTAGAGCTGCGACAAAGGCAAGACCCGGGGGGGTGGGGGTTGGGGGGTCGCCTTCCTCCGGTCCTCTTAAGACCAGGGGGAAGGGGCTTACCTCTAGGGTTTTCAAGTGTGCTAATGTTCTACTTTTTGTTTATATTTGTTATGTTTTTGTTGTTTTTAGTGCCTGCTCTCCTGCCTTTTTTGTTAATCCTACCCCATCCCCACCTATGACTGTCCACAGGTTGACCAGCTGAATACCAGATTCCACTTTATTAAGATGTAACATGGCTAATAATACTAATACAGACTCACAAACCCCACCCCAACTGAAAATTTTCGCACACAATGTACAGGACCTCAACTCCCCAGTTTAAATATCAAAGGCCTTCCAGTATTCTAACTCAGTTAGGGCTGATAAAGTGGCATTGCAAGCAAACCCACTTCTCTCATAATTCAGTGCCAAAGTTCCTACACAAGAATTATAATCTCTTTTTCTTAGCTAACTCTGATAAAAAGAAGTGGGGTGTAATGTTGTGCTTCTCCAAAATAGCTAGTAGGATAAGAGAAAGGAAAGACAGGCTTTTGTAGGGCAAAACTTATTCTTAAAAATTGTAATTTTATTAGATTATTTACTATACTAAACAGTGTCCTCCTGTGCTAGACATAAGCTAACACGTGTTCGCTGTTCTAAACATTGTAAGATAGTCAAGACACATTGAAAAACATGTGATAGCAGTAATAGCTTGTTTCCCCCCAACGGGTTTCTCCCAACAGAGCTTCTTCAGGGGATTTGGAGACTTTATACGATTGCTGAAACTTTTGACAGGATAGAACAGACGTCTGGTGCCAGGTATTGTACAGGGATACAATAAGGATAAAATCATAATAGTAATTTGTACGTTTTGGATCTCCTGCTGAGGTTGTAATAGAGGGTCGTTAGGTGCTGAATGGTGTTACTAACTAAGTGAATAAATTTAATTTTTCTTAATAAATGCCTCTAATAGCTAAAGCTTCTACACTGTCCATATAGGTGATGGCCTCAACCTCTAATGCCCTCCTTGCTCCATCTCAGGGCCCAACGCCTCCTCCTCCTGCTGTTCCTGCTGCACGCTCCAGGCTTGAGCAATATGAGCCATCAGGATGCAAGTATACTTACGATGGGCCAGCTGATTCGAGTGGGTGGCATCTTTAACCCTGGAGTGCAGCTCCAAGCAGAAGTGCATGTGAATCACATCAAATTTGTGCAAATCTGCCAGAGTGGCGCTGTAGAAATTCCCTTCAATAATGTCCCAGCGCACATTAGGAATTAGGTACTCTAGGACTTCACCAGCTTTGAATCCAACAGGCATGGCAATGTTCCATATCACCAGACATTCAGGGCTCAGCACCTCGGTAAGCTGAATAAACAGGTGGTCCAGGTTGGTTTTGTACATTTACAGTGATTGGTCATGATACGTGATAACATCCCAGATACATGAGTTGATGATGACAACGTCGGGCTGAGGTCTCTGTTCGAAGTCGGCCTGCACGCTCTCTATGTACTCCGAATAGACAGGAAATAGAAGTGTACAAGGTGGTGGTCAGTTCTGTACTGACGCACTTCGTAGTAAGTTAAGCCATTGTGCATTTTACCCAGAGATCCCCCAACATGTCGTTTGCAAATAACATCTCACCCTTCCTTTTGAGCTGGTTCTCATTCAACTCATAATTCTGCAGTATTTTCACAAGATCTTTGTAGACGGATCTTTGAATGGAGTCTCCCAGGACGGACACATACTTGTTGTGGAGAAGTCCCCAGACGTCTGCAGAACTGAATAACTACATGGCTCAATGTGGTCATCCAGGATCTCTCGGTTTCCGTTACACATACCGGTGTCTCCCATCTCATCCCTCAATATATACAGAGGGTCTGCTGTCCCACTTCTCAGTTAACATACACAGAAATTCAGTTCAATAAAGCATAGTGCTGATGGATGAAGCAGAAGATGTGGCCTTCGACGTTCAATCACAAATTTCATATTACACAGTTGCATTACACACTTCGGGTGTCATTAAAGATGCACTACACCCAGCTCTAGATGCCAGTTACTAATGCCATCCACACTCACTCTCAGGGCCTATTATCTAGCGAAACCCCATAAAAGGGAACGGGCTTGTAATCATCGGGGAAAGAAGACCCTGTTGACCTTGAGTCTAATCTGGCATCTAGAGCTGGGTACTGGGCAGTGGGCAGGCGGCTGCAGAAAGAGCAGGAGGAGTAGGCGTAGGCCCTGAGAAGTGTGGATGGCATCGTTAACTGGAATCTACAGCTGGGTACTGGGAACAGGAGGCGGTGGGCCCTGACACAGAGCAAGGACGACATTAGTGGTTGAGGCTGTAGCTATTGGAGACATTGCTGTGTAGGGGACTGCCTTTTCCTATCTGCTAGCTGTAACTGTGTAAAATGCAGCATGGACAGCATTGTAAATTGGCTTCTAGAGCTGGGTATCAGGCAGGCAGCAGCAGGAACAGCAGGAGGAATAGGTGGTGGGCCCCGGACATGGAGTGTAGACGGCATTTGCAACTGGCATCTAGAGCTGGGTACTGGGCAGTCAGCAGCAGTAACAGAATGTGAAGGAGGAGATAGGCCCTGAGACAGAGTATGGATGGCATTAGCAACTGGCATCTAAGAGTTGGGTACTGGGCAGGCAGCAGCGGTAACAGCAGGAGTAATAGGCGGTGGGCCCTGGGACAGAGTGTGGATGGCATTAGTAACTGGCATCCAGAGCTGGGTACTGGGCAGGCAGCAGCAGTAACAGCATGAGTAGGGGGAGGTAAGTACGGAGATGGATAAAGGATGGCATTAAACGTTGAGGCCATCACCTACATGGACAGGGTAGAACCTGTAGATACTGGAGACATGGATGTGTAGGGGACTGCATTTTCCAATCTGCTAGCTGTAACTTTGTAAAATGTGGCATGGACAGCATTGGTAACTTGTATCTACAGCTAGGTACTGGGCAGCCAGCAGCAGTAACAGCATGAGGAGGAGGCAGTAGGCCCTGAGACGGAATGTGGACGACATTATTACCAGGCACAAAGAGTTGGGTACTGGGCAGGCAGCAGCATTAACAGCATGATTTGCAGGCAGTGGGCCTTGGGACGGAGTGTGGACGATATTGGTAACTAGTAACTAGAGTTGAGTACTGGGCAGGCAGCAGCAGTAACAGAATGAGTAGGAGGAGTTTGGCTCTGAGACGTAGTGTGGATGGCATTAGTAACTTGCATCTAGAGTTGGGTACTGGGAGGGCAGCATTAGTAACAACATGAGTAGAAGGCGTTAGGCCCTGAGATGTAGTGTGGATGGCATTAATAACTGGAATCTAGAATTGGGTACTGGGCAGGCATAAGCAGTAACAGCATGAGTAGGAGGAGTTAGGCCTTGAGACGTAGTGTGGATGGCATTAGCAACTGGCATCTAGAGTTGGGTACTGGGCAGGAAGCAGCAGTAACAGCATGGGTAGCAGGTGGTGGGCTCTGAGACGGAGTGTGGACGACATTAGTAAGTGGCATTTAGAGTTGGGTACTGGGCCGGCAAAGGCAGTAAGAGCATGAGGAGGAGGTGTTAGGCTCTGGGACGGAGTGTGGACGACATTAGTAACTGGCATCTAGAGTTGGGTACTGGGCAGGCAGCAGCAGTAACAGCATGAGTAGCAGGTGGTGGGATCTGAGACGGAATGTGGATGACATTAGTAACTGGCATTTAGAGTTGGGTACTGGGCAGGCAGCGGCAGTAACAGCATGAGGAGGAGGCGTTAGGCCCTAAGACGTAGTGTGGATGACATTAGTAACCTCCATCTACAGTTGGGTACTGGGAAGGCAGCAGCAGTAACAGCAGGAGGAATGGTGGTGGGCCCTGAGACGGAGTGTGGACAGCAGTAGTAACTGGCATCTAGAGCTGGGTACTGGCCAGGCAGCAGCAGTATCAGCATGAGTAGGATGAGTTAAGCCCTGAGATGTAGTGGGGATGGCATTAGTAACTGGAATCTAGAATGGGGTACTGGGCAGGCATAAGCAGTGACAGCATGAGTAGGCGGAGTTAGGCCCTTAGACGTAGTGTGGGTGGCATTAGTAACTGGCATCTAGAGTTGGGTACTGGGCAGGCAGCAGCAGTAATAGCATGAGTAGCAGGTGGGTACTGGCCTGCATGTGGAGGAGGCGTTAGGCCCTGAGACATAATGTGGACGGCATTAGTAACTGGCATCTAGAGTTAGGTACTGGGCAGGCAGAAGCAGTAACAGCATGAGTAGGAAGAGTTAGGCCCTAAGACGTAGTTTGGATGACATTAGTAACCTCCATCTAGAGTTGGGTCCTGGGAAGGCAGCAGCAGTAACAGCAGGAGGAATGGTGGTGGGCCCTGTGACTGAGTGTGGATAGCATTAGTAACTGGCATCTAGAGTTGGGTACTGGGCAGGCAGCAGCGGTAACACCATGAGGAGGAGGAGATAGGCTCTGAGACGGAGTATGGACGACATTAGTAACTGGAATCTAGAGTTGGGTACTGAGCAGGCAGCAGCAGCATCAGCATCAGCATGATTAGGAAGAGTTAGGCCCTGAGACGTAGTATGGATGGCATTAGTAACTGGCATCTAGAGTTGGGTACTGGGCAGGCAGCAGCAGTAACAGCATGAGTAGGAGGAGTTAGGCCCTGAGACAAAGTGTGGATGGCATTAGTAACTGGCATCTAGAGTTTGGTACTGGGCAGGCAGCAGCGGTAACAGCATGAGGAGGAGGAGTTAGGCCTTGAGACAGAGTGGGGATGACATTAGTAACTGGTATCAAGAGTTGAGTACTGGGCAGGCAACAGCAGTAACAGCATGATTAGGAGGAGTTAGGCCCTGAGAGGTAGTGTGGATGGCATTAGAAAGTGGCATCTAAAATTGGGCACTGGGCAGGCAGCAGCAGTAACAGCAGGAGGAGGAGGCAGTGGGTTCTGAGACGAAGTGTGGACGGCATTAGTAACTGGCATCTAGAGTTGGGTACTGGGCAGGCAGCAGCAGTAACAGCATGAGTAGCAGGCATTGGGTCCTGAGACAGAGTGTGGACGACATCGGTAACTGGCATCTAGATTTGGTTTCCCAAGAAGGCAGCAGCAGTAACACCATGAGTAGGAAGAGTTAGGCCCTAAGACGTAGTGTGGATGGCATTAGTAACTTGCATTTAGAGTTGGGTACTGGGCAGGCAGCAGCAGTAACAGCATGAGTACAAGGCGTTTGGTACTGAGAAGAAGTGTGGATGGCATAAGTAACCTGCATCTAAAATTGGCTCCAGGGCAGGCAGAAACAGCAACAGCAGGAAGAGCAGGCAGTGGGCGCTGAGACAAAGTAGGGATGGCATTAGTAACTGGCATCTAGAGTTGGGTGCTGGGCAGGCAGCAGCAGTAACAGCATGATTAGGAGGAGGTAGGCCCCAGGAAGGTGTGTGAAAGACATTATTAACTAGAATCTAGAGTTGGGTACTGGACAGGCAGCAGCAGTAACAGCATCAAGAGAAGGTGTTAGGCCCTGAGAAGAAGTATGGACAACATTAGTAATTGGCATCTAGAGTTGGGTACTAGGCAGGCAGCAGCAACAACAGTATGAGTAGCAGGCAGTGGGCCCTGAGACAGAGTGTGGATGACATTAGTAACTGCCATCTAAATTGGGTACCTGGGCAGGCAGCAGCAGTATTGCAGGAGGTGTTAGCGGTGGGCTCTGAGAAGAAGTGTGGACGGCATTAGTAAATGGCATCTAGAGTTGGGTGCTGGGCAGGCAGCAGCAGTAACAGCATGAGGAGGAGGCATTAGGCCCTAAGACGGAGTGTGGACGACATTAGTAACTAGCATCTAGTTAGGTACTGGACAGACAGCATCATTAACAGCAGGAGGAGGAGACGGTGGGCTCTGAGACGAAGTGTGGTTGTCATTAGTTACTGGCATCTAGAGTTGGCTACAGATCAGGTAGCAGCATTAACAGCATGAGGAGTAGGCATTGTGCCCTTGGAAGGAGTGTGGACTGCTTTAGTAACTGGCATCTAGAGTTGGGTACTGGGCAGGTAGCAGCAGTAACAGCATGAGTAGCAGGCATTTGGGCCCCGAGACGGAGTGTGGACGACATTAGTAACTGGCATCTAGAGTTGAGTACTGGGCAGGCAGCAGTAACAGCATGAGTAGGAGGAGTTAGGCCCTGAGACGTAGTGTGGATAGCATTAGTAACTTGCATTTAGAGTTGGGTACTGGGCAGGCAGCAGTAGTAAAAGCATGAGTAGGAGGCGTTTGGTACTGAGAAGAAGTGTGGATGGCATTAGTAACTGGCATCTATAGTTGGCTCCAGGGCAGGCAGCAGCAGTAACAGCAGGAAGAGTAGGCAGTGGGCCCTGAGACGGACTAGGGACGGCATTAGTAACTGGCATCTAGAGCTGGGTGCTGGGCAGGCAGCAGCAGTAACAGCATGAGTAGCAGGCGGTGGGCCCCAGGAAGGAGTGTGAAAGACAATATTACTGGAATCTAGAGTTGGGTAATGGGCAGGCAGCAGCAGTAACAGCATAAAGAGGAGGTGTTAGGCCCTGAGACGCAGTGTGGACGACATTAGTAACTGGCATCTGGAGTTGGGTACTGGGCAGGCAGCAGCAGTAACAGCATGAGGAGGAGGCGTTAGGCCCTGAGAAGGAGTGTGGACGACATTAGTAACTGGCATCTAGAGGCAGGCAGCAGCAACAACAGTATGAGTAGCAGGCAGAGGGCCCTGAGACAGAGTGTGGATGACATTAGTAACAGCCATCTAAATTGGGTACTGGGCAGGTAGCAGCAGTATTGCAGGAGGAGGAAGCGGTGGGCTCTGAGACGAAGTGTGAACAGCAATAGTAACTGGCATCTAGACTTGGGTACTGGGCAGGCAGCAGCAGTAACAGCATGAGAAGGAGGCGTTAGGCCTTCAGACGGAGTGTGGATGGCATTAGTAACTGGCATGTAGACTTAGCTACAAGGCAGACAGCAGCAGTAACAGCAGGAGTAGGCATTGGGCCCTTAGAAGGAGTGTGGATGGCATTAGTAACTGGTATCTAGAGCTGGGTACTGGGCAGGCAGCAGCAGTAACAGCAGGAGTAGAAGTTAGGCCCTGAGACGTAGTCTGGATGGCATTAGTAACTGGCATCTAGAGCTGGGTACTGCGCAGGCAGCAGCAGTAACAGCAGGAGTAGAAGTTAGGCCCTGAGACGTAGTCTGGATGGCATTAGTAACTGGCATCTAGAGCTGGGTACTGGGCAGGTAGCAGCAGTAACAGCAGGAGGAGGAGGAGGCGGTGGGCTCTGAGATGGAGCAAGAACGGCATTAGAGGTTAAGGCCATCACCTCTATGGACAATGTAGAAGCTGTAGCTATTAAAGACCTGAAGGGATGAACGAGATTCACACTGTGCATACCTGCTATCTAGTGAAACCACAGAAAAGGGAACGGGCTTGTTGGAATCAACAGGGAAATACAGAAACTTTTCTGAATTTTAGGATATATAGCAAGTGCTATCACAGTTAAATATCTGTATTTTTTTATACAGGCATTTTATGGCTTTGGGGATATATAGCAAAGTGGGATCAGAATATATTATCTCTATTTTTTGAGAAAAATACTGAAAACTTTATGGATTTTTGGATAGAAAGCAAGTACTATCAGAAGTAAATATTTGTCTTTTTTTTTTTTAGAGAAATACAGATTTATTTCTGGGTTTTAGGATAAATACCAAGTGCTATTAGAATTAAATATCTCTATTTTTTTGAGAAAAATACAGCAATTTTAATGGCTTTGGGGATATATAGCAAAGTGGGATCAGAATAAAATATCTGTATTTTTTTGAGAGAAATACAGACATTTGTTGGGGGTTTTTGGATAGGTACCACATTCTATCAGAATTAAATATCTGTATTTATTTTTTTTTTAGAAATACAGAATTTTTTCTGGGTTTTAGGATAGATACCAAGTGCTATCAGATTTAAATATCTATATATTTTTTAAAGAAAAATAGAAAATTTTATGGCCTTTTGGATAGATACCATGTGCTATCAGAAATAAATATCTGAATTTTTTTGGAGAGAAATACAGACATTTTTATGGGTTTTAGGATAGATACCAAGTGCTATCAGAATTAAATATTTGTACTTTTTTTTGGCTTTGGGGATATATAGCAAAGTGGGATCAGAATAAAATATCTGTATTTTTTGAGAGAAATACAGAACTTTTTCTGGGTTTATGGATATATACCAAGTGCTATCAGAATTAAATATCTGTATTTTTTTGGGAGAAGTACAGAAATTATTTTGGGGTTTTTGGATAAATACCACGTGCTATAAGAATTAAATATCTGTATTTTTTTGAGAGAAATACAGAAATTTTTATAGCTTTTATGATTTATACAGAGTGCTATCAGATCTAAATATCTGTGTTGTTTCGAGAGAAATACCGAAATTCTTCTGGGTTTTAGGATAGATACCAAGTGCTATCAGAAATCAATATCTGTATTGTTTGGAGAGAAATACTGAAAATTTTCTGGGTTTTAGGATAGATACCAAGTGCTATCAGAATTAAATATCTGTATTCTTTGGAAAGAAATACAGAATTTTTATATCCTTTTGGATAGATACCAGGTGCTATCAGAATTAAATATTTGTAGTTTTTGGATAGAAATACAGAACTTTTTATGGGTTTTAGGATGGATATAAATTGCTATCAGAATATCTGTATTTTTTTTTAGAGAAATACAGAATTTTTTTATGGCTTTGGGGATATAAAGCAAAGTGGGATCAGAATAAAATATCTGTGTTGTTTGAGAGAAATACAGATTTTTTTATGGCCTTTTGGATGGATACCAAGTGCTATCATAATTAAATATCTGTATTTTTTGGAGAGAAATACAGAACTTTTTATGGGTTTTAGGATGGATACAAAGTTCTATCAGAATAAAATATCTGTATTTTTTTGAGAGAAGTACAGAATTTTTTTCTGGCTTTTGTGATAGATTGCAAGAGATATCATAAATTATGATATATCTTGCAATAAATTATGATACCTCTTGCAATCTATCACAAAAGTCAGAAAAAATTCTGTATTTATCGATAAAAAATACAGATATTTAATTCTGATAGCACTTGGTATGTATCCAAAAACCCAGAAACTTTTCTGTATTTCTCTCCAAAAAATACAGTAAAAAAAGCCATAAAAATGTCTGTATTTCTCTACAAAAAATACAAATATACCCCTTACTAGTATATCAATGGGGTTGAGTCACCTCTCACAGTAATCAATAGAGAATCGGCGAAAGAAAAGGAGAAAGGTTTGTGGCTTACGCTTTGGTTTTAAAAATAATTTGTGTATGAAGTACAAATAGTGAAAATACATATATACAATTCAATGACCATTACTGTTAAGTAGTTCACAGGATATGGTTTAGTTTAGTGCTATACAGATATGCTTCTAGCAATATAACAAATTCAATCAGTCAAGAAAGAATATGTAAAAACCGTGTTACAAGCTGTATAAGATCCAACGCGTTTCGACACAGCTTCTTCAGGGATATGGTGATTTACAAGTTTTGCGGTTTGTATTATTGGTTAAAACAGATCAAGACATAAGGGTGCAGGGATGAGGTTAGTAATATATAGAAAGATTTGTTTGTATTGGCAACTGTATCCACAGTTGAGGACACGTATGGGAGTGTGTATACAATTAAAGATTCAATGTGGTAAAAGGTATATTTGATCCCAGAGGAGATAAGTAGTTTCATACAATTCTGCTGTGATGTAATAGAAAGCATGGACAGGACTGAACCTTCCTTTTCCTGAGCCCACCAATGGAGGGTATTTCAAATATTGTTGTAGCAAGCATGCAAAGGTACAGTTTTCTTAAGACAAGCTTGAAAGGCCAAAGGGGTTAAATGCTCCTGTATAAGTAAACATCCAAAACACCGTTAAGAGTGGCCACGTGTGTATACAAACAGCCTGGGAGTGTTGGTATAACAAGTGTGGGTATAACAGGGTAGGTATTCCTTAGCCATTTTGGATGAATACAAAATCCACAAAATACTTATTGACATTCCCCAAAATACATCAGGTCAACACTGTATAAAGGTGATTTAGCATGCGTTGAAATATCTGTTCTCTTGAAAATAACAAAATACATAAGAAAAGTTTCAGCAGTAAATAATTTCATAAGCAATTCAGAGATTATATTTAAAATATATTAAGCATAGCAATCCTTCCTAACCTGGGCAGTCAGAGCCACTCCCTGTACAAACACATCACCCAAAGGCTAATACTTCTGATATATTGGGTCTCAGGCTCTTCTAGGCACCTCATCCATCCCAAGGTGGTTGACTGCCTGTAAAAAAAGGTAATAATATAAATTATCTTTTGGGCGCATTAAGAACAGGAGTGTCTTCTTATATATCATAAAAGGCTTGTGTATTTATTCAAAAATCTTCATGGAAAGTTACAACAGCAGTTCAATAAGATTACGTGAGTGTAAATATGTGTATATGTGTGTGTGTGAGACGCCCGATGGATGTGACGTCCCACAAAATAGTTACAATGCAATATATACCATTCCATACATTCAAATATGGTCATAAATTCAAAAATAGATAACGAAAACAATATGCTAATACAGCTCATGAATATTTGCTCCAGCCTTCTGGGCAGTCTTAAACTCCAAAATAGCATCATCTCTGTCAAGTAAGATAGATATAGGACATGTGTTCTGCCCTTTACTTCACGTTCAGTTATGTAAATGAGTATGACATCATATAAAAATATAGGTTTCTAACTTTTCCTGTCCTTTGCTGTTCTGTGGCTGTGCAGCCACATAAGTATTGTATGCTGTGGGCTCAGCTCCACTATACAGCGAGGACGAGCTAGTAGAGGAAAGTCAGCAGCTACTTCCCAGCCAAGATCTGAAGGAGACATCCGCCGCTTCCTCCACTAGGCAGGCAAGTAGTGATGAGGAGAGTGGCGTGGAAGGTGGTGTTGCGAGCGGTCAGGCTCCTGACCCAGAGACCGTTGCGGAGGACATCAGTGACGTACATACACTACTCGATGATGATGAAGCCGATCGCATATTGGAGCCGGGTGAAGAAGGGGCTTCATCTGCAGTGGCCGGGTTTGGTGCGTCCCAACGCTAGGCTGGGTCCCCCAGACACCGTCGAGGTGTCACCACGTGTTGCTGCTCTCCGGAAGGGATGGTAAAGCATGGTGCACCCCAATGGGAAAAAAGTCCAGAAAGTCAGGGTCTGCAGTAAACCAGGGTGCTCCTTTACTGGAAGAATTCAGGTACAAAACAATACCGGTGAGGCATTAGGCTGGCTTCTCCAGTCTCCTCCCTGGCAGAAGAAGGGTTTGATGCTGAGGAAAGGCCTGAGCTAGCTGTCCCTCTTTCTCTTCAGAAGGCTGGTACCCAGGTCCAAGGCTGGTGATCCAGGGTCTGTGGCAGTGTATCCCCGTCTCAGCATCTTCTTCTGGTCACTCAGTAGTCTGGCGGAGTCTACTCTTCCAAGAACTGGTTCCTAACTGCAACACACTAGGGGCTCTGACTGCTCTCCTTATATACAGTTTTTGCTAGAATAGAACCTTCTAGAGGGTGGAGTGGAGTTGAGAAGCTCAGCACAAACAGATACATTGTTTCAGCTCCCGTCTGGTATAGACTTACAATGTCCTCCTCTGCCTCCTCATCCTCCACCGTGTCCTCAGCCTCCACTGCAGGGACAATTCACAGTGCCCCTCCAGCATACCACATGTGCAGGGCACGGCGGTGTCACGCTGTTCTGCACCTGATGGCTTGTGCCGAGCCCAGGTGGAGAGTCCTAAGTCGTCATTTCTTTGCGAAAAAGGCAGTACCAGCCCTGCACAAATATGTGGAACAGAAGGTGGGCCAGTACTTGAGCCTGTCGATGTCTGCCAAAGTGCACGGCAGCGCCGACGTGTGGAGCTGTGACTACGGTCAGGGACAATACATGTCCTTTACGGCCCACTGGATGAATGTGATTCCTGCACAGCCACACCAGCAACTTGGCCAAGTGAGACCACTTCCGCCTCCACGTTCTCAGGCCGCTGGTCCTGCGACAATGTCCGCCTCTGCCTCCTCATCGTCCACCGTGTCCTCAGCCTCCACAATTCACAGTGCCTCTCCAGCATACCACATGTGCAGGGCACGGCGGTGTCACGCTGTTCTGCACCTGGTTTGCCTGGGCGAACAGAGTCACACAGGGGAGGAACTGCTCCGTGTGATTCATCAAGAAATTGAATCATGGCTTTCTCTGCGACAACTCAAAATCGCAACCATGGTGACCAATAACGGGAGGAACATTGTGTCGGCACTGCGTCAAGGAAGGCTGCGCCATGCGCCCTGCATGGCACAGGTCTTCAATCTGGTTGTCAAGCAGATTCTGAAAACCATATCATAATCAATCATATCAATCATAAAAATGGCCAGGAAACTTTGCATGCACTTCAGCCATTCGTACACCACAAAGCAACGGCAGAACGGCATCCCCCAACATAGGCTGATATACGACATTTCCACCTGTTGGAATTCCACCCTACATATGTTGGACTAACTATACGAACAGAGAAAGGCCATTAACGAATTCTTGATGATCCAAGCGGATAGGAGTACTCTCCAGTGTAACTTCGATGTCAGCCAGTGGCAGCTTATGCGTGACACCTGCCGTTTGCTCAGGCCCTTTGAGGAGGCCACATTATTGAACAACGTCATTTCACTGCTTCATGTCCAGGAACAGATGCTGGTAAATCTGGCTGGTCAGGGGACTGGAGACTTGGCGCCTATATCTCACGACCACATGAGCCCTGTGGGGGCTGAACTGGAGGAGGACATTGGAGCGAAATAGGTACTTTTTCTACTCAGGTGACAGGAGAAGAGGAGCAGAAGCAGCCAGAGGAGCAAAAGGGAGATGACGAAGGCAAGGCAGAGGACCCAGACACACCGGGCAGTATGCAGTGGAGATGGAAATAGGGAGTCCCTCCGAGTCACTTGCAGAAATGGCCCGCTGCATGCTCACTTGCTTGCGCAGTGACAGCCAAATTGTCATCATTCAGCAGAGAGATGACTTCTGGCTCTCCACCTTGTTGGATCCTCGCTACCGGTCCAAAATGGGGGCCTTTTTTTTACACCCGCTGAGAGGGAGGACAAACTGAACTACTACTGAGACATCCTATGTAGTCAGTTGGCCACTGCCTATCTGCGCCATCGTCCATCCTCTCGCAGGTCTGACCGGGGGGGCCCTCTGCACTCACGTTCCACTGCCATGGCTGCTGGGGAGGGGTGGGGTGACAGGAGCAGTACCAGCTCCATCAGCAGCAGCTAGAGTTCGCTGATGAGCAGCTTTATTCACCCGCATAGTGAAGAAACTACTGACCAGCAGCTACATCTCCACACTATGTCACCTTGCTACTCTGTGGTCTCCTGATGCCGTCGCCACCTCCACACTATGTCATTATGCAACTCTGTGGCCTCTTGATGCTGTCGCCAACTCCAGACTCTGTCATTGTGCCACTCTGTGGTCTCCACCTAATGCTGCGGCTGCCACTACCTCTGTGGCCTCCTCTTGATGTTGCTGCTGCCACAACCTCCAGACTCTGTCATTGTGCCACTATGTGGCCAGTTATCCCTGTGGTAAATTTTCTGACACCTGCCCTGAATCTAAAAGTTACAAGGATCAAGAGGCCCCACTTTTACAGTCTGTATTCATAGTGAGCTTCTTGATGCTGCCACCACCTCCAGACTCTGTCATTGTGCCACTCTGTGTTCTCCGCCTGATGCTGCTGCTGCTACCTCCAGACCCTGTCATTGTGCCACTCTGTGGTCCCCTCCTGATGTTGCTGCTGCTGCCACCTCTGTAGCCTTCTCCTGATGTTGATGCTGCTGCTACCTCCAGACTCTGTCATTGTGCCACTCTGTAGCCTCCTGATGCTGCCGCCACCTCCAGGCTCTGTCATTGTGCCACTCTGTGGCCAGTTATCACTGTGGTAAATTTTCTGACACCTCCTGCTCCGAACCCAAAAGTTACAAAGATTAAGAGGCCCCACTTTCACAATCTGTATTCATACTGAAAATGAAGTGTGCAGTGGTTCTAATAGCGACGTCTATCATCTTCATGTCATACTGATTCACAGTATTATTTCACTACCACAGCAGACTACCTATGCGTGTTACTGCAAGGCACAGTGTTCTACACCACTATCAAGGCTCTCTGCAGCCCGGAAATAGACATTTTTTAAAGCGATTCGCCACAAATGAATTTGGATCGAAGCAAATCTTTTCGGAAAATTCGGCGAACCGGCCGAATCGAATTTTCGAGAAATTCACTCATCTCTTTATATACAGCACATCTCTTGACCAAATTATCAACTCTAAAATCTTTCATTATCTTCCAAGTGCATAATACAAACTTACATACAAGGTTCCTGGTAATACATTGTGAGGGGACCACCAAGTCTGCAGCTTTGATTATGGGTGCACTACATTTACCAGGATTCAATTTTGCAGGCTCCAAAACAGTTTTCATGCTTAATATTTGAAACACAGTTACACACACATTACCCCGCCCTTCTCATGTGCACCATTGTCTTGAATCCGTTACCGAATCACTTAAACCTGGGTAATTATTTTTTTCAACTCATATTGACTGTATAATTGTCCAGTGATCTTTACAAAATGGCCATACAAAAGGGCCCAAATCTTACCCACAGGGTTCTGCAATCGATGGTCACATTCACACCTCTCATATCCTCATTCATTGGCCATCCCAATCATTCATACATTTATTCAGGGTAAATCTTTACCATTACATAGAAACATCCCTCTTCCAGGGAATTGGACCAAGAAAATATAAAGATTGATTTCGTTTTTGTTTTCCCCACATTACTAGTAACATAAATAATAAACCAAGATGCATAATTTTCTCCATTGGAATCCTCAGGATATAATTTATCTTGTTTACATCTTACCAAAAATGGATCCGTAGCATTCACAGAATCTCTAGGACAGACCTCACACACTAGGATTGTCTCATCTGGTAGATATGCCACAAACAGGACAATCTCAGGACTACCTTTAAACACATCTTTAAAGGATTTAGATATTATTCCCTATATACCATAACTCTCAGGTAGACTCCTTGGTGTGAAATTCATATAAGACTGTAGGGTAATTTTCCTGGTTGTAGGTGGTGTGTTTTAGTGAGTTAGAGATCTGGAATATAAGAGAAAACTTTGACATGCAACTTAGTAAGCTGTTTATGCAACTCTTTTACATACAATAGGCACTGTGTTAACTTCATCTTATATGGAAAGAAAAATTCTATCATAGTGGCCCTACTAAACAATATAATAAACTGAGACAATTCCACTGGACCCTAGGGGTATGTCTAATAGACTGGAATAGAAGGATTTTCACCTTTAGAGATAGGTATGTTCATAAATCTGAGCAAGACATTTTCATTATCCCATTACATTTTCTTGATATGGTGTGTGAAACTTCTTGTTCAATCTGGAGGCCATCCATACCTTCTGACATAACTTACCAGGCTCTAATTCTACTTATTACACCAGGCCATATATGCACACAATTTATTACAACACTTTTTGGCTGTGATTTAAGCAGTAGCATAGACAACTAACCTAGCCTCTATTCATCCAGAGAACATATCTACACACACCAGAACATACTCAAATTAGTGACAGTTTGGTAATTAAACAATCAAGCTGCAACCTCTGAAAAGTTTACAAAGCTTTGGGTAAATTGTTTCATATGGTTTTTTTACAAGTTTTCCAGGAATATACAATTGACACATCTCACATTCCTGACAAAATTGTTCTTCAACAGTAGTAAATCCAAGGTTACTGATTAAATCATAGATCCTTTGGGCAGATGAGATGGGCCATGCATTGCCTCAGCTAGATATGTATACAACATAAGAGGAGCACAGAATCTACCATCCTCATGGGTCCAAACTCCATCTTTCTCAGTACAACCTTGATATTTTGATTTATTTTTTAATTTCTCATTAGTTTGCAATTGCAGTTTCTTTAAGACGTTTAAGTCCACCTGATCAGGTTCCTCAGGAGAGGAAGTGGCCACAAAGATCTCTGTAGGTTCTGTACCATTTAATGCTGCTAATTTACACCATGACATTAGCTTTTTCATTACCAATTAAAATGTCATCGGTGCCTATAGTATGGGCTTCACATTTTATAATGGCTACCTTGTTTGACAACCAAAGTGCTTCGAGGACTTTCTTAATGAGCTCAGCATGTTTTATAAGCATTCCACTAGTTGTCATACAGCCCCTTAATTTCCACAACTGGACAAAATCATGACATGTCAAAGATATACTGTGAGTCAGTGTACACCATCACTTTCTTTCCTTTACCTATTATGCAGGCCTGCATCAGAGTCAATAGCTCTGCCACCTGGACTGATTGATTTCCAGGTCGTTTTTCCTAAATTAACACTTTATCTTTGAATAACAACAGAATAGTCAGGAAAATGCATATCCCTCCTAGTATAACAACAAGACCTATATATGAAAACAGTAAGATCAGCATCATTGATTGGGGAATCCTTCACCCTTTCTGCTTTCTCATAATTACATCCCAATGCCCAGATTTTAGTCCCTGATAAAGTAGCTGGATTAAAGTTTGCACACCCCCTAATCTAACTTTCAGACAACCTCTGTTAGGGTATGGCATTTTCTTCAAAATGCAGAATACCCTTGGTATGCTGGAACATTAAGGTGGCACTGACATTGCATTTGGAGCAGAACAGATTGGTATTTTTCTATTTCTCCCATCGAAGAGGAAACTAGAGCTTATGATCCTGACATAGTTACATAGGTTAGGTTGAAAAAAGACATAAATCAATCAAGTTCAACCACCAGGGAAATAAACCTATCTCAGATATAAAACCCTATAAGACATAGTTGGTCCAGAGGAAGGCAAAAAAAAAACCCTAGTACAATTTGCTTCAACAGGGGAACCGATTCCACATTTTCACAGACCTTACTGTGAAGAATCCCTTCCTTATCCAGAGCTTAAACTTCTTTTCCTCTGGATGCAAAGAGTGCCCACTCGTTCTTTGTAATGATCTCAAAGTGAATAATGGGGAAGAGAGTTCATTATATGGACCGTTTATATATTTATACAGGGTGATCATATCCCTCCTTAAATGTCACTTCTCAAGGGATAATAGATTCAGTTCAGCTAATATCTCCTCATAGCTTAGCTCCTCCATTCCTTTTATTAGTTTAGTTGCCCTTCTCTGCACTCTCTCCAATTCCACAATGTCCTTTTTGTGAACTGGTGCCCAAAACTGGACTGTATATTCCAGAAGAGGTCTAAACAATGCTTTGTACAGGGGGAGGATTATGTCTCAATCTCTGCAGTCTATTCCTCTTTTAATACAAGAAAGTACTTTACTAGCATTAGATATTGCAGCTTGGCATTGCATGCTGTTATTAGGTCTATGATCTACCAGAACCCCCAGATCCTTTTCCATTTCTGACTCCACCAAATGTATTTCCCCTAGACAGTATGAAGCATGCATGTTGTTAGCCCCCAAGTGCATACCTTTACATTTATCTATATTAAACGTCATTTGCCACTTGGCTGCCCAATCAAACAATACATCCAGGTCTGCCTCTGTGTCTTTATCTGTGGGCTTCTGGGTTGCTGCCAGTCTATCCCCAGATACCATTCCTTGCGCAGTAAGTCCTGTGGGCAACCGAGTGCTGGGAGACACAACCTGTCTCCCGAGGTTAAGCAGGGGCTTACTAAAGGTGAAGACTGCGGTATTAGATTAGGTGACTTGTGTCTGGTGAGGACTGGTGCTGACCAGGGCCTCACATTACAACAAGCCTCATAAAATTAAACCTTCCATAAATATGGAGGAATTAGAGTAACAAGTAATTTATATTTCTGGCTGCGACCACTCTCATCAGGCACGGAGGCTCAGAGAGTTGGTCTGGTTATGTCCCTTCTCCAAGGGGACTCCCAGACATGGGCTTTAACCCTGCCACAAGGGGATTTGCTATGGACGAAAAGTAAGAATAGGTAAAAATCTTTTAATTATATGTTGGATTACTATTATGTTTGGTACAGAAAAAATTCTGTCCTATTTAAAAAAATACAGAGATTTCAGTGTTTGATAGCTGTTCCTTTATACCAAAGAAATCGTTTGGTACAGGTGCATTTTTGCCCGAATAAGTAAAAGATGAGTGGTAGACACAGGTGAAGGCTTGACATTGGGCGACCTGCCGCATCTGGCAGGGGGCATACTCCTCAAGAGTCCCCCACTGTAGGACAGCAGCAGCAGCAAACTTTTAGAGGTAGCAGCACAAGTTGTCAAATAGGTCTGAGATGTGTGCGGAGCACCAGTACGCTGGCAGATGTATTGAGAGGGCGGAATACAATCATACAGCCCCGTCATATGGAGAGTATTGTGGACTGGGTCTCAGGGGCCTCAAGTGCAGCAGGCTATCCTTCTGCAGCAGCAGCAACCAGCAGTGCCGTGACAGGAGCAAAGACAGGAGTTAGCGTAACTAATGTGCCTGTACCTCCCGATGACTCTCCCTTGTTGTTTGACGAACAGCCTTAGGATCTGAGCGAATTTCAGAGCAGGAGGCCGACTTTGAGACCCTTGGAGAGTGTGGTCAGCACTTACTGGGCGAGGGTTTTGGATCAGTAGCTGCATCTGCAGATGTTGGCTTAGATGAAAATGAGGATGATGATGACCGTGATGTCACCTGGGAACCACAAGTGCGTGTAAGGCTAGCAGCAGTTCCGAAACAGACCTAGAGGAGCAGACAAGGAAGCAGCAGCAGCAAAAGACCGGGGATGGAAGGGGCCGCCAATCTGCCTCATGTGAGTCCCAAAGAAGAGATAGAGGAGTAGGCACAAGCAGGGGAACAGTCAGAGATGATGTGACCGTGGGGAGGTGGAGCTGGAGCAGATGCAGGGCACCCAGCAGACGCAGAGGCAGTCAGAGAGAAAGAGCAGCAGAGTGGTTGCACGCACCTGCCCAGTGTGGTCCTTTTTCACGCTGAAAGACAATGACGGGTGCGTAGCAATCTGCATCCTGTGCCACAGGCACATCTGCAGAGGACAGGCCGGATCACATTTGGGTACAATATCCCTGCTTTCCCACATGTGCAAGAACCACAAACCAAAGTGGTTGCGTTCTCTTGAAGGAGGTGCAACCACGTCATCCTCTCTTCTTCCACCTACTCCGGGATCGCAGTGGATTCTCAGGGCTGCATTCATTCTTGCACCCCTGGGAATCCTCCTGTTTTTGATCCCCGGCATTAGAAGTTAATTAACCTCTAGTGACTGGGGATCACAGTGGAACTGCAGATGAACTCTCAATGGAGTTCCTCCATTGAGAGTTCATCTGCAGTTCAGTTCCCACGGTCACCTGGCCGATAAGTACAGCCCAGTGACCATGGGAACTGAACTGCAGATAAACTCTCACTGGAGACTTGTCCCCATTTAACCTCTAGTGCAATGGATTGCACACTTAGTTGATCAATGAATGCAGCCAGCGCAAAGCTCGCAATTTTTTTTTCTTTTTAAGGTTTTTTTTTTTTTAATTTCGTTTGGCGACATCACACAAATACAATTTCAGTAAGCAAGAACATCCGAATTCGCTGGGAGATTGAGTTTTAAAAACTCACTCGCTCATCCCTACTGTGGAGGCGGGAGAAGCAGGCTGGAGATCTGCAGGAACATCCTGTAACAGTACTGTGGCTGCCTGTGAGGCGGATTCCATCTTGACTGCAGCTGCCCTGGAGGGAGCCTCCTTGATGGAAGGCTTCCCCGCCCATTTATGTCCTTTATAGGTAGGGGCAGGTGGAGACTAGCTGTAGCAGGTAGCCTGGCCCAGGGGTGTGCTACACGCTGCTCCTTATAATCCCCGAGTGGCGGAGCAGAGCTAGCATGCGACCATTAGCTCTGGCCCTCAAATTATGTTTCCATTAGATCGGGATCATGCCTAAACTATGTGACTTATGTTTCTTTCTACACAACCATGTCACCCACATTTTCTGTTCCAGTACTCCCATCAAAGAATAGGTACAATATTGTACTGACTTTATACACTTTCCTGCCTAAGCCCTTTCTTGACTCCACACTATCAGTTCACACATATCATCTGCCCCAGCACTATCATTACATAAAAGATACGTACTATATTGCCTGTACACACATACAGTAGTATTTTACCTGTATACATCCTTTTTGCCACAACATTCTTCCCACTGACACACAGCATCTCACATATCTCACCTCCAACATTGCTCTCATTTAATCACTATCACCTCTCATACTCATCAGTCTAAACATGTCACTCCATCCACTCATCATTCCCATTTCATTCCATTGCTTTCCCTTATTGCTTCCACCTCCATCATCATGGAAAAAATAGTTTGAGAGGAAAAGAGAATTGCTCAATGTCTTTGGTGGAAGAAGGGATCTTAAATATTCTATGCTTGTTCTTAAATGTGCACTATATTCAGAGATACTGTGTACAGTGTAACAAGAGTATCTGGAGAACTGTAAAAGGAGAGGCAAATTCTTACATCTAAAATCTTACAACTATGTTGAAGGTAAAAAAAGAAAAAAGGCAATCAGATCAAGATGAAGAATTAAATGTAAATATATACTGAATGTGGATAATTACAATAATTGCTCTTAAGAACCTTGTAGTGGAAGAGGGATAAGTACCTAAATTTTGGGACAAAGCCCACAGGACAGGTACGTTCCTTCTAGTCTCGTGTGTTTTTTGATTCAATACTTATATACCTTTTGATGGACTTGAACTCAATTGTGTGCATAATGTTCTAGGGCCTAAAAAGCTGTTAGGGCTGCCAAGGGTCATATTAGTAACACTTACATTTTGTAGACTAAGGAATCCAGTATAAAGGTATCCTGGATCAGAAAAGACTTCATGATTACATAAACATCAGGTATATGGCTAATCTGGCACCTCAAACAATTGAAAAAGGGAACGTGCTAAAGTTTTTTTTCTGACCATACTACAAGAACATGATGTCAAATACTGCTGGGGCTTTCCATTCAGGTTGTCTTTTACTATAATACCCACTAATCAGCTACATTATGGTTATTTTCAGTCATTATGGGTGGAGTTGAATATGGGGATTCATAATGCACAATTAATGAAGTACCTTGACATTTACTGAAGTAATGGCACTCCTAGTACAGCAAAAGAGTGAAAAGTGGAAATTTAATACAAGAAAATCTTATGATACAGTTTATAGAATCCTTAACTAGAAATTATACTCCACTAGACCTAGTTTTTTTAAACAATACACAGCTTATAACAAATGTACATATAATGAATCAAATAAGTTCCAGGTGTTTAAGCTGAGCTAAGCTATTTCCCTCTAAAAGGAACAGAGACTTTTTGTATAGATGGAACTTTTATTGACACATATGTGGGAACAATAAATGTGGCTATTGTTATAAACTCATGCAGAAGGTAAAAATTTTAGAACAGAAAGTTTAGCATGATATAAAAGAAACAACCCAAAATGGGAGTTTCAACCGTTTAAACTAACCAATAAAATGAGTACAGTTCGTGCAGTTTAGAAACAGTTAACCTTTTTATTCTACCTATAGAACCTATTATATATAAATAATGTCTAAATAGGGGTTTTGTCAAATTAGGAGTGCATTTTGTAGAATCAAGAATCTATAGTAAACAGACAAGGACACATGTACATTAACAATAACTGACAAGGACACTAACATATGCACATACATATGCAATACTGTGCTTTCCTATGTTAAAAATAGAATTCTACCCATAGAATTCTTTCATGACTAAAATAAACTATAGAGATAAACAGAACAGGCCTTAAACTACTTCTTAAAATAAAGATTCTCATAAAAAAATAAATAAACAAATATATATATATATATAGATATATATAACAGATAATATAACATCTGATAATATAACATCAAGATAATATAACACTGCTACTTACCGTATTTTTTGCCGTATAAGACGCACTTTTTCTTCCCCAAAACTGGGGGGGGGGGAAGTTGGTGCGTCCTATACGACAAATGTGTTATAAAATAAATAAAATAAGATACTCACCCGATACCCCATCCTGCATGTGTCTCTTCTCCTCGCTGGCTGCAGCGTGTGTCTCCTCTCCTCTCTGGCAGCAGCGTGTGTCTCCTCCTGGCTGCAGTGCAGAGCGAAAGAAGCCGGCACAGCGCCCCCTGCTGTTCCCTGTCCTAACTGCCGTACAGTGGAAAAAAAGCACAGAGTGATCAGAAGGGTAATTTGAATGACACAGAGTGATCAGAAAGGGAATTTGAATGGCACATGAGTGATCAGAAGGGGAATACCGGTATGAATGGCACATGAGTGATCAGAAGGGGAATAATCTTTCAGAATCTTTTTTTTCTAGATTTTCTTCCTTTAAAATTGGGTGCGTCTTATATTCCGGAGCGTCTTATACGGCGAAAAATACGGTATATCTAATCAAAAAAACATCTAACTGAAAACAAAGTATGTATTTTCTATTTGTAAAAGTTTATCTACATAGGGGTCCATTATGTTTAAGTATTGTTGGTATATAATATTATATAAATATATATATTATTTACACATATTGGAAAATCAATAATATTTCATGAATCCATCACATATCCTTTAATACACCTTTTTATGCATACTCTATTTGTAAAAAAAAATGTTATGCGTAAAGCTTCGGTACGCTGGTAAGGCGTGGCCTGGCGGAATATTTAAAAGCAGATTACATTGTAATCTGCTTTTAAAACATTGATCACAGTGATAAACCTATAACAAAATAAATCCAAATAATAAATCCAAAAGTTTATCTATTATTGTACCCTTGTTTGGACAAATTAAAAAATGTTTTTAATGTCATAAAATTATTAAATTCAATATTTTTTATAGTTATTATTTATAATTATTTATTATATTATAATTTATGATTTGTGTTTCAATTTGTATGGGAGTTATTCCTAAGAATTACAGCCCTAAAATATTAACCCCCCTAATGGTAATCCTGAGTGTGACTCGGGGTGGAAAAAACTAGCAAAAAGCGGTAACCCCGGTAACTTTGGGAGCCCCTCTTACCTCTGCCCCGGGCTCCAGCGGCGATCGGACAATCCTGCTGTGATGCCTGGGTGCCGGTCCATCGGGGGCGTGGTCATGCAAGGAATTTAAAAGCAGATTATCAAGTAATCTGCTTTTAAATGCTGCCTGGGTCCGGCCACGCCCGCTGCTCGCATCCGCAGTTAGATGCGATGCACCATGCAGGATTTCTGCATGCTGCATCACATCTAACTGCAGATGCGCTCACCAATAGTAAATTCCAGGGGTGATGCCAGGGTCAATTTCTTGCTGGCATCACCCCCTGGAATTTACTATAGCTGCTCGCATCACCCGGAGAATGTGACGCCCGCAGCCTCCGGGTGATCCGAGCAGCTTTGTTGGTGGTTTCAGTGGAGTGAGCAGGGCGAGGACATCCCCACCGCATCACCAGGCAAGATCTGTGACATCTTCCGGGTGATGTGGTGGAGTGATGGATTCTGGAGGTGGGAAATTTAAAAGCAGATTACTATGTTTTTACAGTAAAAAACACATAAAAACACATAATAAAAGTATAAATACATATTTTGCCCACTATTAGCCCTGACCTTGATCTGACCTTTTGATGGCTTATAAATCACTTCCTGAATGTATCATTTCATCACTTTGTCTTTGACCTAGGTTGTTCCTGACTAACTGCTGGAGACCACATGGCATCCAAAAGGCATCTCGCTGGCGCAAACGCTGTTTTGGAGGAATTTAAAGGCAACGATAGCGATTTGGAGTCCCTTGTGGAATTGTGGATAGTGATTCACCAGGAAATTTGTCATCAGACAGTGAAAGTGAACTGAGCGACGATTCTGAACCTGAAGTCAGTGCTGTGCACACATGGTGCCCTATTGACCTTGATGCGGACCAGACAGCACTGCCAAGTTTTTCATTCACCGGCACACCTGGGTTGAAAATTGAGGCTGAATGCGACGACCCCCTGGCATACCTGAAGTTGTTTTTGACTGATGAAGTTATCGAAAAAATTGTTGCAGAGACGAGCTGCTCTTGTGTTTGCTAACTTTTTGAAATTTTTTGCTAAACTTTTCTTTATGCAAACGTGTGCTGCTCTGTGTTTGCTAACTTTTTTAAATGTTAGGCTAATTTTTTTATGCAAACATGTATGCTGCTTTGTGTTTGCTAACTTTTTGAAATTTTTTGCCAATTTTTTTTTATGTAAGCATGTATGCTGCTCTGTGTTTGCTAACATATTACTTGCAACCTTCAGACTATAAAAGAACATAAAAGAACATATTCTAAGATACCTTTTTTATTTTGTTTTATGCAGGTACGCTGGGCAACAAGGTGCTCCACACCTGAGGTTTGCAAGAAGCAGAAAGTGGGAACCTGTGACCAAGGATGGCATTTGGCTGTTTTTGGGCTTGGTGATCCTGCAGGGAGTTGTAAAGTAGTAAACTTCCACATAATAAGAGAACAACAAACGTAATGCACAAATTGATATTTATTTCTAATAAACAAACATGAAAAAAAGTTGATGACAATATTCAAAGCCAAAAAAAAATGCATACAGGTAAGACACTTTTAATATCCAGTTAGTGATGTAAACAAGGTATACATTACTAGTACAATATTTTTAGCCTAGCAAAGTTAATGGTCCACAGTTAGCAGTCCTCCAGTGTTACTTAACATAATAAAAAAAAAATCAACCATTTAAAGTTGCCATTATAAATGTTAGGAAACTAATTTAACATAAAGAATAGGAAGCTGAAAATTAAATATATATATATTTGTTATTTCTACATAATAATGGCCCCTAACCTTGGCAAAATATTATTGGTCAGCATTTTCAAGCAAAAGTTAAATCACAAAAAAGGAAGGGAAATGAGTGAAGAGTGCAAAATAATTTTCAGAGCCACAATAAACTGTTTAAAATCTGTTTAATTAGTGATCAAGTAAAAACTAAAAATTAGCAGCTGTTGCACTAATCCTTTAGTATAGGTTTTCACCAACTAAAAGTTAAAATATTATTGAAATATGGCCTCAACATATATGTAAGTGGGCAAAAAGGAATATATGTAAATGTGATTTTATATATAAACATAACTAATAAGTAGTGCTCAATGGTTTCTTTAAAAATGTGAATTTTTTTTTCTGCTTAAGATCCTGAAAATATGGTTAAATGTACACTATATAAATAATTTCTGTCCAGTGGTAAAGGATGTGTGTATAGGCTTCATAGAAACTATTAAAAAAAATGTCAATGAATTTTACAATTTACCTAAGCAGTGGTTTTGCATCAGATACATTTTTACCCTGTGGAGTTCAAACAGTTTACTGTACCTTGAACATTATTAAAAGGTCAGAGCATATTACAAGATTGTGCTATAAAGTATCACAGGCTAAAAATGTCAATTTGTGAATCTGTTACACCTTAAATAGAATCAGCTTTGATTAACAAATCCAGATCCATAAAATCATTATACCAGTTGATTTAACAAATTTAATTAAAATGTAAAAAAAAAATCAAGTGCAACAAATACCTGGGTCGTTCAGTCATATATAAAGTTCAGAATCCTAGTGTATTTTTTCAAGGCTTTCATATCTCTCATACACAGGGATAAGTACACACATATTAGCATATTATATGCAACTTTAATGTTTTAATTTTGGTTCACTCAACACAAAGCAACTGTTTATTTTTTTTAAATGAGTATACAAGCAAGCCTCTTGTGTTGCTATGTGAAAAGATATAATATTATAAAGGCATGAAGAGCATTTTATCGTTGCTCTCTGCTTACAATTTGTATAAATATTTAATGAAGTGAAAAGGGTTAGGTAGAAATCCTAAAACAGGCAGAGCTTAAAGACTCATGGGATTTAGGCCAGCCCAGACTGGTAGCTGGCAATCCTTAAAATTCACCCTCAATGCACAACTGGTGTCCTAAATAATTTCGAATTTATCTATTTCTGTCAGGTAACAAAATTAGGTCATATGCGAAAGTTATTTATTATTATTTATTATCCTTATGATTAATGCATGTGTCATTTTAGCTAACTTTTCTAACAAAAGTCAAAAAAGACAAAAACAAATTAAATATTAAAAAGGAGTTTCAAAAATGACTGCACAGTTCACTGTACACCACACTGCAGTTTACTGTAACTCTTATCTGATATACAGTTACTGAGTTGCTCACAGATGTTATGACTCTCAAAGAACTTTATGAATGTGTTAGCATGACAGTCACCATCTTGATACTACCATACTGCAATATTCAGAGATGAGTAGAATTGTTTTCTGTACATAAACTACTAATTCTATGTAAGATGTGACATAACTCTCTTGACAATGAAAGGAAAAATGTTCTTGAAATATCTAACATTGTATACTACAATTAAAATATTTATCGGCAATTTAATATTTTTATTTTATTTGAGCAAAGTACAGGAACACCTTAGTGAGAAACCATCTTTTTTCATCATTATAACTACTTTAAACTAATGAAGTTTAGTCAGATTAGTTGCTATGGGTAGAGTTAAAGTTTTCAACTAATTTTAACAGTCTAAAAAATTTTTTAGAAAAATTTAAAAAACACTAAAAAAAAAAAAAAACACCTGTTTTGTACTGATTTTTTGCTTGATGTACATAAATATTAATAAAATATATAAGTTTTTTGTGTCAATAAGGATATTTCTTTTATACTTTTTGTTCAAATAGCTTGCTTAGTTTATTATTATTATTTATTATTCTGGTATAACCTAAAATAGCAATAAGAACAATGAAAACGGGCAGACTATAATGCAACTGCACCCTTGATATATTGTGCATGTACTGAAAAGATAGTTTAAAAGATACAATCTCAGATTTTGAAGGCACCTTTTAGCAATCTAGAGCAGACTAAACTTGATTACGTAATATGCAGCTCATAAGCAAATACAAAATAAAATGTATATAAAGTAACTGAGCTTGTGTTAATGTTTTTGTCTATGAAAATGATTAGAAGCAAAAATGCCTATAGCTAGTTTTTTTGAAAATTGTGTGTGTTTTAAGAAATGAAAAATACAAGGCTTTGAGTTTCACAGAAAATAGTGGACAAAATAGGAAATGTAGGGTAGAGGCAGTATACCAATAAAAAGGCTGCATATGGGGAGGATACATATTTATAACATTGTATAAAATGTCTGCTACCTAATTACATAACACAAAAATAGGCTTGCTAGCAGCTGCATGGAGTAAACATCTACTAGACGTGTCACTATATTTCACAAAGAGATTAATATAAGTTTGTACTAGTTAATTTCGTATTCATTCAGCAACTAATTTTGTGGCACATCTTTGGTCATATACTGATCACCACCAAAGAGTGGAAAATTAAAGGTTTAGAATTATATTATATATTTTTACTATAGGTATTAATCCATTTGCATAAAATCCTAGCAATCTATCATAAAGATTTTCAAAACTATTTAGAACAAAGAAAAAAAGAGATTCCTCTATATCACTAGTTTCAAGGCCACATCCCTGATAGGAATCATAAAACAAAAACAAGTAAAAGAATTTTGGACTTTATAGGCAACTTCAATTTTAACATAAAAGTTGATACAAATCTTTATTTTAATACAGAATTAATATAGTTTATAACATAAAAGTATATCAACTTGATACATGAACTTGTTGATATACGCAGACGATTTTGACACAGGAGACCTATGCAGCGCTTCTATTCTTAATCTCTCTCTCCCAAAGATCACTAATTTTGTTTGTATCCCTCAAAGCAGGATCTGTTGATTAAGACATAATTTATGCTTCATTTGCATCATTGTTACTCTCTTCCCAGTTTAACAAACAGGGTATTTTGGAGATGCTCCGCTCTCCTGTCATCCTTTCTCTGTGTTTCTGAACAATCATGAGCATTTCATAAGTACCTCTTGTCAAGTCCCGAATAAGTGGTTTTCCCGCGAATTGCGTCAACAGCTTTTAGCATCCTATCCTTTGATGTCTAAACAGGAGCAAATGCTCAATATAGGTGGTTTTATACTTTTATGTTATAAACTATATTATTCTGTATTAAAATATTTTTTATCAAATTTAATGTTAAAATTGAAGTGACCTATAAAGTCCCAGATTCTATTATTTGTTTTTTGTTTTATGAGTTTCAAAACTATCGGTTAACAAAACCTGTTACTGTTTTAACTAACATTTTAGATGTGATTCCTAACTGGCATCCTATCAAAAACAAAAAAATTGCAACAAAGCAAAACCACTATTACACCAACAACGATCAGATGATCTAAAAGCAGACACGTAATGATGAGCACATCCTAACTCATAACAGAAGCAAGAATGTTTAGATCACCCAACCTATTTTCAGTAGGACTTTTCATTTTACTTGATCAAATTATTCAATTTCTATTAGGAGATCTTCTCCTTCCAGGTGCATATCAGTTTTCACATAGATTTTCTTTACTGTTCCTGTGACTGGAGAGTTGACCAGAGTCTCCATTTTCATTGCACTGAGAACACACAAAGGCTGGCCTTTTTCAATTTTCTCTCCTTCTTTTACCTTGATATCAATCACCTTTCCTGGCATTGGAGCACCAATCTGTCCCTTTACATCTTTGAGGGCTTTAGGATGGAAATGCATTTCCTGTGAAGAAATGGAAATCAATATAATGTAGTATGCAAAGAGCTATATCATCTGACATTTAGGGGAACATTTTAAATGTAGCCAAAAACATGATGTAGTCGGGACAAAAAATTATTCTGTTGAAAAGCAGTCATGGTTTCAATGATTAAAGCATACGCATTGACATCTGTATCAGCCAATCATATATAAATATGTATTAGTCTATCTGTATTCAGCCAGATCCAGGGACTGTATCTTGTATTTTGAAGAACCTTGATACTACTTATGCAACTTTAATGAATACAAGAAAAAAATTTATTATGATCATTAATTTGGATAAACTGAAACATCTTAGTCAGGATATGTTGGGGGCCTGTCCAGATCATCAAAATATCATTGATATAACGACGCCACAGTTGTATATGGATCTAGTAGGAAAAAAGGGTAGGGTTGGAAAAGAGTTGTTTTTCCGAATGTCCCAGGTAAAGATTGGCATAGGATGGGGCACATCTTTCATTTTGCTACCCCCTGGGTTTGTAGGTAGAACTCATTGTTGAAAGTAAAGATGTTAAGAGTAAAAATATACCTAAGGTGTGAGATAATTAAATGGTTGTATGAGAGATCATAGGTATCAAGTATCAGCGCTAGAACTTCTAAAGATGCAGATTTCTCCTTCCCAAGCATGCAGCGCAAGCCCCCTATCTTTGGGACCAGGTACATACAATCCTATTTTTACTCTGCAACTTTTCAAGATTCTTCCATTCATTCTATCTAATCTATTTTACTTGATTATTATGCTTACTATTTTCTTCCTTTATATTATGATTAATTTGTGTCAATATTTGTATTATTCTCAGCACCTAACAGTGTTCCGCTTACGTGCAATTACCCATGCGCAAGCCTACATCGAGCAACAAGATCACACGTTTGTGTTCTTTTAACGAATACTGTACTAATGGGACTTTGTTCCTAACTCACCCATTGTTTATATATATTAGTTGCTTACTGTCTAGAGCAGACATGGGCAACCTACGGCCCATGGGCCGTATATGGCGGTTTCCCTGGCTCCTTTGGGCGTTCTGCGGCTCTGGCCAGTGCCACCCCGAGCAGCGTCAGGAGAAGGACCCAGCTGGGGGGCGCACCGGCCAGAGCCGCGTAACACGTTTCGACTTGTGGAGGTGGGCGGGCTGTGTCCCTGCACACAACTCACCCACTCTCCCATCACAGGCTCTGAGCTTGCGATGGAAGAGTGGGTGGTCTGTCACTGCACATAACCCGCCCACTCTCCCATCACAGGCTCTGAGCTTGCGATAGGAGAGTGGGCGGGCTGTCACTGCAAACAACCTGCCTCAGGCTGAAATCTGCCATGGGATAGTGGGTGGGGTTTTGTCATCATGACGTCACGTTCAATGTCGTCATGATGGCATAAACCCACCCACTCTCACATCGGCCCAGCCCCTCTTTCAATTTTTATTATGTGGCCCCTGACTGCTTGTTCTATTTTTTTATATTCTACTATTTGGCATTGGCAATACCCGGCAAAGGGAAACTAAGCATATTGTTTATTGTTGTAGGGACTATACTACTGCACCACATATTGTATATTTTGATAGGTAAAGTTAGTAACAAAACTTTTGCAGCACACTTACTGATGTCACTGATGTAGTGCATTCTCTATGATTTCCTAGTGCAACTTGCACATGCAGGTTATGTGATGGGTATACTTTGCATTTCCTGGAGCCCATCTCTAATGCCACTGCCTTCTGGCTGAACCATGGAGCAAAAAGTTACTTGTGTCGGCATCTGAAGTATGACATTTACATTTACAGTTTACATTAGGTATGATTACCTAAAATTTGTGTTTCAAGATTCAGCACACAATTAGTAGCTTCTGAGCGGAAAAGGAGTTTCTTTGTTTCCGACTTGTACATTGTACAGTTAGTTGTACATCAGAACCGGAAATAGATTCAACTAGAGGTGGACTAAGCAGAATACCCAAAGAAGGGAAAAAGCTAAAACGGTGTATGCTACAACACCAGTTGTTATATGTCTGGTTCATACTCAACCCCAGGAGAGGGACTATACCTTTTCTCCCTCCCACATCAGACATACTCCTGCATTGATCACTTCTAGGTCTGCCAAGCTGACCGCATTCAGAGTTGTACTACAGGAAAAACATTCCTCTCTGACCACACCCTGGCGTACTTCAAACACTTTCAAGAAATTTTAACACCCAACATGGTGCATGTATGTAAAGCTGACCTAAACTCAACATTTCACTTTACATAAAAGGGTCCACAACCCTTATATGTAAAGAAAAATGATATGTATTTATTTAAAAAAAAAAAAAAAGATGCAGCACTGCCTCTTTCAGTCGTGATCGCTACATCGATCAAGACTGAATAGTGCAGAGCCTCCCAGGATGTCAAGCATCCAGAGAGGCACTGGCATTTTTTCCACTAAGGGGAAAGAGATGCCGATCTAACGCACGCTCAGTCTTTTTTTCCCCTTCACAGCAGGCTTCGTCACCCGATCTCGCACCTGCGCAGTGAGAAGACAGAAGAAAAAAATGAAGATGTAGGCGCCCAGGTCTTTATCCGTGCCAGGATAAAAAGGAATTCTAGGACAGTGCGGGTTTTGATATTGCAGCTTGGCAATGCATGCTGATATTAAATCTATAATCTACCAGAATTCCCAGATCCTTTTCTATTTCTGTCTCCCCCAAATGTATTCCCCCTGGACAGTATGAAGCATGCATGTTGTTAGCCCCCAAGTGCATAACTTTATGTTTATCTATATTAAACTTCATTTGCCACTTGGCTGCCCAATTAAACAGTAAATCCAGGTCTGCTTGTAGATTATAGACATCCTGTATGGACTTAAGTCCATTACATAGTTTGGTGTCATCTGCAAACACAGAAATTGTAGCCTTAGACCATCCAGACTATGAATCAATAATTACTACTACCAGGTTTACAGATAGACTTTTCTAAACCCATTGACCCTAACTTGCATATTAACCATCTGTGGGGTATTGTGTCAAATGCTTTAGCAAAGTCCAAGTACACCACTTCAACTGCTATTCTATTGTCTACCTGTTTACTTACTTATAAACTGTTTAGAAAGAGAGTGTATTTGTTTGACAACTTCGGTCTTTCTTGACGCCATGCTATCACTTATAATATTATTTTCTAGCAGAAACTCCTCTATGTGGTTCTTTATCAAACTCTCTCTCTCTTTCCAACTATGGATGTTAAACTAACCGGTCTGTAGTTACCAGGAAATTACTTTTGTCCCTTTTTGAAGACAGGAACCACATTGGCCTTACGCCAATCCATTGGTACCATGCCAGTGATTAAAAAGTCTCTAAAAATTTGAAATATTGGCTTTGAAATAATAGAATATACATTAAATAAAAAATAATAGCTCAGCTATGTAATCCATCGAGTCCTGGTGCTTTGTCAACCTTAATTTTGCCCAACTGTTTCTCCATCATATCAATTTGAGCCATTGTGAACCATTTAAGGCAGTGAGATTGCAATTATGAATTAGGATTTGAGCTCTGCCATTTTCCTTTGTGTACACAGAGCAAAAAAAAAGTGTTTAGTAAATCCGCCTTTGCTTTATCCCCAATTACCAACCCAGAGACATCCTTTAAGGGGTCTTCATGCTCAGATCTGATATTTTTGCTAATAATATATTTAAACAAAATTTTGTTTAAATATTTTGTTTGTTTTGTCTTTTTTTTTTTGAGTTGAAGTTTTGCACATTTTATCTCCTTTTTTACATCATTTGTTATATTCTTTATAGTTTTTAAACGATGAAGGTGATTGTTCATTTTTTTATTTTTGGAATGCTCTTTTCTTGTTTTTTATGGCTTTTTTAACATCAGCTGTGAGCCACATAGGTTTATATTTTACCCTTTTAAACTTATTACCCATTGGAATATATGTGTCACAGATCCCAGCAGGACCAGGGAGTCTGTGCGCCCCCTTCAGTGCCACCCACCTTACACCCCCCCTGCTGCCAGCACCAGCTTTGCTAGGGGATCACCTTCTCAGCTCACTTCCTGGTTTCGGTCATGTGACTCCCAGTCAGCTGCTTCATTACCTCAGAGGACTAAAGTGTTCCGCAGATGCGCTCCCCCTGCTGGTGGAGGTGTGAACTTCACAAACCTCTCATCTTCTGGACCCCTCTGGTGGTAGGATAGGATGCAGCAGGTCACATGGCTTCCATCCATCACATGATCTTCCCTTAAAAGGACGAAAATGGCAGCAGGAAGTTGCCGGAACAAGGAGTTTCTTTGGCTCTGCTTTCAGGTCCCTGTTCTTTGATTCTCTTGTTAGCTGCCTGCCCTGACCTCTGGCTTGTCCAACTACTTTTTCCCCCTGTTGTGGTAGCACGCCTTGTTTCTGCCTGTCAGCAGTCATCTGTCCCTGCGTGCACAGGGGCCGAAACCTGGCAGTTCCCCGCAGTGCAACACCCTCACCTGTAGAGGCTCTTGTGAAGACCGGGTAGCTGCTTAGACTCTGCTCCCTGTGCACATCTCTGCCAACTGAGCTGCTGACACAGAGGGTCCACCATCCTGCCTTGCAGCACCGTGACAGTTTGTTCAGGCCATGGACCCCGCTGACATTGCGTTGCCTGATTCTATGCAGGACCTGCGAGAGCGTATTCAAAAACAGGAGTCTCTTCAGATTAAAGTTGTGGACTTCTTCCGGAGGTGTGATGAATGTCTGAATGAGCTCCAATTTGCTATTACCAGTCTCCTACCTCTATGATGGCAACTCCAGGCCCTGAACCTGGGACTCTAATACCTGCTACAGTTCCAGCCACCATGCCTCCTTACTCTGCGCATCGGATTCCTCCCGCTACTCCCGTGACCCCAAGCTTTGTCGTGGATTTGTTAACCAATGCCAAATTCAGCATGAGTTGTAGCCCTCGAACTTTCCCACAGAATAAACCAAGGTGGCTTTCTTCATTTCCTTGTCGATGGGGGAGGCCCTTGCTTGGGCTTCGCCCCCTGGGAATGAGGGGATCCTATCCCGGGAGACTTCAGTGCCTTTATACTGACCTTCCACAAGGTCTTTGATGAACCTGGCTGGGCCTCTTCTGCAGCATCAGAAATCTTGAGCCTACGTCAGGCCTACCTCTTGGTAGGCCAATAAGTGGTGAAATTATGAACCTTGGCATCCAAATTAAATTGGAACAATGACGCCCTGATGGCAGTCTTCTGGCAGGGGCTCGCAGGCCATAATAAAGATGAGCTTGCTGGCCGTCTTCCCCTACCATTGATGACCTGGTGTCTCTCTGCGTCCAGATTGACATGCACTTCAGGGAGCGGGTTCGGGAAACCCAGAATATGCGGCATCCCATTAAATGGGCATCAACCTTTCAAAGACCCCCTCTTCCTACAGTTGAGCCTATGCAAGTGAACCATGCTCGACTTAACCCTGAAGATCGGGCCCGCTGCAGGCAACAGAACCTCTGTTTGTACTGTGCTGGGGAGGGCCATTACAAGCTCAATTGTCCATTGAAGGCCCCAAACGCCAGTGCCTAGGGAAATGAGGAGAGGGCTCCCTGGGCAAACCTATTACTTCTCCACCCTCTAAATCAACTTTTCCTGTCTGGATCTCATCTGACAACAACCTTTTCTGGACCCAAGCATTTTTGGACTCTGGCTCTGCTGGTAACTTTAACAACCAACAATTGGTCTCTGATTTTAACATCCCTGTGGTGTCCCTATCCAAGTCTTTGGTGGTCTCCGTGGTTAATGGTACTGCTCCACCTGACTACATCCAGCATGCCATCGTGCCACTCTCTATGAAACTTGGGGCCCTGAACACTGAAGCCATTTCCTTATTGGTGGTTCCCAAGATCATCCATCCAGTTTTGTTGGGTGTTGCCATGGTTACGCAAACATGCCCCGTCATTGAATGGAGAACTAAAGACATACTTTTGTGGAGTCCCACCTGCTTTCAGGAGTGTCTTCCTAAGCTACTTCTACCCGTCCAGGAAATCTTTCTTGCTGCTGCTTCACCGCTGCCTGGCTTACCAAGATCATACTGGTGATTTGCAAACGTTTTCAGCAAAAAACAGGCTGAGATGCTACCACCACACTGTCCATATGACTGTGCCATTGACCGAGTCCCTGGCTATTCTCCTCCTCAGGGTAGAGTGTACCCTCTTTCCATCCCTGAAATTAATGCCATATCATCCCCAGCGGGAAGCTGGGTTCTTCTTCATGCAAAAGAAGGATGGTTCCCTGCCTCCCTGCATTGAATATAGAGGTCTGAATAAGATTACAATCAAGGACAAGTATCCACTGCCCCTAATCTCAGAGCTCTTTGACCAACTTCAAGGGGCATCTGTCTTTACCAAGCTGGACTTGCGCGGTCCCTACAACCTGATCCTCATTCGTGAAGGGGACGAATGGAAGACTGCCTTCAACACCCATTATGAATACTTGGTAATGCCATTTGGGCACTGTAATGCGCCAGCGGTGTTCTAGAATTTTGTTAACAATAT
The DNA here is from genome assembly GCF_032062135.1 of Pyxicephalus adspersus. Taxonomy (NCBI): domain Eukaryota; kingdom Metazoa; phylum Chordata; class Amphibia; order Anura; family Pyxicephalidae; genus Pyxicephalus; species Pyxicephalus adspersus. Next base: position 30,152,667 of record NC_092866.1, read on the forward strand.
CTTTCAGGACCACCTTTATGTCTGTGTGGTCATCAACCTGGGCGACATCCTTATCTACTCAAAGAATCTACCTACCCACCGCGACCATGTCAAGTTGGTCCTGCAATGTCCTTGGAAAAACAGACTGTATGCCAAGCTGGAGAAATATCAATTTGAACTGAGGTTCTATTTTTGGGGTACATTGTGTCTGCGAAGGGTTTGCGCATGAAACCCGACAAACTTTCGTCTGTGCTAAACTGGCCCCAACCACTAAAACCTGTCCAGAGGTTTCTTGGCTTTGCTAATTACTACCGGCATTTATTAAAGACTATTCCACACTGATTGCCCCAATTACAGCTATGAACAAGAAGGGTAGTAAATGCAAAGTCTAGTCACCGGAGGTGCTCCAGGCCTTTAATTTATTGAAGAAGGCTTTTGCATCAGCTCCTGCCTTGGTTCACCCTGACACCTCTCAGCCCTTTTTTTTTAGAAGTGGATGCTTCCTCTGTTGGAGTTGGCCCAGTTCTTTCCCAGAAGAGTGCAACAGGCAAGCTGAGGTCCTGTGGTTTCTTCTCCAAGAAGTTCTCTCCTGCTAAGAAGAACTACTCCATCGGAGACCGCAAGCTTCTTGCAGTCAAGCTCACCTTATCAGAATGGCGCCACCTACTGGAGGGAGCCTGACACCCTGTAACCATATACACTGACCACAAGAGTCTGCAGTACTTTCAATCAGCACAACGCTTGAATCTTCTTCTCCAGGCTTGACTTCATACTCAAGTATCGTCCAGGTTCCAAAAATATTAAGGCTGATGATCTTTCTCACTCCTTTGAAAAGGAGGACCCAGAAACAAAACCCACTTTTGTGATTGACCGGGCTCGAAATATGCTGGACCATATTCTTCCTGGGAAATCATTTGTTAAAAAGAGCCAGCGCCCCTTGGTCCTTCAAAGGGGACATGCTTCTAACTTCGACTTAAATCAATCGCAAATACTGGTGGCCAAATTTAAGCAGGATGTATGTGGTTTTGTGGCTGCTTGCAGATTCCCCTCCGGCCCTTTGCAGCCATTTTCGACCCTGAACTACCATGGACTCATTATTCCATGGATTTTATAACCGTTCTTCTGTCCTCTAATGGTCTAATGGGTTCACCAAAATATGGGTTGTAATAGGTTTTCTAAAATGGCCCGTTTTGTTCCCCTTCCTGTTCTTCCTGCTGCTTCCCCTTTGGCTAAAGTTTTCCTCAAGGAAGTCATCCGCCTGCATGGATTACCTTAACACATAGTGTCTGATCGTTGGGTGCAGTTCTCTTCTCGCTTTTGGTGAGCCCTCTGTCACCTGTTGGATATCAAGCTGGACTCCCCTTCAGCCTACCACCCCCAGTCTAACGGGCAAACAGAGCGGACGAACCAATCCCTGGAACAGTATCTCCGCATGTACATCAACTTCCAGCAAAACAATTAGTCTGATCTACTGCCTTGGGCGGAGCTGGCTCACAACAATCGCTCCAATGACTCAACAGGTCACAGAGCTTTCTTTACTGTCTCTGGTTGTCACCCCAAGCTCCCTGCTCCTTCACTATCTGATGTTCCTGCTGCAGCCACTACCACTGACCACTTTCGGCAGGATTAGAGAGAGGTTCAGGAGACATTAAAGTGGTCCTTTCTACACTAAAAGAAATGGACCAACAAGAAAAGATCCCGTGCACCTCAGTTTTCCCCTGTCGATAAGGTCTGGCTTTCCACAAAAAAATATTCGGTAACGAATGTCGCCTTCCATGTTGGCTCAACGTTTCTTTGGTCCTTTTCCTGTCTCAGAATAATCCAGTCATGTATAAGTTGAAACTGCCTCCTTCTCTAAAAACAAATAATTCCTTTCATGTTTCACTTCTTAAACCGGTTATTTTCAATAGATTCTCTTGTCCCTGCTGCTTCAGAAGAAGAATATGAAGTAGAACAGATCTTGGACTCCAGACTTGTCCGGGGATCGTTGCAATATTTAGTGCATTGGAAAGGCTACGCCCCTTAGAAGCATTCCTCCATGCTCCCTGTCTTCTCAGGGAGTTCCATGGTAAGTTTCCCCACAAGCCCAGGGGGGCCAGGATGGCGGGGGCCCTAAGGGGGGGTACTGTTACAGATTCCTGCAAGACCAGGGGATCTGTGCCCCCTTCAGTGTCACCCAACTTACACTCCCCTGCTGCCAGCACCAGCTCTGCTAAAGGATCACCTCCTCAGCTCACTTACTGGTCTGGGACATGTGACATGTGAGTCAGCTGCTCCATTACCTCAGAGGACTAGAGTGTTCCGCAGACACACTCCCCCTGCTGGTGGAGGTGTGAACACCACCAACCTTTCGTCTCCAGGACCCCCTCTGGTGGTAGGATAGGATGCAGCAGGTCACATGGCTTCCATCCATCACATGACCTTCCCTTAAATGGAAGTTAATGGCAGCAGGAAGTTGCTTGGACAAGGAGTTCATTTGGCTCTGCTTCCAGGTCCCTGTTCTTTGATTCTCTTGTTAGCTGCCTGCTCTGGCTTGTTTGACTACTCTTTGTTCTGGTACCACGCCTTCTTTCTGCCTGCCAGCAGTCACCTGTCTCTGACACAGAGGGTCCACCATCCTGCCTTGCAGCACCGTGACAAAATTTTTAGTGTGCTTGTGTAGAAGAGGAAGAGGAATTAGGCATTACCTTTGACAACCCTCAATAACAGACGATCCTTGAGTGAGCACACTGCTAATAAATTTGCAGCAGATTCCAAGAGTTGAACCATATAATACTGGCATGCTAGTACTGCATACCCATCAGGCTCCATCAAATATACCCCACAATCTCTGAATGCTTTTGGAGGTGCGGTGAGGGAGTGGGCTCATTGCTTCATATATTTTGGTCATGCCCAGTCCTGTGGCTATTCTGGTCAGTTGTGAGAGAGGTAGTCCAGAGGTTTACGGACTACACAATTTCTGGCGATCTGTCTTTTTTTGCAACACAGCTTCTTACCACCCAAGTTCCACAGAACTATAGTGGTTAGACACCACCTGCCCATCCATAACCCAGTGGTTTTGCAACTATAATAAGATTATGTTAATGGAAGAGGCTACTTGGTTTTATTGGAAATTGTTTGTGGATTCTTCTGATTTTGTAAGATATCTGGGTGATTGATTGTATCTATCACCTATGCTGAAAATATTGACTACTTAAGCCTTACTGTATACTCTGAGACCTTTGTTAGAAAAGCCGCATTGTAATATCCTGCTAACTCATGAAACGATGTATGATGTATTCTGCCAAAAATTCATAAATGCCACCTGCTCTGTTCTGTCCTCTTGTTTTCTCCCCTCCTGTGCAATGTTTAAGTGTTTCTGTTGTAAGTTTTTTTGTATTGTTACCCCTGGTTGAAATGAAAATAAAAATAAAGAGTGTTGAAAAAAAAGGTCATTCATTTGACCAGCGACAGCTGTCCTCGACTACCCTTGTGTGATTGGCTGAACAAATGAAAATGGTGATGATGGAGTTCACACCCATGTTGTTTAACTGTTGGGACAAGCATGGGGTCTGCCTTTTTGGCACCTGATTGCAAAGGACCTTTTACGGATATGGGAGGGGGCACACACTTGGGAAATGGGGGCTCACACATTTTTTTCCCAATTCAAAAAAATAGTTTATTTAAAATAAATAAAGACGACTGACAACCATTTTATAAATGTAACAATTATTTACAATGCATTCTACATTTTACCTGTCTTCCCAGCCCATTCAAATATAATAGGTTTTTGAGAAGTTGAATGTGGAATTTAGTAATGTGTGTCACATTTACATAAATACTTCTGATTCACTGAAGACCAATCTGTCCACTGTAGACAGATCGTCTACTAAATCTGCAAGAAGTGGGATTCTATTGAAAGAAATTCTAATGCTAAATAACTGGACAATGCATGTAACATGGAGCCCATGATGGTAAAGATTTATAAGAGCCCATTCACACAAGCACAAAAAAACTCATAAAAGTAATTGCACAGTTTCTCCAGGTTTTATCTTACCTTCATAGCCTGAGTATCTTTTACCAGCAAAGATCGGAGCTGACCATTGAGCTCAAAAAACACCTCCCTTTGGCCAGCTTTGTTCAGGTCCCCCAGAGCAAGTGCTTTAATATGCAAAGTTTTTCCTCTTTCCAATTCAACCTGAAATATTGTAAAAACAAAACACCCACTAAGTAAACAATATTGTTGTCGTAAACCAATAACTTCTACATAGATAACTGGTTTGTCCCTGCACCACGTGCATTTATCCTCTGTTTCACTTCAGTAATGCTAGTATATTTTGTCTCAGTAAAGGAAACACCATTTTAAGACATAGTATCAAAATCTTACATAGTTAGGTTGAAAAAGTCCATCAAGTTCAACCACTAGAAAAATAAACCTATCCTAGATAAAAACCCTATAGATATAGTTGATCTAGAGGAAGGCAAAACAAAACAAACACTGATTTAATTTGCTCTGACAGGGGGGAAAAAATCTTCCTGGTCCTGTAAGGCAATCAGATGTTCTCTATATCAACAGTCTCTGTAGTCGCTACTTTAAAAATGTAGTACCCATTTATATTCTGTGCTTCTACAAAAGCATCCAGCTTTTTCATAAAGGAATCTACAGTACTTGCTAAAACTACTTCGTGAGGGAGCCTATTCCACATATCTTACAGTGAAGAAATACCTTACTTACTTAATACCTTACAGAGATTGAATTTATTTTCCTCCAAAAGCAAAGAGTGCCCCTTGTTTTTTGTAAACCCTAAAGTGAACAATAATAATTGAATAGCAAGTTCTCTAAATGGACCATTTATACAGTATTCATATAGTGTGATCATATCTCCCCTTAAATGTCTCTTCTCAAGGGAGAAAAGATTTAATTCAATCCTTCCTCATATCTGAGCTCCTCCATCGCTTTTATTACTTTAGTTGCCCTTCTCTGCACTTTTTCCAAATTTACAATATCCCTTTTGTGAACTGGTGCCCAAAATTCGGCTGCATATTCTATTTAGGGTCTGACCAATGCTTTGTACAGGGACATGATTATGTCTTGATCTCTGTAGTCTATTCCTCTTTTAAAACAAGAAAGTATTTTGCTAGCTTTAGATATTGCAGCTTGGTTCTGCATGCTATTTTTTTTTATTTATAATCTACCAAAATACCAGATCCTTTTTCATTTTTTACTCCTCCAACTGTACTCCCTCTAAACAGTATGACACATGTATGTTGTCAGCCCTCAAGTGCATAACTTTACATTTATCAATATTAAATGTCATTTTCCACTTTGCTGCCTAATCAAACGATACATCCAGATCTGCTTGTAGATTATGAATATCCTGTATGAACTTCCAATACATAGCTTGGTGTCATCTGCAAACTATATATCAGTAAAAGTCTGAACTTTTCTAAAACTGAACCCTGGAGTACACCACCAATAACCTTAAATCATTCAGAGTATGAATCATTAATCACTACTCTCTGGATGTGCTCTTTAGGCCAGTTCCCTATCTATTTATAGATTACATTTTGAAAACCTATAAACCCTAATTTGCATATTAACCGTCTGTGGGGTACTGTGTCAAATGCTTTTGCAACGTCCAAGTACACTATATCAACTGCTACCCGACTGTCTACCGGTTTACTTACTTCCTCAAAAGAAAGTAAATTTCTATGACAACTTCGGTCTTTCTTGAATGCATGCTGACTATCACTTATAATATTATTTCTACCAGAAGCTCTTCTATGTGGTTCTTTATCAAATTCCGTATGATCTTTCCAACTATAGAAGTTAAACTTACTGGTCTGTAGTTACTTGATAATGACTTTGGTCTCTTTTTAAAGATAGGTACACCACATTGGCCTGAGCTCTGCTCCTTGGGGAAACGTGGAAGTAATCCATCAGACCCTGGTGCTTTATCAACCTTAATATTATCTAACTGTTTCTCAGTAATATCAATTTTGAGCTACTGCGGCTTGTTTAAATTGGTGACATTGCTTTTTGCACTTTGGACTTTAGCTTTGCCATTTTTATTTGTGTACAAAGAGGTAGAAAAAGTGCTTAGTAGACCTGCCTTTTCTTCATACCCAGTTACCAACCCCGAGACATTCTTGAGGGGGACTACATGATCAGATCTGATCTTTTTGCTAGTAATATATTTATTTAAAAAAATGGGGTTTGCCTTACTTTCTATCGCAATCTGTCTTTTTTTTTTGAGGTATTGCACATTTGATTTCCTTTTTACATCTTTTCGTATATTCATTATAATTTTCAAATGATAAAGGTGATCCTTTATTTTTAAATTTTTAGAATGCCCTTCTCTTGTTCTTTATAGATTTTGTAACATTAGCTGTGAGCCACATATGTTTTAATTTTAGCTTGTTGATTTTCATCAATACAGTAGCTGGTTTTTACCCATCTGTTATGACATCTTTAAGAAGTCTGCTAATCCTACATGCTCAATAATTCCTATATACACATTGGTATACAAATAAAAAATCTAAATTTCCAGCCAAAAGCATCTTAGTCTTTATTTAGTTGTCATAGTGCTGTACTGTACACGGGGTCAGGCAAGGATGCCATTTAAATGCTTGAAGGATCAGTTAGAAGCTGCCATAAGCACATTGCTCACTGTAACAGTTATCACAAAAGGATTACCATGAAAGTAGAATGTACACAAGTATGTTTCTTTTTATTTTTTTTGTGAAAAAGTTGTAATATCTGTTGCTGTACGAAAACTGTTAACTGTTTGTTAGCTATGTATAGATATCTTTTTACTGACATCCTATGTTACAATACTTTTACAGAATCACATACCTCAAACTCCTCTGCTATTTTGGGACCCTCTAGGAAGAGGCGAGTGTTCAAACATTCAACAGGACCAAATTGAGTGCTAAACTCCTTGTATTCCTCAAACACCTTGGGATACATAGCAGCAGACATGATATCTTCTGGTGTTATATCATCATATTTGCTACGCAGTCCATCTTCTAGTTTGGCAAAGTCCATTGACGGCAATGTAGCTCCAGGTCTTCCCTCAATACGTGGCAAGTCCTTCAAAACCTATGGGGACAAAGTGTTGTTTCCATTTTTAATTACTCAAGTTGCCTAAAAAGTGAAGCTCTTTCTAGAATTGGCTATGGTTGACTTTGAACGCCATGCAACTGCTTTTTAGTCTGGTGTTTTCCTGCCTGTTTCCTTGTGCTGTTGCAGTATTCCTCTGTGTCTGCAGTGCATCATCCTGCTCACCCTGGTGTGCTCAAGTTTCCCCAACTGTGACAATTATGATGGTAGTTGCTGCCTTATAGTTTCCCCAACTGTGACAATTATGATGGTAGTTGCTGCCTTATAGATCTCTATCCATTGCCAAATTCTATTGTAATGAGATCATCAGTGTTACTTACTTCACAAATCAATGGTTTCGATGTTTTCAGATTTCAGATGCATAAACCTTTGGTTGGATTAGACCAAATTTTAGCAGTTTATTATAGTCAGAAAAAAGTAAATTCCTATAGACTAATGGATTACTATAAAGCATAATTTACATTATGAAAATATTTTTTTTTAAATTGTTAATGGTTTTAACCTTAGTTGTTATATTTTGTTATGGCAAAGTGATTCATAAAAAAGGAGTTAAGTCTTTACCTTGGATTGTAAAGGTTCTGGGAAGCCGCCATATGGAATTCCAACATAGCCTTGCAAGTATTCCACTACAGACAATGGGAAGGATAATTCATCTGCCATAGTTTCCACTTGTTCACGTGAGAGTCCGTTGTGTACCATAAATTGTGCCAGGTCTCCAACAATTTTGGAGGAAGGAGTTACCTAAAAAAATAGTGAATTAATTTTGATACTTTAGGTTTTATTATGTTCCAAAATATACTTTAAATTGTTTAAAGTGTCATATTGCAGTCAATACTGAAATATTTTTTGCATAAAAAAAGGAAAGCATTTGTAGCACAAACATTAAATCTAAATGTAAAGATTTAAAAACAATAAACACTGGTTTTAGTATTTAACATATGCAGTTGATATATAACCAGATAGAGCAGGTATACATATGTGAGATATAAAGTTGTGTTCAGAATAACAACAGTGTATTAAAACATGTAAATGAAGCTCAAAACTCTTATAATAGCTTTCATTTCCATACCATGCAAATTCATTCGAAATCACACATTCTATTCCAAATTTAAACATAAAGAAAAATGTATCAAATGTTGTTGTTCCTTTACAGAAAGTAAAAATATTAGGTTGCTCCAAAAATAGCAGTGGCTGGATTCCACAATCTCAAACATTCACTGCAAAAACTAAAAAACGTTTCAAGAGTTTGCTTTCCTTTGAATCACTGAACTAATATTTAGTTGCATAACCCTGAGAATGGCTGCACATCTGTGTTGCATGGAGTCAAACTATTTCTGGCACCTGTGAACAGGTCCGAAGATCAGACTGGCCATTCCATAATGTCGATCTTGATGGTCTGGAACCAAGACATTGCTCTTTTACTGGTGTGTTAGGGTTTTTGTCTTGTTGAAACACCCATTTCAAGAAAAATTTCCTCTTCGTCATAAGGCAACATGACCTCTTGAAATATTTTGATGTATTCAAACTGATTTATGATTCCTTGTATGCAATAGGGTCAACACCATAGTATGAGAAACAATCCAATAACATGATGCTTGCACCACCATGCTTCACTGCCTTCAGTGTACTGTGGCATGAATTCAGTGTTTGGGTGTCATCTGACAAACTGTCTGGGGCCCTTAGACCCCCCCCCCCCAAAAAAAAAAACAAAAAACAAATCTTGCTTTTATTGGTCCACAAAACATTTTGCCACATAACTTTAGGCCAGTCAATGTGTTCTGTAAACTGTAACCTCTTCAGCACGTGTCATTTGTTTTCAAAATTCTGACTTTTTTGGGGCTTCTTGACGATAGCTTGGCTTCACATAGGCATTGTAACAGTACTCACAGGTAACTTTAGACCTTCTTTCATGTCCATGATGCTGATCATTGGCTCTGCCGTTGGCTTTACCATTTTGGCTATTCTTCTATCCATTCGAATGATAGTTTATCATTTTCTTCCACATTACACTTGCAATTTTAAATAATTTGAGATCATTTTAGCTGATCAGCTTATTATTTTCTGCACTTCTCCATGTGTTTTTTTCCCTCTCATCAACTTTTCAATCAAAATAGACTGTTTTTCTGAACAATGTCTGGAATGGCCCATTTTACTTCAGAAAGAAAAGCACTATAACAAGCATGTACAAACATTTGCTGCCTGCCTTCCTTCTTTAAACAAGGGCTGTTATTGACATCTGTTTTTTTCACAGAATCAATTACCTCACTAATTTAAACTCTACACTGCTATTTGTTTAAACAGTCTAATATTTCATTTTCTTCAATTTATGTAATGGAATAACACAAACTTGTTACTCATACAAATATTGCACATGTATTGATTTAGAATAGAAGGTTCAGTGTTCCCAATGCATTTGCATGTATGGTTATAAATGTTATTATAAGGATTTTGAGCTTTATTCTCTTTTTTCAACACACTGCTATTATTCTGAACTGCATAGTAACAATAAAAGTCAGTGAGAGATACTCACAGCTTTAGAACTATCAATTATTATATACCTTAATTCAACATGTATCGTTTAGGCTTTATTTGCTAATGATTACCCATGATGATGCACATTTATTTATGAATGATCCCAATGGCAAAATCAATGTCTATTACAATATGGCTTGGGGACATGTATAATGCACATAACCGAAAATAGGTCAGGAGGAATAAAAATCATGTCAATCAAGCATTTGGAATTTGGACCTCTCCTTGGACTTGCTTTGATAATATGCCCAAAAAATATCCTTTGAAGTGAGCTTTGCCAGATTTCAACAGTACATAGATGATGTTGAATTAAGTACATAAGGCTGAAGGATCTGAATTACAAGAATCACTGAGGCCAAGTAGTTTTGGAATATATTATCAACGCTGAGTGATTTGAACCTTTTATATCTCCTTAAATGAATGTTCACTAAAGGAAAAATGCAAATATTATCTTTAGATACCAGCCAGATTCCTAACTGTATTCAGTTGCATCTGTAATTGCTTGATTGAAAATGTATTTATATTGATTTTCCTCACTAATATTCTTTGTTACATTTATAAATGTTTGATAAAATGCATATGTATGTACTGTTTTTGGTTTGTCTTTCCATTTAGAAGAATATTGACAGTAATACCATGTTTAGAGAAACATAGTCCTTTCATTTGTAACCAGTAACTGAGAAGCAGGGTACAAGGCTGTTATCTGAAACAGAAGATCTGAATGATCAGGAAGCAACATTAAAGCCTTGCCAAGCATATAAATCAGACCTTTATACTATACTCTCATTGGCCATTCCAGAGTTATGTTTTTTGCTTTAAACTTGCAAAATAGTATGCAGATTTTAGATGGAAAAATGTGTAAGTAACGTTTCAAAAGAGGGGTCAGAGCATTTCATGAAGTGAAGTCAAACTTGTTCTGTGTTCCGCCAGAATTTTGGGGCCTAAATCACCCTATATTAAAGAGAACATTGGTATCCTGGAGTCCAAGTGCTATGATGGTCTGGCTGTTAGTTTCAAATACTGGGTTATCCAATTGGATAACTTGACAGTGGTTCATCCAGAATAATGCAAACCAGGAGATCCCATGCAATTATTTTTATTTTAAATTGTAATTTTTATTAAACAAACTCATATTATAAAGAAAGTGGTACGGACAAAGCACAAAATGATAGAGGAAACAATATGGAACACAAGAGAACCAAAGGGGGAAACAAATGTTGGTCACTTGAGAGGTCATATATAACATCAACATATTAAAAACAGGGCTCTGTAGAATAACAAATCAATAATAAGACAAACAAGTTAGCTATGTGAGGGTCCATTCAAACAAAGATGAAAAAGGAGAGGAAAAAATTCTCTTTCTCATGTCTTCAGTTTAGCGTATTTCCAGGGTTTATGTCTTTTTGTTTATGTGGATTGAAGACAATGAAACACAAAAATCAACAAAGGGAAGAGGAAGGCATAGAGGGAAAGAGATATAAAAGCAGAGATGAACAAGCTCCCTAGGTCCAATGTGGTGTTATTAAACTGGAATGTGAGTGTAACAGTAGTAGAAATAGAACCTGTGGACCAGGCTAGGACTGGTGAAGGGTGATAAAATCTAAGGGTTCTGCAAAATGCAGAAGAGGAAACCAGCTGTGCCCCCACCAACCGGGGTTCAGAGGGATATAGCAAGCAAGAGGTACTAACAAAATGGGTATCCAGTGAGAGGAGACCCTTCCTCATGATTTCCCAGTGTCTGAAAGGGGCAGAGAGCAAGCAATCATAGGTTTCACGCCCTTCTCCTGTAATATCAATATTAACCCAAGAAATCCTTAGCATTTTATTCTCGTGAGGACATCTCAGAAAAAAACAAAAAAGATTGTGGCATGGAATCCTAGAAAAAAGGGTTAAGTAGGAGATCAGATTACATAAATAAATCTGATTCTTCAGATACAGGGTTAGGCTTGCAGCTGGCAGCTGCCACTGTTCTTGTCCAGACAGCTATCTCTTCAGTCACACCCTAGCATATGTTATTTGACACATATTGCATATAATATTGTGGAACCATAGTTTCACACTTCAAAATTATGTGTGGGCAGGAAATGCTTACCTGCCTGTTCACAATCTACTTTTTACAAATAAAGTACAGGATGCCAGGATATTCCAGGTATCCTGCCAAGCCCTGGGGCTGCAGGGAGTGAAAACTCATGTGTGCATGTAAAAAACTGTGATTAAGCAGTTATGTTTATTTTATTGCAGATGGGACATTGCTTTTGGCATTGCCATTAATTTTTTGACATTTAGTTCCACTTTAAAATGTTTTGAACTTTATCTGAAAAAGGCACCCCTACTAAAGAAGGATACTAAGCAAAACTGCAGAATGCCAGATGAATAAAACCTCTATATATTCACTAACTCCTCTCTGAATGAGAAAGAAAAAACATTTTATTAATATTATTATTATTAATAAACAGGATTTATATGGCGCCAACATATTACGCAGCAATGTACATTAAATAGGGATTGCAAATGACAGACTAATACAGACAATGATACAGGAGGAGAGGACCCTGCCCCGAAGAGCTTACAATCTAGTAGGTGGGGGAATTTCACACACAATAGGATGGGAGATATGTA
>NC_092866.1:30165206-30240759 GCF_032062135.1 Pyxicephalus adspersus
TGGAAGGCTGTGTGCATGTTTCTGGATAAAACGGGCTGAGCTATGTGTATGTTTGTGTGTATGGTGCAAAAATGTATGAATGTTTGTGTATAGTGCCAATTGTGTGTATGTTTAGTAAAATGTAGGGCTCTGTGTTATGTATATATTATATGTTTATGCATGTTTTTCTCTATAGGACAAATTATGTCTAAGTTTAGTGCAGGTGCAGCTTATTTGTGTGTATAGTGCCGTGGTGTATGTATGTTTGCAAAAGTGCAGGACTATGTGTATGTTTGTATTTAAATCAAAGAGTTTGCTAGTTAGTATAACATATTTTATATTTATATTTTAGTGGAAGCACCCCATTCACAATGGCAAAAAGTCTGTCAACAAACACGATGAAGTCTGCTGTTTATGAGCACTTTACATTATCAAGTGATGGAAAACATTATGTGTGCCGATATATTCCTAAAGATGAAAGAATGTGATGCAAAAAATAAGCAGTTCCAGTGAGTCTAACAAAATTTGAAAAGACACTTGCAGCGCTTTCATCCTAAAGTGTTAGAAGTTGTAAATGAGAAAGATATCAATGAAAACACTCCATCTACTTCTGGGTTAAAAAATGTTCAGAAATCTACTGGAGACCAAACACAACTAAGAAGATTCTTTATATCTGACAAAGTTACTATAACAATGACACCAGAAAAATTCAATAACCACATTATTGAAATGGTAGTAAAGAATAGTGTATCTCTATCCTTCTTTTCTCAGCCAGCCTTTTTAGGCCTAAATGGAGAAATGGCAAAAAAAAACTTGGTGTTTCTCTGGAAACAGAAAGTATAAGGAAACCTATAATTGAAGAGGCCAAATGTAAAAAAGAAGAACTACGAAAAGGTCTGAAGGGACATTTTGTCTTCATAAAAATGGATGCATGCACACGTCACAGATTCAATTATTTTGCTATTAATGTTAGATTTCTTGATGAAAATATTAAAACAATAACGCGAACCTGTGGAGTAAAGAACACACAAGCACATCACACCAGTGACTATCTTCAGAAATTAGTGGAGGATGTTCTAGAATATTTTGAAATTTAAAAGGAACAGATTCTATGTATTGTGACAGATAATGCATCAAATATGTTGAGCACAATTGAGAAAATGAATAAAGTACCGGTAGATGAAGAAAGTGACAGACAGATATTATAGCTAGACAGTTCTGCAAGTATTGGAGAAAGTGAAAGCGAAGAGAATGGTGACATTTTGGGTAACATTGTTGAGAATAGGAAGAGAAGAAGCATCTAAGCGTACTACTATTCAACATATGCGTTGTGCTGTTCATACTCTGCAACTTGCAATAAGAGATGGATTGAAAGATCGTCATGCAGCTACTCTAACTGGTAAATTGAGGCAAGTAACTGTTCCAGCCAGGGCCCCTAAAACAGATGCCATTTTGAAAAGACGTGCAGGAAAAAGAGTCATTTTGGATTAAACAATACGCTGGGGAAGCACTTGTTTGATGGTAAAGTGTTTGCTTAAACTAAAAGACTTTCTTGAAGAAGTGGACAATGAAAATGTTTTAATAACTGAAAGCCAATGGACACAAGTAAAAGCACTGGAAATCTACTTTCTAACCCCTTTACTGTCACCATGACTTTGCAATCTGAAGATTTAACACCTGGTAAAGTCTTCTTGAAATGGAAGAGCTTGATATATTGCCTGAACAAAGGTGGAGGGTTAATAGCTGATGGCATTGTATCTTCAATGGAGAAAAGAGAGAATCTCTTAGTGGATAATCAAATTTCCTTAGCTGCTATTTATGTTGATCCAATGAGCCAAATTTTGTTGAGCGATGACCAGACTGATACTGCAAAAAAGGCCCTCTATGATGTAGCAGTTCACATGAAGGGATTACTACCTAAAACACCACCACGGGATGAAGCTATAAGCACCGGTAACTCAGGATCATCCTCTTCAAATGAAGAATTAGACTTTGACTACTTGGACAAAATGAAACTTTCAACAGTAAACCGTTGTTGCATATGCGTGAAAGATAAACGACCAGAAAATGTCCAAATAAAGAGATTCCAGCAGGAGTTTTTTAAAGAATTAAAAGAAGTGGAAAAGTATGATCACTCATCAAAACTGACTGTAGAAGAAGCCATCCTTGTTTATCCCAAGATTATTAGTGATGTGGCTAGAACCGTAACAGCAATGCCGCTCACCCAAGTCAGTGTTGAAAGACTATTTTCAGCTCTAAAAATAATCAGGTCGAATTTAAGAGCTTCTATGAAAGAGGATCTGGCAGAAGCACTGTTTCTTAGAAATACTGTTTCTTAGAACAACACTACACTACACTAGTTTTGGATTGCATTTATCAGCTATTCTACTCTACAACTATATTCCTAGTTTATTATATAAACTGTTTTAGGTTTTCCAGCCTTTGTTTTTATTCATGTAGTTAAGCTTTGTTTTAAAACTACCAAGGAATGTGGTTCGTATTTTTAAACTGGAAAAGCTCCTGTTCCTCATTTTTATGCCACTTGATAAAAACAATAAATAAAACCTTGTTTTCATTTTTTTGTCTTTTGTTTAAACCGGCCAATACAGTAGAGCGTCAGCTTCCTAGCCAGTAGTTCTGTGGTTAAATGGCGTGTATGTTGCCTTCCTTCAATCAACGTTGAAAATATATTAGCATATTACAGGGTTTCTCATTTTATCTTCACACTTTTGCATTCACACTTCACACTTTTGCAACCAAACTTCACAAAAAAGCTTAGACCCCCTATTTATTCAAAAGTTATTACATTTATTATAAAATAAAAATAACACAATATTTTTTACCATAAAAGTTTTTCTCAAGAAACATTAAATAAAAATATGTAATAATTAATTTAATGATTTAGTAATCATTAATGCGATCTCCTCTTAGGTATTTAGGCAAAAAGCTAAACATTTTTGTATAATAATTTGAGCAATCCTGCTCGCTTATTGTTAAAAATACACTATTAATGCTTCTAATAAGGCACCCAAATTAATTAGCCTATTTCTTCTTACTACTTCTTTCCATTTAGAGAACATGTTCTCAACAGAATTAAGAAATAGAGAGTATGGTGGTAAAAATAAGAGTTGGTGTCTCTTACTTTCAACCAAGCTCTTTACCAGGCTAGTTTTATGAAAGAGGATTTTATTCATAACTAGGATGGCATGCCCAACACTCTTTACACTAAAAACATTCAAAACCTCATCAATAAAATTGACGAATGCTTCTTGATTAAATGCTTGTGCATTATTCCTTACACAACAAATTGAATAATTTCTGGAACGTACTCCAGCCACAACATGCACCACCCTTTGCCCAATAGGTGATCTTCCCCTTTTGGTTCTCATTGAGATGTTAAAACGTACTTCATCAAGAAAGTAGATGTTTTTTCCATCTTCTTTAGCAATGAGATCAAGGATTTTGTTAGCATAGCTAAGCCTTTCTTGAAAAGAGTGGGAAACATTGTGCTTTGCATAAATTAAAGAAGTTATTTTTAATGACCAATGGAATTTATCAGTGCATCTATCTATTGTTGAAATAGATACCTCCTCTTGGTAATTTTTCCACTCTACCGGATGATTCATAGGTCCTAATAATTTTGGTTATGGATGTACGATTACAACCCAAAACTATTGCTATCTGAGAGGCATCACTCATTCATTCATTCAGATACAGTTAGGTCCATAAATATTTGGACAGAGACAACTTTTTTCTAATTTTGGTTCTGTATATTACCACAATTAATTTTAAATGAAACAACTCAGATGCAGTTGAACTGCAGACTTTCAGCTTTAATTCAGTGGGTTGATCAAAAAGATTGCAAAAAATTGTGGGGAACTAAAGCCTTTTTTTAACACAATCACTTCATTTCAGGGACTTAAAAGTAATTGGACAACTAAAAAGCTGAAAATAAAATGTTAATTTCCAATATTTGGTTGAAAACCTTTTGCTGGCAATGACACCCTGTAGTCTTGCCCTCATGGACATCACCAGATGCTGGGTTTCCTCCTTTTGAAGGGGTTTCTCTTCACCATGGAAATTATTCTGCGATCATCCACCACTGATATCTTCCTTGGACCTCCAGGTCTTTTGGTGTTGCTGAGTTCACCAGTGCTTTGTTTCTTTCTCAAAATGTACCAATCTGTAGATTTTGCCACTCCTAATATTGTAGCAATTTCTCAGATTTTTTCTGTTTTTTTCTGTTTTTGCAGCTTAAGAATGGCTTGTTTCACCTTCAAGGAGAGCTCTATCGACATACACATATGTATGTTCCCACATTTTTATGCAATCTTTTTGTTCAACCCAGTGAATTAAAGCTGAAAGTCTGCAGTTCAACTGCATCTCATTTAAAATTAAATGTGGTAATGTACAGAACCAAAATTAGAAAAAAGTTGTCTCTGTCCAAATATTTATGGACCTAACTGTCTCTGTCTACCACTCTTTGAGGTTCTGCATTACTTAATTCTCTGGCCATAACAGTAAGTGCAATACTAAATATAAAGCTAATAACTTTTAAGATAAAGAGATGAATAATATTGTCATCCTAAAACTTAGTATAAATCCCTGAAATACAGAGCTTTATTTTAAAATAATATAAAGTAAAAAACATAATATTTGACAAATCATCAATTTATTTTCACATATTTTGATAAATGTTTCTTGAGAAAAAACTTTTATGGTAAAAATGATGTGTTATATTTAATTTTACAATAAATGTATTGATTTATGAATAATGAGAGGGGCTACATTTTTTTGTGAAGTTTGGTTGCAAAAGTGTGAAGTTTGAATACAAAAGTGTGAAGATAAAATGAGAAACCCTGTAAATACAGAGGAGTCGGAGAGTCGGAGGTACCAGAAACTGAGGAGTCGGAGTCGAAGGATTTATCTACTGACTCCACAGCCCTGGAGGAAACACAACACCAGTAAGG
This sequence comes from Pyxicephalus adspersus, assembly GCF_032062135.1. Classification (NCBI taxonomy): domain Eukaryota; kingdom Metazoa; phylum Chordata; class Amphibia; order Anura; family Pyxicephalidae; genus Pyxicephalus; species Pyxicephalus adspersus. The sequence goes on from NC_092866.1 coordinate 30,170,156, forward strand.
TTTACCAGCACCTACATACTAAGTTGGTATCACAGATCTACTAATAATAGAAAATGTTGAAATGTTAGTACCTTAATAACATCCCCCAGAATTTTGTTTGCTTCAGCATATGCCTTCTTCACCTCCTTGAATTTGTTGCCCAGCCCCATACTGTGAGCTTGGAAGTGAAGGTTGGTATACTGGCCACCAGGGATCTCATTCTCATACACATCTGCATTTCCTGATTTCATGGTTGCTGTGCAGTCAAAGGCAGCATAAAGGCCTCTAGCAACTTCCCAGTACTCACTGTAGTCAAACACTTTTTCCATCTGGATTCCTAAATTAAAAAAAAAATGTATAGTTGATCAACAAACATAGGTGATTACCTGAACAGAAGTAAACACAAACTAAATATTTAAAACAACAACCATTTGTGGCTCTTCTTTTACAAATCCTTTAATCATTTTCAAGATGCACATGCTTTCTTGTTTAAAACATGAACAGGGATAAGAAAGAAAAAGTTAAGACATACAGTTTATGGCGAGACTGTATTAATATACATTACTGTCAAAAGAGGAATATAATTGTACATACACATTAGGACAAGGAAAAAAAGATGAAAGGGCATTTGCCTAATAAAATACATTAGTAGTTTTTAGATGTTTGGGCAATGCACACTAAATATGCACTTAGAGATGGGATGCTGGTTAAATTGCTTCATCAGGTAACTTGACATTTAAATATGGATTCCATATTTTGTAAAAGTTAATAAACTTAAAGCAGGCCTAAACTTAGTGTTTTTACTTTAAATAAAAGTGTGGACAACCCTTTTTATATAAAGTAAAAATCTTCTTCAATCAAGACTGAATGGGAGCGCAGTGCCACCAGAATACCTATGTCAAACATCTTGGGAGACTATTGGCTGCTCCTTCTGCACATACCTGATTTTGGGCAAGTGCAGAAGAGGCATTTTTCCTTCACTAAGGGGAAATAGATACTGATCTCATACATGCTCAGTAAGATCTGTCTTTTTTTTTCCCCTTTACAGTGGACTACGTCACCCAAGCTCGCACCTGCACAGGGAGAAATCGGTGACATAGCAAGAAGAAGGAACAGGAAGATTGAAAATGGCTGGGATGAAGAAGAATTCCAGGACAGCACCGGACCGGATTGAGGAAAGGTCCAGCATGATTGAGGGATCTGCGGGTTTAAAGGGGAGTGACATTTTTTATTTTTCAGTTTAGTTCTGCTTTAATGACAGGACACCTTTTCAAGACCTAAAAGGACATTCATCCCAGATGCAGCTACTAAAGAAGGAGGCTCAATTTCAGCAAATAGGTAAATCTTGGTTATCTTTTATTACAATGTAGCTTAGAAAGAACTTAACAAAATGACTACTTATCTGTTTTTATCTATTGTTGTGTGGTGAATAATAATAACCAGTGTTGGTCGAAAAGCTCACTATTCGATTTGACCGCTATTCAGTCGAATAATGCATAATTATTCGGATGATCGAACGTCGAATTCAAACTCCAAAGTCAATGGGGGAAAACTTTGGTTGTTTTTCGGGACGGTGTAGAGCTTCTACAGCCTATAAATACATTTAAAAAGACATGTCAAGACTCCCCCAGCTCTGCACAACACTGTACAAGTAAAAAAAAAAAATAAGGAAGTCTTTTTTCTGTTGCTGGCAACGCCATTTTATGGGGAGGTCAAGGGAACATGCCGGATTTTATACGGTCTCTGAGTAGAGGCAGAGAGGGGCACGAGGGGGTTCCTCTGGTCCAAAATTTAGCCACCGGGTTTCACCGCTCCGTTACAAGCCATACACAGGCTTCAGAGTACAGCAGAGGTCTCTGAGGGGGGTCTTTCAGCTCAAAAATTAGCAAGCTACACAGCTCTGTTATAAGTTACAAGTGACAGGTGGCAGCAGCAGGAGGAGGAGGTGGTGGGCCCCGGGACGGAGCGGGGACCGCATTGGTAACTGGCATCTAGAGCTGGGTGTAGTGCATCATCAATGTCACCTAGATGGCTGTAATGCCATATTAATGAATGGAGTACTGACAGGTGGCAACAGCAGGAGGAGGAGGCGGTGGACTCTGAGACGGATCGTGGACAGCATTGGTAACTGGCATCTAGAGCTGGGTACTGGGCAGGCGGCATCAGTTACAGCATGAGGAGGAGGCAGATTCGAATCTCGTTCATTCACTCATGTCTCCAATAGCTACAGCTTCAACATTGTCCATATAGGTGATGACCTCAACTTCTAATGCCCTCCTTGCTCCGTCTCAGGGCCCACCGCCTCCTCCTCATGCTGTTACTGCTGCCGCCTACCCAGCTCTAGATGCCAGTTACCAATGCTGTCCACGCTTCGTCTCAGAGCCCACCACTGAGGTACATGTTGGAAGTTGGCCAGCACGCTCTCTATGTACTCCAAAGAAACACGGGCCAGGAAATAGAACCATACAAGTTGGTGGTCAGTTCTGTAATGACGCACTTGGCGTTAAATTATGGCATTGTGCATTTCACCCAGAGATCCCCCAACGTGTCGTTTGCAAATGACATCCCACCCTTCCCTTTCAGCTGCTTCTCAGTCCGAAACTCATCATTCATCATTCTCATCATTCTCATCAACCTTGTTGACGGATCTTTGAATGGAGTCTCCCAGGACGGCCACATACTTGTTGTGGAGAAGTTTCCGGACGTGTGCTGAGCTCAATAACTTCATGGCTCAATGTGGTCATCCAGGACCTCTCGGTTGCCGTTAAATATACATGTGTTTCCCATCTCATCCCCCCAGCATATACAGTGGGACTGCTGTCCCACTTCCCAGTTCCGGGGTAACATACACAGAAATTCAGTCTGATAAAGCGTGGTACCGATGGATGAAGCAGAAGACGTTGTCTTCTACATTCAATCACAAATTTCAGATTACACACTTCGGGGTGTCATTAAAGATGCACTACACCCAGCTCTAGATGCAAGTTACTAATGCCTTACACACTCCGTCTCAGGGCCTGCTATCGAGTGAAAGCACATGAAAGGAAACGGGGCTTGGCGGAATCAGCGGGGAAAGAAAATCCTGTTGAGCTTGAGTCTAGCCTGGCATCTAGAGCTAGGTACTGGACAGTGGGCAGGCAGCAGCAGTAATAGCAGCAAGAGTAGGCGGTGGGCCCTGAGTAGTGTGGATGGCATTGTTAACTGGCATCTAGAGATGGGTACTGGAAGGAAGAGGCGCTGGGCCCTGAGACAGAGCAAGGACGGCATTATTGTTTGAGGCCATCACCTATATGGACAGTGGAGAAGCTTTAGCTACTGGAGACATTGATGTGTAGGGGACTGCCTTTTCCTATCTGCTAGCTGTAACTTTCTAAAATGCGGAATGGACAGCCTTGTTAACTGGCATCTACAGCTGGGTACTGGGCAGGCGGCAGCAGTAACAGCAGAAGGAAGAGGTGGTGGCCTCTGGAACAAAGTGTAGACGGCATTAGTAATTGGCATCTAGAGTAGGGTACTGGGCAGGCAGCAGCATCAGTAACAGCAGAAGGAGGCGGTGGGCCCTGCGACGGAGTTTGGACGGCCAAAGTTACTAGCATCTAGGATAGGGTACTGTTCAGGTGGCAGCATCAGTGAAAGCGGGAGAAGGAGGCGGTGGGCCCTGAGAAGTGTGGATGGCATTGTTAACCGGCATCTAGAGCTGGGTACTGGGAGGAGGAGGAGGCGGTGGGCCCTGAGACGGAGCAAGGACGGCATTAGTGGTTGAGGCCATCACCTATATGGACAGTGTAGAAGCTGTAGCTAGTGGAGACATTGCTGTGTAGGGGACTGCCTTTTCTCTGCTAGCTGTAACTTTCTAAAATGCGGCATGCACAGCCTTGTTAACTGGCATCTACAGCTGGGTACTGGGCAGGCAGGCAGCAGTAACAGCAGTGGAAGAGGTGGTGGGCTCTGGAACAAAGTGTGGATGGCATTAGTAACTGGCATCTAGAGTAGGGTACTGGGCAGGCGGCAGCATCAGTGAAAGCAGGAGGAGGAGGCGGTGGGCCCTAAGAAGTGTGGATGGCATTGTTAACTGGCATCTAGAGCTGGGTACTGGGAGGAAGAGGCGGTGGGCCCTGTCATGGAGCAAGGACGGCATTAGTGGTTGAGGCCATCACCTATATGGACAGTGTAGAATCTGTAGCTAGTGGAGACATTGCTTTGTAGGGGACTGCCTTTTCCTATCTGCTAGCTGTAACTTTCTAAAATGTGGCATGGACAGCCTTGTTAACTGTCATCTACAGCTGGGTACTAGGTACTGGGCAGGCAGCAGCAGTAACAGCAGGAGTAGGAGGCGGTAGGCTCTGAGACGGAGTGTCGACGGCATTAGTATCTGGCATCTACAGTCGGGTAATGAGCAGGTGGCAGCATCATTTACAGTAAGAGGAGGAGGAGGCGGTGGGCTCTGAGAGGGAGTGTGGACGGCATTAGTGTCTGGCATCTAAAGTCAGGTACTGGGCAGCAGCAGTAACAGCGTGAGGAGGAGGCATTTAGCACTGAGACGGAGTGTGGACGACATTAGTAATTGGCATCTGGAGTTGGGTACTAGGCAGGTAGCAGCAGTAACAGCATGATTCGAAGGCGGTGGGCCCTGAGACGAAGTGTGGATGGCATTAGTATCTGGCATCTATGGTCAGGTACTGGGCAGGTGGCAGTATCATTTACAGCCGGAGGAGGAGGTGGTGGGCTATGAGACAGAGTGTGGATGGCATTAGTATCTGGCATCTAGAGTTTTGTACTGGGCAGGTGGCAGCATCATATACAGCAGGAGGAGGAGGCGGTGGGCTCTGAGACGGAGTGTGGACGGCATTAGTATCTGGCATCTAGAGTTTTGTACTGGGCAGGTGGCAGCATCATTTACAGCAGGAGGATGAGATGGTGGGCTCTGAGACAAAGTGTGGACTGCATTAGTATCTTTCATATAGAATTGGGTACTGGGATGTCGGCAGCAGTAACAGCAGTAGGAGGTGGTGGGCCCTGTGACGGAGCATGGACCGCATTGGAGGTTGAAGCCATCACCTCTATGGACAGTGTAGAAGCTGTAACTAATTGAGACATGAATGGATTAACAAAAATCACACTTTCCATACCTACTATCTGGTGAAACCACATAAAAGGGAACGGACTTGGTGGAATACGCGGAGAAATACATACATTTTTTTTATCATTTGTGGATATCTAGCAAGTGCTATCAGTTAAATATCTGTATTTGTTTCACATAATTACATACATTTTTATGGGTTTTAGGATACATACCAAGTGCTATCAGAATAAAATATCTGTATTTTTTGGAGAAAAATATTTAATTTTTTATGGCCTTTTGGATAGATACCAACTACCAAGTGCTATCAGAATTAAATATCTGTATTGTTTGTAGAATAATATATCAATTTTTATGGCTTTAGGGATATATAGCAAAGTGGGATCAGAACTAAAGATCTGTATTTTCTGTAGAGAAATATAGAATTTTTAATAGTCTTTTGGATCGATACCAAGTGCTATCAGAATTAAATATCTAGATTTTTGGTAGAGAAATATAGACATTTTTATGGCTTTGGAGATATATAGCAAAGTGGGATCGGAATGAAATATCTCTTCTTTGTGGCCACATCACAAATTAACCGGTGCACTGGCAGTTTGAGATTTCGCTGTAAATCCACCAATCTAGCACTGGCTGTGTCCGGAAATGCGCTGACAACTTTCTGGCCTTCAGCAACAGCGGCTGGAGGCCTGGGTAATTCCTAAGGAAGCGCAGTACTATAAGGTTCATGACGTGAGCCAGGCAAGGTACGTGTGTGAATTTCCCACAACGCAGGGCTGCCAGCAGATTGGCCCCGTTGTCACACACGACCTTGCCTGGCTGAAGTCTGTTAGGAGTTAGCCATATGTCCTCCTGCTCCCGCAAGGCACATAGAACGGCTGCGCCCCTGTGGCTGAGGGAACCCAGGCTTCGAAACCTAAGGACTGCTTGGCAACGTCTGAATTGTACACCGAATAGCAAACTGCAGGTTGTTGCTGGCGGTGAACAGATGCTGCCGAATGGGAGGTGCTGGGTCTCCGCGGCAAAGTGTCCCTGGAGGTAGAGGTTGAGGCACAAGAGTCAAAGGAGGGGGTGGAAGTGGAGGTTGAGGAGGAAATTGCATGGCGATGTGCTCAGGGGGGAGGTAGGTATGCAAGCCTTGTTGCAGCTGCATCTTCCCCTGCTGCCACCAAAGTTACCCAGTGAGCTGTATAGGAAATATATCTTCCCACTCCATGCTTGCTCAACCAACTGTCGGTTGTCAGGTGCACCTTGCCAGAAACTGAGTGCTGCAGGGCCATGGACACATTGCTCTGCACGTGTTCATGCAAAGCAGAAACACATTTTTTTGCAAAATACTGTCGCTTAGGCATAACCTACTCCTGGGTTCGCGCAGAGGAATGCGTAACGGAACGCATTGGAGTCCACCAGCTGGTAAGGGAGGAGATCTAACGCGATCTGCTGTGCAATTGCTGCATTGATTAGCTTTGTTTTGGGGTCATTTGGGCCATATTTCCTCTTGCGCTCCAGCATCTGGGGGATGGAAGGTTGGATGCTGGTAATGCTAACCACAGAAACATTGGACGATGGGGTAGAAATGGTGGGGGATGGCAATGATGCCTGGTCCTGACTGCTAGCAACGCGACAATCAGCAGCCGATCTGCGTTGTAGTTCCTGCTCACCGCTGGTGGAGCCTGAAAAAGGTAATGCTCGGCTACATGCCACACTCAAATTGCTAGCAGCAGCACGGGTAACTTTGGTGGCAGAAGGAGGAAAGGCAGCGGAGGAAAATCGAGCAGTTTGAGCTTGCTTCTTGGGCAGAGGTGGTTGCACAGAGCTCTGTGCTTTGACCAGGTGTTCCCGCCAGGTTTTTGGGTGGTGGCTTTTTAAATGAGTGCTCATGCAACTTGTTCCAAGTTTGTTTGGGTTTTTCCCTCGTTTCAAGTGATGATCACACAGTTTACAGATGACCATAGTGTTGTCATCACTATGGACATTAAAAAATGCCCACACTGGCGAACATCTAACCGGGCCGAAAGGTGCTCTGGATCTGGTGCTCGTGGTGGCGGTCTGCGCTTGTTGAGGCATAGCTGTGGTGACAGGTTCCGACGATTTACGTCTATGACTTGCCTCGCTGGTACTTGAAGAATGCAGAGTGTGGGCAGCTTTGACCCTCTTCTTCCCTCTCCCCCCCTTTGAGGGCACTCTGCAACCTCATCCTCCTCTTCTTCCTCCTCCTCCTCTTCTTCTTCCTGCCTTAGATGATCTCCTTGTTCGCCCCATGTCGGATCAAGGACATCATCATCATCAGATGAGACAGTTTCCCTATATGTGCCGAAAGGAAGCAGTGGCCTTTTGGAGCCAGTTTGAATTGGCTCGTCTGGCTCAGAGTGTTCTGGTGAAAAGTAAGTGGGGGGAAAGCCTGTGAACTGACTCTCTTCGTCAGATGAAACAACTGAGCATTTTCAATGAATGCTTGTAGCTCTGCCTCTCCAACCCCTCAGTGGGACTCCTCTACATACTGCCGTACACGTGACTTTCCAGCCGCTGATGAAGAACTAGAAGGAACAGGTGTATCATGGACTATTTGGGACACCTGTAAGGCCTGTGTCTGGGACTGGGATGAAGAGGGGGTACAATCACTTGACCCAGGCTGGGTCATGTACTCCACTACGTCTTGTTCCTGGTGTGGCAATAATGGACGCCCACTACCAACAGCAGCGCTTCTTGTTCTTGGGTCTGCAGTTAAAAACAAACTTATACTGCTTTGCTTGCCACCCCTACCAAAGCTGCTCTTTCCTCTTTGGCCAGACATTGTAGAAATGTTTCTCTTTATGTGGATTGACACCCTGCAAAATACTTTGCAGCTAATATGCTAAATGTATATGTCAATTTGTACAATAAGTGGATTTTTTAATTGGGGGGAGGGGGGGGGGGGTTGACATCAAAAATGCAAGTGCACTGTGTGTGTTGTATGCAGCACTTTGCTTCAGTGGTGACGCTTGTAATATGCAGCACAGTATACAAACTATATACTGCAGTATACACTGCGTCTCTGTGTCTGTCTCTCAGTACAAATGTGATACTGTGCACGCAGTCAGCGAGGGGACCCTGCCTGTGGCTGCGTGTATGTAACACACTGACTATCTATCTATCTATCTATCTATCTATCTATCTATCTATCTATCTACGTATCTATCTATCTTGCTAGCTATCTATCTAGCTAACAGTGAAACACTCTACCTATCTGAGTACAGTAGATTTCAGGACAAACAAAGTAAAGCACTTTTTTTCACTTTGACAAAGCAAGCCAAGCAGCACAGAAAGGTTGTGATGCTATCAGCAAATCTCTGTCTGGAGTGGTAAATGAAGGCACTCCCTGGCCTTATATAGGCCAATGGCTGCCTGTGTGGCATGCAGTGACAGACAGCCAATCGGCTGCCTGTCACAACAAACATGGAGGGGGCATCCCTGCTGTTATTGGAGGACCCTAGGCATCATGGGGGAGGTCCCTAAGCATTGTGGGAGGGTTGAATTCGGTGCTTCGAATTCAGCAAAATTCTGGTGGGGTCCACCCGAATTCGAACGATCATATTCGGGTCGAACATTAGGACGACCCGAATTCGAACAACAACACTAATAACACATTTACATCAAATTACTGCAATGCAATAGGAGGTAATGTTTTTCAATTTTATGAAAATAGTAGTAGTATTAATATAGCTCAAATTATCATGTTAACTTGTACATTTATTTTACACTATATATATTGAAGGATATTACTGGGGGTTGCTCATGGTAACCGGATGCTTACAGGGCAGATCAGAGGCAACAGACTCCAAAAGCTCAAAATAACAGCAGTTTTTATTTGTTTAGGAAAGTGTTACAGCACACTGTCTAGCACTTCACAACAAAACAAAAAACAGTAGCCCAGTTGGGCCTCTGACTACCTCACTTAGGTGCCCTCCCTTACTAACACACACTAAATCAACACTCACAGTTCCAATCTGTTTCACTCACAGTTCCAATCTGGTTTTGCCAGCTGGCTTTTCTCGAGAACTGCCCCCTCTTATGCGGCCTGGAACCCACTCTAGCTCCCTTCTCCTGCCCGTTAACAGATTCTGGCTCCCTTCTCAGCCTGGAACCCTCTGGCTGCCTACTCCAGCCTGCAACACAATGGCTGATCCTCTTCCCTCGGCCTCTTGCTGATCAATTTCCTCTCTCTCTTTTGCACCTGGGTGCAGGTGCACATTTACCAGAATTGGGTTGGGCCAAGCAACCCACCCTGTCACTTCCTTTGCCGGCTCCAGGGCCCTAAAAAAACGGGTTTCTTTCTAAAAAAAAATCGAAACATCCTCACTTTCATTTCCCTGGAGCCTTTAATGCACCTTTAGTGACACTCTGTCACTATATATATAATCACTTTATCTGTGGATTATTAAAATGTATTTAAAGATAATTACTAATTACTACTGATAAACAACAGCAGCATGTACTGTACATGTGACATTACTAATAGGATGACTATAAACAGTAATGCCTTCCTTCATTTCTGGAATTCCTGACAAAAGTTACCGATAGTATTCCATCCCAAGTCAGAAGCAACATACCTTATAGCCTAATAACTTCAACAATTGCTAATGACTATTGACAAAATAATAACCTTAACAATTGCTGAAAAGATGGCAATAATGTCAAGAAGACTGGCATTATAAATGGTGTCAAATATATTGCTAATAGACAGTGGGAATAAATTGCATCCTGGCATTAAAATCCATAAAGTGTATCCAAACCCAAAACTTTGTTTTTTAGCTATGGATAGAATGAGGAAAGGTTGAAACCCCTATCAGCCTTTTCTCTTAACCAGGGATCTATTAGAAATTATCTTACCTAAAAAAATCTGCTTCTATTTTACCAGGTAGGAAGTAAAATAATCTTTCCAATGAAGTCTCTGCAACTGCGCTTAACCCTGTCATATCCTAATCTCATAGATCTACTAAAATATGTCAAAATATCTGGGCAAATTTTAAGTACTATTACATACCACACAAGCAAATCATTATACAAAAAATAGGAATCCAGAGTTCCAATATTTGCTAAATAAAATGTCATATCATATACAATAACCAAGAATACACCCAGGTAGCTACAGAATGCACAGATTTTTTTACAGACACACAGAAACACACAGCATGCAGCTCAACCTTGCCACATTTCAGGCTTTTTAAACTAAATATGATGCCAGCTGCTAATCACTGCTTAAGAGGTAGAACTCCCATGGTACATGGAACACTTGTGTTGTGCATTGTGTTGCTTTTAAAGCTCAGATAACTTGCCAAAGTTATAGCCAATACGTGTGGCATATTCCTTACAAAAACATATCACATCTGGAACTGAATTTACATTAAATATATATGATGCTATTGATACCCTACCATATTTCATAACTATACAGACATATAATATATTTTTTAAAATATTATTCTTATCCAGTATTTATATAGCACCAACATATTACGCAGTACTTTACAAAAGTCCATTAGTAAAGTCACCAACCATCCCCCTCAAAGGGGCTCACAATCTAATGTCCCTACCATAGTCATATGAGATTAACACATTCTAAGGTCAATTTGGGGGAAGCCAAATAACCTAAATAACTACATGTTTTTGGAATATTAAAGCTATTAATAATATGAAAAAATAAAGTTAACACAACATTTAATTTAGATTCATACCTATTACTCCAGGCAAAAAGCAAAACAGATGATGTATTGATATATAAGGATTGCTAGCTATGTCTACCCAGTTCTCGGAATTACAAGGCACAGACCCATGTAGCAAAGCATAAGACACAATTAGGTAAAACTTAAGGGTTTGGTTCCTCCTAAGTGGATAGATAGTGAAAGGAGAAACAGTCTGTAAGCTTTTTTTTCTACCTAGGTTTGTGTCCTGCTATTAACATTGCAGCATGACTGATGCGTTGAACTAAAAAACAATGCTATATTAATTTCCATAATTTATATCTGCCTGTAGCTCAGTTTTAAAGTAGAACTTTTTTAGGATTAAGTAGGTAAGGGTTAGAAACTCTGACATGTGTATGTTGCTTTCTCTGTTTTCAACCTATGTGTTCCCAAAAATCACCCCTTATTTCCTCTTTAAAGTGTATCAAGAGAGATGTTAAGGGGTAATACTCCCACACAGGAGGACACAAGAATCAATAAAAACATGTGTTTAACTTAAGTAGATTCAGTCAGTTTTTTATTGGCGCCTGTGTGAACGCTAATAAAAACTCTAATAATAGTGCATAAAACCGCATTAAAATGCAGTAGGAACGTTTACATGTGTTTTAAAAACGTCCATGTAGACCCAGCATAAGAAAGTATTAACTTTAAAATAACAATATATAACAAAATAAGTAAAACATTTTTAACAGTACAAACAGTTACCTGTGTCAAGTGATGTGCCCTTTGCACAAGCCACTATAGCTCCCATACTAGGCTGAGAAGTCATTCCTGACATAGAGTCAACTGCCACATCAACAATATCAGCTCCAGCTTCTGCACAAGCCAGCATGGAGGCCACACCTGCCCCAGCCGTATCATGGGTATGTACATGGATTGGGATGTCTGGGAACTTGTCTCTAAGAGCTCGGATTAGCATATCTGAGGCTTTAGGTTTCAATAGTCCTGCCATATCCTAAAAAAAAGTATTCATTTATAAAGAAAAAGAAAAACAATTAAAATTTAAAGATTGGTAAGCAAAGAGTAAACCTACTGGCACTGGGTATTAGAATACACTGCAGGCTTTATCCCTAAAAACTGCTGTCATTGCTTGCTAAAGTTAAACAAACCAACACATTGCTCCCTGATGACTGGATCTGGCCCAGGATTCAAAAAATTTGGAAGCAAATGACCTTGAAGGAATCAATTCCAGGTTTGCTGGATCACCCAGCTTCACTGATAAAAGTGTATCCTCTCCAGCCTTGGAGAGCTTTAATAAATCATGCTCATTGTTCCTCCTACTGACCACTAGTGTTAAGGATGTTTTCTTCCTGTGGACAGTATGTTAAGTATTCATCCTACCACTTTTCATCAACCCAATTTCTTTTTGGACTGCTATATTAGGGCGTTATTCCTCTCACTGAACAATGATATAGTCATTTTCCCCCAGGAACCACTGACAACATAGAATTTCCCCTTTTACCCAATAGTACCAGGGCTTCTATTTCCCTAATTAATGACCTGCTCCTTTTTAAATGATCATTACTAAATGTAGCAATTAATACTATTTAACATACCATGCTGTTAGGGTGAAAACATGCTGTTTGAGTTAAAACAGTTTAATTGAAAGGATTGAAATAACTGTTGTGTACACCTTATATTCAGTTATAGATTATTGTTGTTGTGCCCATATGACATCCCCTCAAAAATCTGTCATCATTGGTTTTAACCTTTCCTTATTCTATAGATATATTTTAATACACCTGCACATGCCAGTTCATTATACAGAATATAGGAAACACCCACTAAAATATTCCAATTCAGTCAATACAAGTCTTAAATCTATTAAATCGATTAATGTTACTATTACTGTACCCCAATTGGCAAAAAAGTAACGCTGTGAAAAATAAATATTTGCATCCTTTGTAAGAAAATATATAAGTAAAATGAGACATTATAAATTTATGCAATACCGTTTCTTTAGGCAAGGGTCTACTGTAATCAAAGTAGATAACAAAATTATACAAAACACATAAAAACTGTGTAACTAAAGCAGAATAGCCCAAATATTAATTACTACTGTTATACCTTTATGCACAAAATGTGGGTTCCTGCTTTCACAAGCTCTTCAGACAAATTCACATAGTAGTCCAATGTGTATTTAGTACGACTGGGGTCTGCCACATCACCAGTGTAGGAAATGGCAGCCTCTACCACACCACCAGCTTGGCCTGCTGCCTCCATTCCCAAGATCATATTTGGTAGGTAATTTAAAGAGTCAAATACTCTAAAAATATCCATGCCATTCTCTTTTGCCACTTCACAAAACCTTAAAAAAAAAATCCCCAAACAGTTAGTACACTAACAACATTTTTTTCCACTTTTTAAATTATACCTGTCATGCATTAAATATTCTACCAAAATAAGTATGAAAGCCGTCATTGCGTTATGGACGTATTAACCATACCACTACCAATAAATATCTAGCCCTTACTTTCTGAAACAATATAGACCTAATCATAATCAGCTGTTGTAATAAAAGAACAATACAGACAATACAAGACAATAAATCCATGCACATTTAATCATTTAAAAAAAAAAAAAAAGTTTGTTGATTCTGAAAAAATCCCGCTATTGTCTAACTCGCTATTTGATTACTGTAAAAAAATAATGTAAAGACTATTTATTTAAAGTAAACCTTTTCTAGGAGAAATAGGCTGGAATTGTTTTCACCCTAATGCTAGTTACTTGCCTGTCGTACTTCACTTTAATACTCACTGAATGACTCAACCAGAACTAGTGTGCATATCAGGAAAGTCAGTGTAGTTGAAATACTTGAACTGCATATTTGCTTAAAGTTAGTGACTGATAGCTTAGACTTTGTTTGTTATTGCTGTCTGTGTATCTTTCAGGAAGACAACGTTTAGATGTTCTGGTCAACATTATCACTAAAGCCTGTACAGACTTCCAATGTCAGAGCATTTGTGACAGATGAACCAATGAGTGCTGTATATACAGCACCATTCTGTTCTATAGATAGGAGAAGGCTAAGGATAAAGTGAGCAGCAACTCATTGTCCTCTCCTCAACAGGATTTAACAGTGGTAGTTCCAGATCAGCCATTCATCAAACCGCCGTGGCGGATTTATAAACAATGTCCACGGACATCAGATTGTCTCTAGCAATTATTATCGGACATGTGTATGTAGCTTTAGACAGGAAAAATCCAACATTCTAGAGCTGTCACCAGAGCAAGAGGTGAGGGTAAATTTTGCATTGAAGACAAATATTCCAAGACTAAGAGCCCATTCACACTGTGTGTTATGGTGTTTTTTGTTAAATCTTTTATGTAACCCATGTAGCACATAGGTTACAAACACACCAGAACAGACTAAAAAAAACTAGCACTATTTCTAGCAGTGCAGAACAACATATGTGAGTTCCCTTAGTTCATTGCGGTAGAAGTAATGTGGAGTCGGGAGCTTTAAAGAAGGAACAGGATCCATGGCCCCCAGGCAACACATTTCTTACAGAAACAGTTTCATTTTAAAAAGGCAGTGCTTTAATTTGCAGGACTTTCAGCCTACCTGAACATTAACCAAATTTTTTTTTTACAGTATACTTTAATACCATTTTAATGCTGTTTGATTAAATCTTAACTGATATAAAAGTGATGGCTGTATTTTAACTAAAACAGCAAAACAGCACATACATACATTTTCACTTCTGTTACTTACTTGAACACAGCATTATCAGGGTAGTTTGTATATCCTACAGCATTAGCACCTCTCAGTAACATCTGGAAAGGAATGTTAGGAATAAGCTCCCTCAACTCTTGAAGACGTCTCCAAGGACATTCATAAAGAAAGCGCATGGCAACATCAAAAGTAGCACCTTTGGAAGAAGACCAAAATACTGAAAAACCACAACAAAACTATGACAGTTAAACAATTTTCTACTCTATATTAAAAATATCAAAAACTGGGAACTTCAAACCTAAAATAACGTGTTGTTCCAATAAAATAATAAAAGCAATAAGCTTAGCTTAAATATGGTAAATATAGTAAAGAAACTGTATAGAACAACTTTATATATAAGCAAATTAATCAGAAATGTTTCCATATAGGCAATGCTTCTAAATGTGGGCGCAAGAATGACTCAGGAGACCTGCAGCAATATAACGTGTAGATAAACCTGACCTAAACCCAACGCACACTGCAGAGACCCCATGATCTGATCTTAAACAAAATCAAATAAAAAAAAATTCTATAATAATTTGGATTGGAGTTTGGATTGGATTGAAAAATTTAGTAACAATTAATTGTGTTTTTTTTTACCTATACAGTCATCAACCATCCTCTTTTTGAATATGCCTTAATAAAATGGTTACTTCATTTATTTGGTATCCCTTGAGAGCTAGGATCTCTTGGAAAATACTCTTTAGTCCTAAAGCAAGGGAGGGTTGGGATTACCAGATTTTAAACAGTATTATAGGGCTACTATCATAAATCGGGTACTCAATTGGAAATATGACGGATCTTCTAGGGGTTGGTTTAATTTAGAATTTGACCTTTGTACAACTAATTTAGGTACAATTATTTGGTTACCAAAACAATTTAGAGCCTTAGGTCCGGATACATCACCTCTTAATATTATCACCCTTAGGTGTTCGGATTCATTGCATAAACAACAGGTGTGGCAATATAATTCTCCCTCACTCCCTATTACTGGACACTCCTATTTTGTTCCAGGACTTCAGTAATTTATTAGTAAAGTATTTAATTACTCTTAATGGCCTACAATTCCCTGAGTATCTGGCTAAGTGGGAAAATAAATTAAATAGTACTCTCTCTAGTCTCAGAAAAAGGTTATTTTAAGCTTAGCACATCTAAGACTTAAGACATCTGTAAGTGCCACTTTGTTGGAGAAGGTGTGGACAGCAGGGTACATTGTCGCATATATGATGGTACTGCCCTATGATTGTAAACTATTGAAAAAACATTATACCAAATATTGAAATGATTTCAGGAGTCAACTTGGAGTTTACTTCCTGGTATGTTCTTTTCCATTGTATTGAACTTCCACAGGGCAGGTACAAAGCGTTCATTTGATACCATTCCTCCCTAATGCAGCTAAAGCACAGATACCACGGTATTGGAGGGACCCAAGGGAAGCTTCAGTGAAAGGCTGGTTCCAATTAGTGGATGAGGTGTGCAGGATGGAGGAGGGGTATCATGATTTCCAAGATACGTCTTCAAGGTTTAGTGACACTTGGGCCTCCTGTATTTTGTTTAAGGATAGTATTCATTACCTTTATAATAGTGGTCAGAATTAGTGTAGAAGGTTGGCGTCTCATAGCCATACCTGGGCATTTTGCTTTAGTTAGCTGTAGTCTTGGTGTTATTTAATGTGGGTTTTGTGTAGATATATGTTTGATAGCTTACCACTGTGACATTCCTATTAAGCTGTGCTGATTGTTTAATGTGAAAAACATCTAAATGACATTCACTTTGGTTGTTGATGAAAAGAGAAGAAAAATTGTTGCACTATGTATGCACATAAGGGGAGAGGGAGTAAAAAGAATTTGTAGTTTTGTAAAAAATATTTTTTGCAAAGGTGTTATGTATATTTGGTCTTGTATGTTTATATATAATAAAAATCGAAATAACTAAAAAAATTGACTAAATTTTTTTTTTTGGACAACAAAAACAAAACATCTTTTTAAATAGGTAAATCATTTTGTAAATCTAAAAGTATTTTGCAGGTACACTTTCAGAAAATGTGTCTCTATATCAGGTGTTAATGCACTGTAATCTCTACAGTTTGCAATGCCATAAGTGAAGTTGATACACTTAACAAAACATTCACTAATCAAACAGTTTTAACTTGATAGTTTATCCAGAACAATTGCCAAGTCCAGTAACATATTATAAGGTTATGGAAAAACAAATGGCTAATTGGTAACCTAAGGATATATTGTCATTTGTATGTCTTACCTCCCCAGTTTTCTAGACTGAAAAGATTACTAAAGTTGTGTGAGACAAAAGGAGAAATCTTTTTCAGGTCATGAGTACGAACACGGGTGGCAAGAAGAGATTGGTGGGCATCTCTGAAGGTTGTATCCATGAGGAGAAGCCCACGGTGATTGCGTACAGCCTTGGCAAACCCCTCTGGACCTTCTCGAAGCAGAATGTCCCTAAATCCAGGAGGTGGCTCACCTAAAGCATATAAAATAGTAAATTAAAAGAAAAAAAACACTCCTAAACAGCCAACTTGATAAATACAGCTCAAAAAATAGGATAAATTAAAATCACATATTAGATTTTCAATACCAAAATATTCAAGTTAAAAAGCTTTATTAATATACATTGTGTAACTCATTGAGAACAAAATTATGTAAGAATGGTCAATGGAAACCAAATTCATTAACTCACCATGGTTTTAAAATCACACTTAAAATTAGGTGAAGTTTATCACAACTCAATGTGGCTCAGTAGTATGTATGGCCCCCACGTGCCTTCATGCACTCTCAAGAACGTCATGTCCCAGAGGGTTTCTATCAAATTCAGGTCAGGTGGAACACTTATGAGCCAGTCAATGCCTTTGTAATTTAGGAGTTACCTATAGACTCTGGCCACATTAGACCAGGCATTGCTCAGCACCAGCATAAGGTCTGACAAAGGATCTAAGTATTTTATCCTAGTACCTAACAGCAGTCAGGGCACTACTAGCTAGATTTTGGATGTCTGTGCAACCCTCTAAGGTTATGTTCCCCCAGACTGCCACGGACCCACTCCCAAACCAGGTAGAATTGGTGAACCTTCCAATTCTTATGTTTTCTGGCAAATGCCAATTGGGCTGTGAACTCAGTCCCTCTACAGGAGGTTGTGCACACATTCCACCATCATAGTAGGCATGTAAATGGCCTGCAGGATGCAATCTTTTATTTTTCTTGAAGGGTTCCTTTTGTTCCTCCTCACACAAAGACAGAGATACCAGTCCTGCTGATGGGTTATGGGCCTTCTTGAGCCCTATACAGCTCTCTTTGTGTAAAAGCCCATCTTCTGGTATCTGCTCCACTTGAGAATGTGCCATCCTAGAAGATTTGAACTACTGATGCAACCAGAGTGGGCTGCAGGTACTGCCTCATGCTACTGTACCGCACTGGAAGTGACAAGGGCACTAGCAAATTGCTATACATGGCTTGCTGTTACCCCCCTGTCCAGTTTTTGTTGCTTTATTTTGATATTAGATTACAATCACTTCACTTATTAAAAAAAAGTAGAAAAGTAGAACAATAAAAACATTGAACATGAAATGAATCAAGTGCAACACATTCAACAAAACATCAACAAATTTGTGCTTAGGTTCCAAAGAAGCTAGACAAAAAACAAATGTCCAAGTCTGAGAGGGCTGCCCAGTTGGGAGGCTGCATGGGTTGTGCAGGCCTGCATTGTCATGCTTGGGGGGATGGGGCCTCTAGGGGATGCTATAGCTGGCACAGGAGTGAGCCCAGAGTAGAGCCAAGGCGCAGAGTCTAAGCAGTAACCAGGTCTTCTCCAGAGCCTCTAGTGGTGAGGATGTTATACTGCCAGGTTGCGGTCCTTGGACACACCAGGGTGGGCAGGATGATACACGGGACAAAATCACTAGACAGGAGAATTGTCAAGGAAGGCTGGGGTCGAGGTCAAGAGAGGGGAAAAGCAAGATAGGTCAGGTCACAAGCCAGGGGTCAAATACCAGAGATCCAGGAAATTGGGACTGGTGTAATGGGGGCAACCGCAAACACAGGGAACACAGGAGGCACAGGTAATACAGGGATAACCACAGACACAGTGGAACACAGAAACGGCACAAGAGAACTAGCTGGGAAACAAAGGGTTAACACAGAAGTTGGATAGGGAAAAGCACTGAATTAAACAACAGGTATTGGCCGTCAGGATGGGCGAAACTAATAAAACTTAGGAGTGCAGGCACATCCAGAGTCAGAACTGCCCACATGCGCAGGAGAGAGAGGCCTGCAATTTAGTAAGGAGGAGGTAAGTGTGACACACATATTCTGATTTCAGCTGTTCATTGATTTTTAATATGAGATGCGATTTAGATGAGTTGGCCCATGATAACTTGTTTTGTGTGATGCTCAAGGGGTCTCAGACGAGACCCCAGAAGCTCAATTCAGAGAAAACTTTTCAGAGAGTGCTGCCTGGATCTTTGCACAATGGAGTTGCTCAAGAGGGAGTCAATAAGAGACCCCAGAAGCTTGATTCAAAGAAAAAAATTCAAAGAGTGTTGCCTGGATCTTTTGATACACTGTGGGGTCATTAGGAGACCACTGAAACAATTCTGGTCTAAGGAAGCCATGAGAAATGTGTGTGTAAAACTGTTTAAATGGGTGCATCTACCTCCATACACCTGCCAACTAGGGATGAGCGAGCAAGATTATTAGATTCAATCTTGTGGCGAATCGGGCAGTTCTCGCTTACCAAACTTTTAAGCGAGAACGGCCTTGTGATTTGCCATGAGATCGTGTTCTCGCCAGGGAAATGCAGGGGGGCAGGAACGCCCACTATTTCCAGCAGGAATGGCGTGGCTGGGATCATTTGCTCCTAGGATGCACAGCAAGGCCCAGCAGCACCAATCAGCAGAGATCTCAGAATAGGTATATATACAGGGAAGGAGGGAGGGGTTAGTCACTTCATCTTCTGTTCTGTGTGAGGGAGGAAAGCAGGGAAAGAAGTGCACTGTGACAAGGACAGGTTAGGAGCCTTCCTTATATCTAGAAATATACGTATTGTGCAGTTTTTCTTGCTAGCTTTTGCTATTTACCCAAAAAGGCAAAAACATTCCTGTGCTACTCCACACAAAGAGATACCTCAGTCTGATACCTCTTGCAATCTATCACATATCTATCACAAAAGCCATTGTGTATTGTGCACAGGGCAGGTTAGGAGCCTTCTGTATATCTTGAAATATACAGATTGTACAGTTAAAGTTGCTACCTGTTGCTATTTTTCAAAAAAGGCAAAGACATTTCTGTCCTACTGTACAAAAAAACATACATATTTCAGTCTGATACCTCTTGCAAGCTATCCAAAAAGCCATTAAAATTTCTGTATTTCTCTCAAAAAATACAGATATTTAACTGTGATAGCACTTGCTATATATCCACAAAGCCGGAAAAAATTCTCTATTTCTCTCAAAAAAAATACATATATTTACCTGTGATAGCACTTGCTATAAATCCACAAAGCCAGAAACATTTCTGTATTTCTCCCAAAAAATACAGATATTTTATTTTGATAGCACTTGCTATCTATCAAAAACGCCAGAAAAATTTCTGTATTTCTCTCAAAAAATACAGATATTTTATTCTGATCCCACTTGCTATCTATAAAAAAAAGCCAGCAAAATTTCTGTTTTTCTATAAAAAAAAATAAACATATTTTATTCTGATCACACAAAAAAATACATATATTTCATTGTTTGATACCTCTTGCTATTTTACCAAAGAAGACCGTTTGTTAAAAAAAAATTCTGTCCTACTACAAAAAAATACAGGTATTTCAGTGTTTGATACCTCTTGCTCTTTACCAAAAAAGCCCGTTTGGTACAGAAAAAATTCTGTCCTACTACAAAAAAAAATAAAAATACAGATATTTCAGTGTTTGATCCCTGTTACTATTTACCAAAGGCTGTTTGCTACACTGAAATTTTTGGCCTACTTTCACATAAATAGATATTTTTTTTGTAACTACATTAGCAATTTATTTGGAAATTGACAAATTTACAGTATTGTACAAAATGCCCAATATTTGAAACAGTTGAAATAAAGAAACCAAAGTAGCTATAATTTTTACAATGATACATTTTACCAGACTATGCTGAAACCCAAAAATAGAGTAGAGGCACATTGAGTTGTTCTGTGCTTATTTTCCCCACTTATAAATGTACTAATAAAAAAAAACAACATATAAACTCTATCCAAGACTTTATGAAGTATTTAAACAGACATACAACTGTATCAATATTACAGTAGTTCTCTTATTTACCAATGTTAAATATTTGTTATGAATCCTACCAGTAAGCTGATACATGAGAGAACCAAATATATTATTGTTCTGTGGTTCTCAAAACAAAGAGGACAAAAAGTGTGTATGTGCTAAGGCGTCTCCTAGTACCAATCTTATTTTAGGAATGACCCATTTAGAAATCATGGCTTTGTTTATTCTTATCTCACAAGGAATCCATGGCTGGTAACATCATATTATTTGAAAGCCTTTTCTCTTCTCTTTCTTTGGCAAGCTCAGAGCACAAGTTCTCAGTCACTGCTAAAGCATCTGCTTTTTCTAGGCGAGGAGCATTAGGATAGCTGTCAACTAACAATGTAAAGTCAGCGAGCATGCCATCCAACATAGCTTGATGCAAATCTAGGAGGTGCGATACTTCCAGAGCCAACACTTTCAGCAAAGTAGCAGACAATGGAAGGTCGGAACACATATTAAGATTTTGCTCCATCAATGTTTGTTTGATATTCAAGAAATGTACTTGTGCAGACGGCATACTTAGATATCTAGTCAAACATTCCTTCACAGTAGATATTCGATGAGGATGAAAACCACCAGTCTCCATGGAAAACAAGTACATATCACCCACCTGTGTATCAAAAACATTATTCAAAAACACACCACACTGGTGAGAAAAAATATCTCCTAGCCAACGACAGTCGTGGGTGACTTTTAGGATGCCTTTGTCTTCAAGCACCACTTGGAGAACATGTTTAAAGACCCCTGGTCCCATGCGGTTGTCAATTAGGTGAGGATGTCAAAGAGGTAAACATGATTTCTTGTGCGACATATGTTTAGGCCAGAAGCTCCCAAACTCAAGACCTTTTGGTACTGGAGAATATTTCTTCTATTGTCTCTCTTTCAACCTCTTGGCTTCTTGAGTCTTCTACTGATTCCACATTTAGAACATTTTGCCCAAAAAACAGCATTGCTCCTCGCACAGCTTCACCAGTCTTCAAATCCTTGACTTTAATCAGGAGAACAGTGTGATCTGCATGAACACCAAGTAAAACTCCTTGCAATCTTCCAATAATGGGTGTAATTTTGATAGTCTTCCCATTAATACAGCTCAGAAAACTTTCACCATAAGTGGAGTCCATATTGAAATGGTAATGAAATTAATGCAAATAAATGTCAGCCTTCTGCAGCTTCTGCTGTGTGATTTGCAAACAACGGGGAGCCCCAATACAGATATTTTAGTGTTTGTTACCTGTTCCTATTTACCAAAGAAGACCGTTTTGGTACAGTTAAATTTTTGACGATGGATTACACCTAGCTCTAGATCCCAGTTACCAATACTGCCCCCACTCTTTCTCAGGGCCCACCGCCTCCTCCTCCTGCTGTTGCTGCCGCCTGTTAGTACTCCATTCACTTAAAATTGTACTACACACTTCTGGGTGACATTGATGATGCACTACACCCAGCTCTAGATGCCAGTTAGCAATGCTGTCCCCACTCCTTCTCAGGGCCCATCGCCTCCTCCTCCTGCTGTTGCTGCCGCCTGTCAGTATTCCATTCACTAAAACTGTACACTTATGGGTGGCATTGACGATGCACTACACCCAGATCTCTATGACTCTTACCAATGTCTTCCTGGCGATAGCTGACCAGAGGCCACACATTGCTACTGCTCTCGCTGGCCCACACTCCGTCTCTGGTCCTCTGTCTTACCTATTGTCACTGCACTACTTGTCCACAACTTTATGGGTGTCATTCCTAACACGTCATCCAGGTCATGATGCCAGCTAGCAATTAATATTATTAATAAACAGGATTTATATAGCGTTAAGATATTATGCAGCTATGTAATTTCAATAGGGGTGCCTACATTAAATAACGCGTTTTCCTGCTGTTTTGATGGCAGAGACTGTTGCTAGTGGGTTGAGTTCACACTTTCTCAATGTCCTAATGTTTGTGATGCATTCTAGACGCAGTACATCACGCAAAATTCCCATTTGCCTGCTGTCAATTTGCCTGCAATTTTCTGGAAAACCACAAAGTCTTTTGGAAGTTTACTATTTTTTACTTGTTTTCACTGTTCTCCTACACTTACCTAGCAAATTTGGTGGTTCTAACATGTACAGGGGCCTTGTGATTAATGTTTAAAGTCGGCCCATTGACTTTAATGGCATTCGCAAAATCGATTCCCCGAGTTCCCCCAAGTTCGAGGAAATTTTCGCGAAACTGTCAGAGGCTTTCTCGCTCATCCCTACTGCCAACATCTCAGTGCGGAAGAGATCTGGAAGTGCACAAGAGGAAGCTGTCTTTCTGTGGTATGTAGACGGAGAGTGTAGATTTTTTTTCCCAGCCACGGCATTAAGGAGACATTAGTGTCCCTGCACAAAATGAGGGTGCTCTGTGCATGCTTGTTCAGTAAGTGCATAAGATGCATGAAAAAGAGAACCTGGTTTTCATTAGAGGTGTAATAGGGGACAAGTGTCACCTTTGTTTTATTAAGGCTGCCTATAAGAATCAAGAAACAACCATAAATTTGCAGTAACCAATAGGAATTCCTCTGTATTTAATTAGAGCCTTAGCAATGTGGACCGTAGGCGTGGAAGTACCGTGGGCAGAGGAGAATGGAGACGTGGGTCTCTTGTATGCAAATCACATCAGCCATATGGGCAAAAAAGTAGCTGAAGGACTTGGAGCGTTTCATTAGAGAGGTGCCCGCTAGTGTATCCCCAGTGCTATGCATTGTCCAAGGGCTGTGTGTGACCTGGGGTATCAAGGGGGTGTAAGAGCAGACAAGGGGAAGGTGTTTTGGACATAGCAAAGAAAAAAGGTCTCGAAAAGAAACTGAGCAACAGCAAAAACAAACAAAAACCTATACATTTAAATCATTATTAAACAGAAGTGCAAAAGGTGGTGGGCAAGGGGGTCCCTACCCACCTGTGGTGTGTCTCTAGGTGTACTCCATCCTCAAAATACTATAAATAACAGGGGAATCATCCAGAGATAGATGAAGCATGCAGTGACTACCACGCTGGAGAATAGGCAACAGTAAATTTGGTAGTATAACTAACAGCAGGATCAATATATAGAGTGACAATACTGAAGAATAAAGGCGTATCATAACTAGCCCACTCTACAAAGACATTCACAAGGCTCTAGACTTAACAACCAAGTTACCCAAGTAAGACCCTGAAGTAAATCAATAAAGAGAATTCCCTAATATGGGTAAAGAACAAACCAGGCACCTCCAGGAAGGATAATTCTGAATGCTCAGGTCTTTTTTCTTGATGAGACTGTTGAATGGTGTACTTTGTGTAAGGAACCAGCAGAGCAGTCTCAGTGTCGGTACCGCTCACTGCCGCCTGGAGTCAAATCTGCAGACGCTGTGGTGCGAGAGCCAGAGAGTGGCTGGCATGGTGCCTGTTACACATAGCTGGCCAATTACCTTTTCTAGAACAGAGGGAATTGCCAACTGAAAATGTGGGAGCCAGTGGGAAACACTTTTTTTCAGTTAGTTATAGATGGAGCTTTTATTGACACGTGTGAGAATAATCAAATCTGGCTATTGTTGTAAATTTTTTAGGTTTTTTTTGGGAAGTGGAAGTGGCCCTAGGGGGACCCTGGTCTTGAAATAGCCCATCACCATAATTTTTATTTTATATAGAAGGGTTGACTAAAGTAAAAGGAGAAAGAGTATGAACTCACTGTTTTGGCAGATGACATTCTCTTTATCTTTTCTCACCCGCAAACATCCCTATCGGCCCTCCTACCAATTCTAGATCATATTTATATCATATCCTTTTTCTAAATTATTAATGCGAAATCATAAGCCCTAAATATTTTGCTAAAAGTGGTGATAAGACAGATCTATGAAAAACGGAAATTTCCCTTTCAATGGAAAAGCATTGAATTCAGTTGTCGCTCAAATTAGACTCATTATATCATTTAAATTTTCCCCCTCTAATATATCGAATCACAGTAGACCTTTGTAAGTGGGACAAATCTGTCTTTTCTTGGTTTGGAAGGGCTGCGATTTCGAAAATAAAAGTGACCCAACACGTATTATATCTATTGCAGACAATTCCCATTCATTTGCCAAAGGCATTTTTCAAAAGCTTGTTGTCTTCCTTTCGTTCCTTTCTTTGGGGCGAGAAGATACCCAGAGTCGCATTCCGTCTCTTCGCAGCACCAAAACAACATGGGGGCATAGGTGCCAGATATACAAAAATATTACTGTGCCTGCCATTTATCGCGAATAATAGACTGGAATGCGCAAAAGAATACCAAACACTAGGTCAATATTGAACTGTCCTTTACACTGTGAACTACAGTACTTTCCTTGGGTAGATCCCAAACAACTAAACCCTACTCTAAAAGAACATCCTTTGATTGGCAGTTCATTATCTATTTTTGGGCTAGTGTGTCGCCAATATCTACAATACTGAGACCATTGTCCCCTATATGGAACAACCCTGATTTTGTTCCAGGCCAATCTCCAGAGTACCTTAAACAGTGGCAAGCAAATAGGCACATAACAGCTCTACACTTTTTTGACAGAACCATTTTCTGAGACCGACAGTCCTTGAGCGACGTAACAGGAAACTCATCATTCCCACGGTGGGCATATTTCCAAGTGCAACTATTTCTTAACAGCTCCAAAACGAGACCAATGGTTTGCAGACACACCACCACTTTTGAAAAATTGTGCTAATCACCTTCACCAGTTAGACATGTCATATCTACAATTTATAAAGAACTAGCTGATCCTCCAGGGTTTAGGCAATCCCATATACAGAACAAATTGGAGAAAGATTTAAATATTCAACTTACAGACCAAAACTAGGAAAACATCAACTTGCTCACTGTAAGGAGGTCTCCAAATGTAAATATTCAGGAAAAAACTTTAAGATACATACAAGATGGTATAGAGTTCCTACAACAATTATTAAAATCAGTCCCAATTGTGATAAAACCTGTTGGCGATGTGGTGCATAAGTTGCTCAATTTTACATATATGGTGGGACTGTCCTAAAATTCAAAAGTTCTGTACAGTGCAGGACCTCATTCCGGTTATCACAGGTGAAACACAACAGCTAACCCCTGCACAGATCCTTCTGCATCATAATGTCTCCCAGCCTAACAAGTATAAAAAAAAGATGCTTTTCCATATTCTGGATGCAGCTAAGCTGATCATTGAGATGGAAATCTTCACATACTCCTTCCAAAAAGAGGAGATTTAAAGATTGTCTGACAAAGATAGATAAGAAAGTGGAGATGGAAGAACTTATTTATTCCTCAAAAGATGGTATGACACAATTCTATTCCACATGGGCATGTTGGACACATTTCCGTAACACACATACATACCAACGTAATTTCTCTGATATTTTATCCGGTTGAATCCTAGAAATTCCTGGTCAGGACATCACTCAATAAAAGGCTCTCTATTTCTGTGCCCTTCTATCCCAGATCCTTTCTCTTTCCTCCCTCTCCCAAATACCCTTTTCTTACTAATGGTTGGATATGACCAATACCATACCCAGGACTTGCATACACACTACCTTGCATACATACTTTTTTTTTTCACTCAGGTTCCGATAAAATGTTTGTTAATTCATTTTTGTTCTGTAATGCTTTTCTTTTCATGTTCTCTGTTAACTAAGCAAACAATATATATAACTTTAATAGTTTGCTTATATTACTGTATCTTTGTTATAAAAGTTGTTAGGAGGAGAAGATTCTCCATCTGTTTAAAGTATAATATTCAAATATTGTACCTCTTTCCATAAGCTACTTTGTAATTGTACTTTTTTTGTTGTTTTTGCTTTTTAATGAAATGCCCCTTTTTTAAAAAAAAAAAACAAAAAAACGAGCAAAGCCCCTCCTATTCTGTCATTACCGCCGTGGTGGTTAAGACTTAATGGGAGTGCAGAGCCTCCTGGGATACGCAAATCACAAATCCAGAGACTTGGGCTCTGAAAATAGGCATGAGCAGGAGGGACTTTTCCTGCCACTGAAAAAAGAAACATGGCGATCTCACACATGCACAGTGAGATTGACACCTATTTTTTTTTATTTTTTTTGGGACAAATACATCAGCATACGTCATGGATGTGCACAAGTAAAAGTGTAATTTTTTTTTCTACTTCATGTCCACTTTATTGAGAAAAGATCCCCGATTCGTATTCCTCTTCTCTACAATCGACTCCCTCCTAAACCCCACACCTGCTCCCCCCACAACATCCTTCTCTGCCCAAGACATTGCCACCTACTTTAGAGATAAAATAGACAAAATCAGACATGATGTCTCTGCTCTCCGGGCCACTCCAACCATACCCACCCCTTCCACCTGTAAATCATCACTGGCCTCCCTCAGCCCTGTTACTGTGTACAAAGTCTTAACTCTTCTCTCATCATCTCTGTCTACTACCTGTCCACTTGACCCAATTCCCTCTGATCTACTTCGTGCCCATTCCTCCACCCTGGCCCCTGCTCTAACCATCCTATCTCCCTTCTCCCATATGTCTTCAAACTTCTTGAACGCCTTGTCTACAAAAGACTCACCCATTCTCTCCTTGACCCCCTCCAGTCTGGTTTTCGAGCTGCCCATTCCACTAAAACAGCGCATACTAAAGTGGCCAATGACCTCATCAGAGCTAAGTCTCAAGGCAACTTTTCCCTGCTCCTTCTCCTTGATCTTTCCTCTGCTTTTGTCACTGTTGATCACTGCGCTCAATTGGTATCAGTGACACGGCTCTCTCTTGGTTTGCTTCCAGTCTGTCTGACTGCACCTTTTAAGTTTTTTTCAATGGTAACTCCTCCTCACCCACTCTCCTCCCTGTTGGTGTTCCCCAAGGGTCAGTTATTGGACCGGTTCTCTCTTGGCAGTCTCATATCCTCCTTTGGCTTACAGTACCATCTGTATGCTGATGACACTCAAATCTATCTCTCCACCCCTGACCTGCCTGTCAGCCATCTCATCATGGACGTCTGACCCCTGAATCTCAACCTGGATAAAACAGAACTCATCATCATCCCCCCCTCAAATTCTCAATCTCCCCCTGATATATATCTAACTGTTAACAACACTGTTATTCGGCCCTCCCTTCAGACACGTTGTCTTGGTGTCACCTTTGACTCGGCCCTCTCATTTACCCCCCATATACTGAACATTCCCAGGTCCTGTCACTTTCACCTACGCAACATCGCCAAAATACGCCCCTACCTGTCCCCTGAGACCACCAAACTCCTGCTCTTATCATCTCTCGTCTGGACTACTGTAACATCCTTCTCTCTGGTATTCCACTAACCCGACTCTCTCCTCTACAATCTATCATGAATGCTGCAGCCAGACTCATCCATCCTTCTCTCCTCTCTTTTCTCCTCTTCCGCTGCATCTCTTTGTAGTTCTCTCCACTGGCTTCCATTTCACCTTAGAATCAAATTCAAGCTCCTTTGCTTTGCCTTCAAATCCCGACACAGGTATTGTCCCACTTACATTTCAGACCTGGTAAAAAAATACTCCCCCTGCCGCTCGCTCCGCTCCTCCAATGACCTACTGATGACTTCCTCACTCATAACCTCATCACACGCACAGATACAAGACTTCTCTAGAGCTGCCCCAACTCTCTGGAATGGTCTTCCTCGTCCTATTCGACTTTTTCCTACTTTCTGCTCATTTAAAAGAGCGCTCAAAACCCATTTTTTCAAACTTGCCTAACCCATCTTCCTCTGTCTTTTGAAACCATCACTACTTCCCACCACTACATATCTCCCATCCTATTGTGTGTGAAATTCCCCACCTACTAGATTGTAAGCTTTTCGGGGCAGGGTCCTCTCCTCCTATATCACTGTCTGTATTAGTCTGTCATTTGCAATCCCTATTTAATGTACAGCATTGCGTAATATGTTGGCGCTATATAAATCCTGTTTATTAATAATAATAATAATAATATTATTGGGATTTTAGGTTTGAGACCCTATATCTGGCAACTTAAGTTTAGGGGGCTCAAATTAGATTATCAGCTCTCAGGGTGCCCTGTGTACCCCAAAAATAACACGTTTTTACAGCAATCGGTGCAGGAGATATGAAGGATTATTCATTGGGGGTAATAAAAGCCGCATGGACACAGACACAGCTGTCATGTTGCTGCTAGTGTACGAGGGGTAGGATTATTTCACAGTACAAGGTAGGCAGGGAGTAGCACAGCTGATTACCGAAGTCTATAGAACATGCCCACTCTCGCTGAGCTCATACTGAAGCACAATCCCGATGGAAAAGATAGGAGATGCGCGCTCAGACGAAACAGGCACAGCTGATTGTGACATCATTGTACATGGCCAATGAGCTGATAGTAAGCATTCTGAGGGTGAGATTATCTCATAGGACCCCGGTCTAGGTAGTACTGTATAGGGACAGAGCTGCCACTTTGCCAGAATGGGGGTGGGGGGCAGGAAACGACTATTCTGACAGGTGGGAGGATCCAGTGATGTCATCCGCAATGACCATGTGTTGTTGCACGTGCAATACCACACACATCCTGCAACCCTGCTGACAGGCTTTACTTAGGATGACAGCTCAGCCCGCGAGCTGGGCCTCCTTTCCCACCACGAGTTAGACTGTGTTCTCTCCACTCTGAATTAAAGCAGATTATTGCTTTACGTAAGAATTTGCTTAACATTTGTTTAAACAAATAATATTCCTATGTACTTCTTTAGCTGATGAGTGAAAGATCTTTTTCCTGCATGCTGCAGTCCAATATATATTACAACTACCATACAAAGTATGTTTAAGTTTTTTAAGTAAGTATTCCAATAGAACAAACCTATCTTTCACGCTAAATATCTTCACTATTAGCAATACTTAAAAAAGGTTTTATTATTGTTTTCTCATTCAGAAACTCCTTGTTAATATACCCTATATTGCCACCTTGTTAATATACCCTGAAATATAAATTCCTGCAACACAGACGTCCTTGCTAAGCATTCTTAAGCATGCATCTATTTCCCCCTAGTAAACATTTTATGATACCATCTACATATTTCATAAACCTAGATTTATAAATCTTCCTTCCATCCATACTGAAAACCAACACTTCAGCAACCAACTCTCACCTTTTGTACTATTCCACTCATCAGATGCATGGTTATTTTATGATTATTATGTACATATTTGTTGGTATTGAGGTTAATTTTGAAATTCTGTGTACCCTTATATTGATACTAGTTACTCGTCTCAAGCTCCCCTGAGGAAGCCAGTTAGGCAAAACATGTTGGGATTAAGAGAACTATTGACTGTGTATTTACTGTTTTAAGCAATATATCCCTGTTACTGTTTTAAGTAATATATATAAAAAATTTTGCTAAAAAAACCCTCCTGGTTGACAATGCTTCTCCTCCATAGATATGATGTGTATGCATTATTACTAGTAGGACAGTAAAAGAATCGCCAGGTAAAAGAAGCCTGCAAAAAGAAAGTTAATGCAGCCCCTACTTAAAATTAACTCCTTAGTTTAGTTAGTTTAGTTTATATTAGTTTTAGCTCAGTGTGTGTTTTACTTTTGTGAGGATTTCATTGCTGTTCAACACATTGCAGAAATTTCCTTTTAAATCCTGTGTTGACACAGACAGAAATAAAGTGGAATCTCTCAGATGGTGGCACAAACAGGGAATTAAAATTAACTGAGATTGAATTGTTAATTAACTTAACTGCATAAAACAATAATACAATAAAATAGAGCAAAAAGCATACTTATTGGCACAGGAGGCACGACAGGATCGACAGAAGATGGCTTAGCCTTAACAGGAATGGGTGTAGTTGGACCATTCACCATTACGTGACCTAGAAAATAACAAATTAGTTTAGTGAATTACAGTGTTTTCACATTTTTTCAAAACAGATAAATATGCATTACTTACATAATATAATGATATAACTGTATATAAGCTAATAAACATAAATTTACATTATAAAAAATGTAGCACCAAAGATCAGGGTTTTTAGATTAAGTTATTATACCACAATAGGATACAATAAAATTTAAACCACCGCATAGAAGAGTCTGAAACGCGTTATCAAGTAAAACGATCCTATATATGATAAATATGTATTAAGTGAAACTATTCAATTTATGTAAACTGTGTATCAAAAAACTATGTATTTACCTGCCTCTATCAAACTGATAATTTAAATCTTTTATAGGTTTAAAATGTTGATATTTTTTCATATATGTAATTAACTAATATTATTATTACACAGGATTTATATAGCGCCAACATATTACGCAGCGCTGTACATTAAATAGTGGTTGCAAAAGACAGACAGATACAGACAGTGACACAGGAGGAGGAGAGGACCCTGCCCGGAAGAGCTTAAAATCTAGGAGTTGGGGGAAGTAACACACAATAGAAGGCGAGATATGTAGTGGTGGGAAATAGTGAGGGTTTCAAAAGACAGAAGAAGAGGGATAGGCAAGTTTGACAAAATGGGTTTTGAGTGCTCTTTTAAATGTGCAGAAAGTAGGAAAAAGCCAAATAGGATGAGGAAGACCATTCCAGAGAGTCAGGGCAGCTCTAGAAAAGTCTTGGAGCCATGCGTGTGATGGGGTTATGTGTGTGGAAGTCAGTAGTAAGTCATTGGAGGAGCGAAGAGAGCAGCTAGGGGAGTATTTGTTATCAGGTCAGAAAGGTAAGTGGGACAAAAATTGTGGAGGGATTTGAAAGCAAAGCAAAGGAGCTTGAATTTGATTCTAAGGTGAAATGGAAGCCAATGAAGAGAAGTACAAAGAGATTCAGCAGAAAAGAGAGTTGGGTTAGTGGAATACCAGAGAGGAGGATGTTATAGTAGTCCAGACAAGAGATGATAAGAGCGTGTACAAAGAGTTTGGTGGTCATGGAACAGGTAGGGGAGGATTTTGGAGATGTTGCGCAGGTGAAAGTGACAGGACCTGGAAATGTTCTGAATATGAGGGGTAAATGAAAGGGCAGAATCGAAGGTGATGCTAAGACAAAGTGGCTGAGGGGAGGGACGAATAACAGTGTTGTTAACAGTTAGAAATATGTCAGGGGAAAATTTCAAATGTGAGGAGGGAGGGGGGATGATGAGTTCTGTTTTATCCAGGTTGAGTTTCAGAAATCTGTCAGCCATCAATGATGAGATGGCTAACAGGCAGCATGAGCCCTTATCTAGGACTAAGGGATAAAAATCAGGGGTGGACAGATAGATTTGAGTGTCATCAGCATACAGATGGTACAGTAAACCAAAGAAGCATAGGAGACTACCAAGAGATGAGGTGTACAGAGAATAGAGAAGCGGTCCAAGAACTGACCCTTGGGGAACACAAACAGGGAGGGGAGTGGGAGAAGAGGTATTACCATTGAAAGAAACTTGAAAGGACCGGTCAGACAGGTAGGAAGCAAACCATAAGCAGTGTCATCGATACAAATGGAGCACATGATTTGGATTAGAAGGGGATGATTAAAAGTGTCAAAAGCAGAAAAAAGATCAAGGAGAGGAAGGAGGGAAAAGTTGCCATCGGATTTCAGTGTTTCAGCTGTTACAGTGCAATGGGCATTTTGAAAGCCAGACTAGAGAGGATCAAGGGGAGAGCTGGTGTTCAGGTAGCTGGTGAGTCTTTTATAGACAAGACGCTTGTAGCAAGAATGGTGAGGCCTTTTGGTTATTCCACTGGAGAGCCATCTAAGAGTTATTCTTTTTAGCAAGTCAAAGACACAAAAGCATGGAATACATGTGTTGTAGATGTACAGGTGAATTTGTGTACACTGTCTGGTTTGTACATGTGCTCTTTCCCACACTAGGTTAGGGTGGGAGTAACCTGATAAGTTATGGCTGTTATGTCCTGATGGGTCATGGGAAAGAAAGCAGCTGGTAATATACAAAATATACTCTCACACTAAAATTTTCAAGTTTTTTTTCATAATATAATATAACAAGGAGGTTTGGTCAAAATGAGCTAGCAATTGTCATGTATCGATTTGATTTGCTAAGAGCAGTGTATAGTCGTTAACTCCAGACATTCATATGTGCTTCTCATAGTGGTTTGCATGATAATCAGTGGATAATCAGTGGTTTGCACTGCATGATAATCATATGGGAACATTGTGTGTAATATATGTGATGTGTGCTGCAATAAATTTTCCTGTTAGCTTAGTAGCTTTTGTTGTCTCTCTCTGCAAGTGCATGTAACACAGATCACGAGATAGGTATCTGGTGTAGATAAACCAGATACAGTGTTGTTGGTTTTGGGATCCCTGGGCTGAGTCCCAGTGAGCGTTACTGACACCTGACATTACAAACTGCCAACTTCTCCCAGCCTGACTCTTCCCAGTTAGATGTTATGGAAATGGGTACAGCCCAACACCCTTAACTCTAGAGGCTCGGGTGAAGACCAGGCAGCTGCTAAGCCTCTGCGCCTGTGCACGTCTCTGCCAACTGAACTGATGACACAGAGGGTCCACTGTCCTGCCTTGCAACACTGTGACAGTGCCAATGGCCAATTTTATTTCTAGCAAACAAAAAAAGATTGTATCTTGTTTAGAATTCTAACCACAGGGTGTTGAAAGGAATGTGGGTTGAAAGTGTTGGTTTTTTTTTTGCATTCTGCTTTTACATTTTTTTATTGCACTTTGATGGATCCATAGAGCATCAACACTGTCCCTCTCTCCTCCTGAGTATGGGAAAGACACTGATATTTATGCTATCAATATACCCTGGATCCCAGCATTATTACCAGCACTATTTACATCATATCCCTTGGGGATGACCTGTGCAAATTTTATCACACACCAGGGATATTTTTTCATCTTCCTTACCAGTGATCTAATAGACTGCTGTATTCCCAGTTGATTACACTGTAACAAAGCATATATGTCCTAGAATAGGTAATCTATGTTTAGCCCAGCAACATCGATGCCATAATTATACAATGGGAGATCGATATACATATCTATATTTTGATGTATATTATCGCTTGTAACAATCTTTCTAAAATATAACACTTGAAAAGCAGCCTTGAAGCCCCTATATTTCCTTTCTCCTTAATACCCCTATGGCTCCTGAGTAAGGCTTAAGGAACAATAAAGTAAACCCTGAAAAGTTAAAATGAAATTAAGATGAAAAGAACCATGTGCTCCACTAAACGAAGGTAAAAAAGCTTTCTTACAATGACACAAAGCATCACAAAGCCTATTTTGTGATTGTTAACAAAAACATTGATGCAAAGCATGGAAACTGACTCCTTGGGAACCAACAGAAACATATAACCCAAAAAGCCATTCAATAAACATGGAAAAGCCATTTACGTGTCTACTTTCATCACAAAGTAGCCCAAAAAAAATGGAATATTTCTAATTTGGGGATAACAGTGGAACCAGAGAAACAATTAGTTTCTGACCTTTTGCTAACAGTTCACTTAAAACTGTGGCATACAGCAGGAGAACCATTTATTCTAACATTGTAGAAGGTTGTTTGAAACCCATTTGTGATGGTGAAAAAAGCATAACCTGAATATTTTTGCTAATGTAAGCCAAAATTAATCAAAAAGCAGTCTATTTACATTTTTTTCTTCTCCAGAGAGAAAGAGACAGCAGAGAGTTGAACTGAGCATGTACTTCCTGAGAATTACTTCAAGCAATGATGTGTAGTATGCAAGGAATGGTGGCAGTTTGCTGGAATGGAAGTTGGTAAGTTCACAGCTAATGAACCAGATACCGAAGAAGCAATAACCATGTACCTGGGGGGGCAGGGGGGCTAGGCAAAATAATGTAAGGCAGTGATTAAAATTTTGTGAAATGAAAACAAGGCAAACATATTGTTAAACAAGTAATGTAGCGAAGCAAGCCAATCCAGATGGGTTAAAACAGGACATGTTCATCAACCAAAACAAAAGTTATTAAAAAATAAATAAATACAATTTTGCAAACTCGGAAACTTAAACATGCAGCTGATTTAGAGGTAGGCAAAATTCCCCTTTAACAGATTAAAAAAGTCCTTCCCAACCCCAAAAAAGTAGTCAGTCAGTCGCTGGAGGTTATGGCTGAAATAAGAAATAGTGCCCAAACTGAACTACATATTAAAGATCAGGTCCCACTAATGTTTTTTATAGGAGTTGTGTAATTATATTGTATGTTTATCTCAAGTCAACATATCTATTGATAGAAGAAAATATCTTTCCTGCTCCAAAAGCTGCAAACTATGCGCTGCATTCTTACATTAGGTCAAGATCTACCTGGACACCCAAAGTCTTCTCTGATCAAAATATATATTACTCATTTTCGATTATATGCATGATACCCTTTATTTCCCTGTTTCTAAGATGTTATAATTCATATACCTAAATATAGAGTGTTGTCATCTTTAAGGAACTTGGGTATGTTTAAGGTACTATGGGTATACATCTTCCCACTTAGTCTCCTTTTTAGTAGAGAAAACCTGGCAAAAGGATGAATTTCTACACTAACAAAACTATTAAACTAAAAAAATCAGTTCTAATTGGAGTTGTTCTTTACCTTTTATGATTTAAACTAGAACACCTATGAAGTACTACTTTAATTAAAATTATACTATTTTGACTTAACCACTAA
Organism: Pyxicephalus adspersus; assembly: GCF_032062135.1. Lineage (NCBI taxonomy): Eukaryota > Metazoa > Chordata > Amphibia > Anura > Pyxicephalidae > Pyxicephalus > Pyxicephalus adspersus. The sequence goes on from NC_092866.1 coordinate 30,205,533, forward strand.
CTTGTGCTACCACCTATCGAAATGTAGTCTTTAGTGCACTTGTAGATTACATACCAGAAACAAATATTAGCAAGATTGACTTACCTAAGTAGTGTAACAGCTTTTGCGCTCTGTTCTGTACAGGCCTCAGGTTGAAGAGATCAGGGTTCTCATCAATAAATTGGGTGTCCACTGTACCATGAAGGAATTGATGATTGTTAAGAACATTTTGTAAGAAAGGAATATTTGTCTGGGGAGAAAAAAAAGACAAACATAGGTAAATAAAAGAAAACTCACACAATGTGACCTCACTGTATAGATTACATATAAATACCAAATGATTTTAAGTACATGTGAAAATGAGCACAAGTACAAACAATTCACAAATCTTAAGTAAAATGTATCTGGAAACTGCACAAGTCTGCATGATATCGGATTGTCTGCAATTGGCCTCTAAGAGCTTTTTCTCATTAAGGTTCTTTGACAATACGTATCCCCTGTAAAGATATGGTTTCAAATATGACCCAGGTTGAGGTTGGCGGTAAATAGTTTACCAAATAGTTTAAAGTGTATGATACTACCAGCCACCAGAAACATTTGATCTTAGGGCAGTTCCATAACATTTGGAATAGATCAGCCTCCGGTGCTCCACATTTCAAGCACTAGGGGGAGATACAAGTCTCCATCTGGTAGGAGCGAAGGGAAGAGATATATATGCCATGGAAAAGTTTCAGTTTCATCTCTTTATACATTGGGGAGGGAGTCATCAGGAGTGCTATTTGGGAAATGTTTAGCCCCTCTACTCATGCCTGATCTCCTTGATCCATAATCTAAGGGCAGAAGGGTACAGTGTGGAAGCCACTGCATGAGAAATTGTTTTTTTAGTTAAGCTGTTTACAAAGGAATAAATTCTCAAAGGGCTGAGATCTTGGCTGGCACTATCAGATGCCCCATGTATCATATCCGGGAAGTCTGGGTTCCCCCACAATGGTAACAAGAGAGATAAGTAGCTGTTAAGTTGAAATCAATTAGGCCTTCAGGTGGTAGTAACTCCCTATGTACATGCATAACATAAGTTAAACTAAAATGGGGTAGCAGATGTTGATCCAAGTCTGGGTGAGTGTAGTAGTGTGTGTCATGCAGCCAGTCTCTGATATGTCTCATAATCACAGCCCAGGTATATGAAGCCACATCTGGGAAGTTGAGACCTCCATTTTTAACCGACTGCTCCAAAATCCACATGGCCAGCATGACTCTCTTACCAGCCCAAATTAGGGATCTAAAAATTTTAAAAGATTTTGTAATTCTTTGGGCTTCATTTTGATGAGGCGTATTCAGCCTAGGTATGAAAGGGTCAAATGAGATCAAAAGCTGATCTTTCACCGATTGCCATAATGGCTGAATGTTATACCTGTGACGTTTAGAGGGATTTCTTGAAATCTGAGGTGCCTGTTTCCAAGAAAGTTCTATATGCCTTGGTAGCTCTCTCTTGAAAATTAGTGTAAATGGCGATGCGTTCCCTTTGTTTACATGAAGTGTATTCCATTATGCATACCATTAGAGAAGTAGGATACCTGGGAGAAAGGGGGTTCATCCACTAGAATAAAATCTATGCTTTAGAAGGATGTGTGGGCTTTAGAATAGCATGTGTAACTACGGTCAGTAGTATTAAGGAGGCACCAGGCATCCACTAAAGTTGTGAGTTAGTAAATATTATATATATATATATATATATATATATATATATTATCATAAAATGTGTCTCTTACGAGCTGGTTATGCTAAATAAAACATACATAGCCCTTAAATGTCAGTGGTTTCCTGTATGTTTGCATATGTCTGCTTGTAAGAAACAGTCCCAACCCTGGTTATTAGGAAGTGTTCATAGGACAATTTAAAATTTGCTCATGTGTGAAAAAGAGATTGGGGTTACTACTCTTGAATGCCTGTAATGAAATCATGAAATCGCACCGGCATCCTTGTTGGTCTTCTTCCTTCTTCTAGCTACCTCACCCAATCTCACATTGTTTGGGAGTAGCCAGTAGTGGGCCGGTAAGGCTCTAGACATAAATCATCTGGCAATAATAAGAGCAAAATTGAAGCAGCATAGTGATGTAATCGCATACATGCACCCGCAAGCACCCAATGCGTTTCGCCCAGTAAAGGCTACCTCAGTGGTAGCAGTACATTTGCGGAGCAGTAGTGAGTACAGAATACAGTCTAAATATATTATAAACATACATACATACATTAATATATTGTTTACCATGTGTACAGACTAGAGGCATATAATACATAATCAAATATTATTCCTGCACAAAATATTCCAACGTAATTCATAATAAGGTACATAACTATTTTGTATATTAGAAATATCGAAGAATAATAGTGATATATCTATAATAAAGTTTGTTATGAAAACATTTCTAGCAGCAAAACTTGTTTTAAAATTTAATTAAGGCCAAGGGGATCAGAAGAAAAGGACGGTAGTGCCAGGTTATTACATGTATGTCAGTAATAGAGATAATAAGTATGGAATAGCATAGTAGGTAGTGCTAGCAATAAAAAGAGGAGTACCCAGAAAGAAGACTATAAAGGCCTGTAACAGACAGAATATAAAGACCTTTACCTAATTGTTTATCAATTTGCAAGGCTAACTAGCGGGATGGAACTTTGAGTGATGTGTATTTGGAAAGAGAGGTCTGCAGCCTGAGGGAAGTCTCAGAGTCCGCCTTATAAGAAGAAGGGAAAGACGCCCAGGGCTTCCCCCGGTGACAGCACACAATGTACAACATTTTGTGTTGCTGATACCACCCCTGGGAGGGAAGACTGTTTTGTTTTTTCTTTGTTCAATAAATAGGTGCAGGAGCCCTAAAGAGAAGCTGACCCCTGGAGTTGCCTTATTGCTAACCTACTGTTAGATGCTAATCCTCACACCATCATTTAAAAAAAAAAAAAGGACATTTAGTCTGAAGCTACAGGGCTGCATGGCCTGCTGATATTCTGACTATTTGAACCATTATCTACACTAGCAATAATTAAAGGTAAAAGTTTCACACAGGTTTTAAGTGTTATTTAAATAAAAATTATACTGTAGTCTGGCCCACATATGGACTGATAAAAGAAAGGGTTCAGAAATCTAGCAGTGCAATCAAAATTGGTTGAAAACTTGTATTGAAACCTGTGTTATGAAATCCATTTATTTTCCAGGAAGTACCTACCTCACATTACAATGCATGTGTTTTACCAGTTAGAAGTAGAAGGACCAACTCTACGTTTTCACAGAGATGGAGACAAGGAAGGCATAGTGGGTATGTATACAGGTAAAAAAAAAATGAAAGGCAGAATTACTGAACAAAAACAGGTAGATGTACTTATGCGTCTGAAGAGAAACTAAGACAGATTGTATGCCTGTCTGAATAGGTCCACTTATATCAGCACTGTGAATTCTGGGGATGCTACCCAGATGCCAGATTTGCAGCATTGTTGAAGAGGTAATAGGATAAGGTCATAACTAAGATCACCACTGACCTGAAAAAGGACTTTCATTCCCTGGGTCAACAAGCCTAGATTTATTGGAAGGAAAATCAGCTATCTGGTTTTTTGGAAAAAAAGATTGGAATTAGCACAGAGTAAAATAGAAGATTTGGGAAATCGTTCCAGGGGTGATAATTTTAGAATCCGGGCTTACCTGAAAATATTAAAAATCTTGATTCTACAGTAAAAGCATTCCTCAAATCTATGCTGCCATCCTGCGTTGATCTACATCTGGAATTTGACCGACTGCATAGAGCCCCCAGGGCCCCCAGCAAAGGCACCCAGGGCAGATGGCGACCCAAGGGATGTCATAGTGAAGCTTCACTATTATCATACTAAGGAGCTTTAATGAAGGTTGTCAGGTCTCTTCCAGAATTCTCCATAGATGGTTACACTGTCCAGATTTTTGTGGACTTGTCCCCAGCTATGATACAGGTTGACAATCAAATTTCCGGCAACCTCTGGACCTGTAGGAATGTGGGAATTTCGAAAATTCAGGATTTTTTTTTTATATTTACCCCCACACACAGGCCAGGCTTCCTCTTGCAGCACTGTGGACATCTGGCACAGTTCCAGAGAGCAGGTAGCAAGAACGTCTCAACCTGTATTTAGTTTAGTAAGCAAGACCTAACAGCTTTTTCTGCAGAACAGCGCGATCAAAACTTTAGTGGCCAAGCAGTGTACTGCAGTCCCTGTATTGAAAATGCAATCCGAAATTAAATCCGGAAAACTAAAAGAACTGGTTAATCGATGGCCAGATTTTCGATTAACAACCTGTACAGAGAAGGAGGACATTTAAACCCCTTCTCCTTACCCCTTTTTGCATCTCCCACTCCCAGTTCGGTCAGGTTTCCTGACCATTTTTGTTTTGTTTTAAGCCAAAAAAATGTCTTTATGGCTAGCCATAAGCTACAAGGCAACCCACTTGTTTTCCCATTTCCCAAAATGTGGTTGTTTGGTTCCCCTCTTGTACTGCTTAGTGGACAGGTCACCAAGTTTAAGAGCTAGATATATGGTTTAAGCAGATGGGCTCTAAAAAAGCAGAAGCTAAAATGGACTCTTTTTCTTCCAGACTTCCAATACCAAGACTACGTAAATCTCACGCTAAACTTCTAGATAACGAGTTTTTAGCAGAAGACATGCCGAAAGTTATATATAACCTAAAAACCAATAGCGAGCAGATGGTTTGCCCAACATTTATTATAAAACATTTGGAGAAATTTTGGCCCCCCATTTAACATTGTAGTTTAATTACCTGCGTAAGGGTAATAGTGGTCCTGAAGAAGATAATAAAGCACTATTAAGTATATTACCTTAACCAGATAAAGACCACACAGAAATTGCAAATTACAGGCCTATCTCCCTGATTAATTGTGACCTAAAAATATTGAAAAAAATTTTATCTCTACGTTTAGGGGACTTTTTAGATCCGTATATCCACCCAGATCAGGTAGGGTTTTTAGACCACCGTCAAGCTCCTAATCAAACCAGGAGAACTATTGATTTATCGGTCATACAAGGAAAATGGGATGGGGGCCCAGAAAAAGAAGTATTGTTATTTTCGCTGGATCTGCACAAAGCATTTGATAGTCTGTCCATGGAATATTTAAATGCACTACTAGTAAAAATGGGGTTAGCCCGGCGTTCCTTAGAGTGATTATGTCCATATACTCAACACCTTCAGTAAGAATAGCAAAGAAGGGGTAATACTCTCCTTTTATCAAAATTAGCAGAGGTACTAGGCAGGGTTGCCCTTTATCTCCCCTACTGTTCGCCTTATAAATTGACCCCCTAGCGATAAGTATAAGACTTACCCCAGTTTTTAAGGCTGTCAAATGTGGACCTACAGAACATAAATGCGGTTAGTTTTCGGATGACGCCTTAATGTATGTTTCAGCTCCGCTAATTTCCTTACCTAACCTGTTAAAAGTGTTAGATCTGTTTTCAGATCTAACTAAAAATGATTAGAAATAAATCAGTGGCCCTTAACATCTCACTCCCAGAATCTGTAGTAACACAAGGGAATTTAAAAAAATGTTTAAGTGGAATACTAAAGCCATCGCTTATCTTGGCATACAAATTACCCCCTCTCTGAAAACGCTTTATTCAGCCAACTATCCCCCTTTGTTTTGTTCCGCATAATAGCAAGAGACTTAGACGGCATTCTTCCCCTCCATTATGGTTTGGAAGAATAGCAATAATTAAAATGAAAATTTTACCGAGACTAATATATCTATTTAGGACACTCCCTATTGCGATCCCTAAAAGGATTCTTTAAAACATACTGAACAAGCTACTCAAATTTGTATGGGGCAACAAGCAACACAGTATCAATGTGTCAACGTTGTATACCCCAAAGAAATTGGGAGGTTTGGGAGTTCCCAATATAACACTATACCATAGAGCAGCTCAAATAGCAGCTCTGGGACAGAGCACTCTACCACATCCTAGACCGCAATGGACTGACCTGGAAACCCTAGCTTCCTTTCATACTGATAGAGGTACTTATGTGGATACCTTCCAATAAGAGACATGTAAATCTCCGCCCCTTTCTCTCTTATGCTTTAGCAGTTTAGGATGGGCAAAAAAACAATTACAAACTTCACTCCCAACATGCTCCTCTTACACCTCTTTGGCAAAGCCCTGAATTTCTTCCTAGGTGCGATCAGGGTCGATTTGTGTGCTGGAGCAACAAGGGGTTTTTCCACACTGGAGATTTGTTAGATGGGAAAGTCATCCTTAGTTATTCACACCTACAAGAGAAATTCGCCATCCCGTCAGCAGAGGTTTTCAGGTGCTATCAAATCCTTTATCCAAAATAAGCTTAAAGGGCTGTCTCCTCCTTACCAGAGCACTGCGTTTGAAAAATCTTGTAGCATGATCATTGAAGCTAAAGGGAGGATATCTGCGGTCTATGGCACACTATTTCCGCACGACAAAAAACTTTTCTACATGATTAATTTGATATTAAGGATAAATTGACATGTACCCTTAAAAACAACCTGAATAAGTTTTATAAGAAATGGGACCCGTGAGTTGAATTTGGCAATGTGTAATCTCTAGGAGTGGAACGCCGTCCATACTCTTCCTCAACCAGTTGGTTTCCTTCCCCCCTCTTTTTTTCTTTATCTCCCATAGTTCAAATGCTCAAATGTTTTTTCTTTGTTTCCCTTATGTTTGTTACCCACCCCTGGTTACTTGAGATAATTATGATATAGAGTAAGGGGACCTGAAAGTTCAGAAGAATGGTTTTGTTATAATAACTGTTGATTAAACCTTTTGTATAGATAACAATTAATAGGTAATAGTTTTGGAGTTTTTTTGGAATATGGAAATCTAGGCCAGTTTAGACAGTTAAGAAATGATAATTATCTTTGATGACCCCCTTATACTGTGTTTCCTTTCCCTTCTTCTTGTTGTTTATTTTACCAATATTTGTACTTTATAATTAGAAAAATATTAAACTTTTTTGAAAACGAAAAAAAAATAAGTAACCAGTACATTATACAGCAAATTTGCTATATATCAATCACATATTAATTCAAATATGTTTTCCAGACCCCTATATCTGGAATCCAATACAAATACAAAAACACTGAATTCAACTACATTTACAACTGGGATTGAGAACATGAACATCCGAACAATTAATTAATCGCTAGTCCGACACTAATCCAAGTAAGTCGAATCTATCCTTATCAGGACATTGAGTAAGAAGTATGATCTATGGTATTTTCTAACCAAATCCTCTATACAGGTCAGAATTAGCATATGGTATGAAGCAACGCAGTCAGCTTTTAATTGTACACTCAATATACTAGGAACCTTACCCTACCCTTTCTTTTTCTTTCTCCATTTCATGTTTGATTCAACAACAAACAAGTCTTTAAAGATAATGCACACTGCATAAATACAATGCACACTGCAATTGCAAACAATAAAATACACAAAAACTACAATGACAATACACATTTTACAAACTTTACTACAATATAACTAATCAGCAATTTATGTAATCATTTGAATATTTTTGTTACAAATATGTACGCTATGTCTTTCTAAATGTATGCTTCTTATGTATATGTCAAATAGCAAAATAGTAATGAAGAAATAGTAAAAAAAAAATGAATTTTTATTATGATACACCCAGAGTGAGTCTCTGTATCCCCAGAAGAAGCCAATGTGCAAAACGCATTGGGTATTAGACAAATACTCACTACAAGAAACCAACACCATCTGATATGTAAACTGAGTCTCATGATATAGTGGAATGAGCCCACAAAGCTTTGTTTTTGTCTTTTGTTCTTTGCATTACGATGTGCAGAAACTACCTATAATAAAAAAAATAATTGTTTTACCAGTATTAGCTTGCCATAAAAAGCTGTCTTTTGCTCTTCCCACTTATATTGTTCAACATATTAGGCTTGGCAAACTAACAATTTAGAGTAAAAACCCTGATTCCCCAAGCGGCGGTTTTGGCATTGGGAAGCTCCCTGAGTGAGTAGCAGTATACAGGGAGGCTTGCAGCTGGAGAATATCAGATGCCGACTCACGGTAAGAGCAGGCAGCAGCGTGTGTTAACACAGACAGCCTCAGCATGCAGGAGAGCCAAGATGGAGGATTCCTCCATTCACATGTGTCAGGAAAAAAGTGAGTGCTCTAGTGAAACAGAGATGAATCCAGGGAGCCTGCCCCCAACACCAGTGGTTCAGTTACAGCCAGTTCAGATTCAGAAAGCCTTTTGGAAAAAATTCAGTTAATGTTACATACAGCATTGGAGAGTACTACTAAGAAAATTACAGAGCATTTTACAAGGGAGCTAAGAGAGCTGGGCCAGTGTATAGTACAACTTGAGGGGCGAGTAGATAATGTTACCACTGTCCTAGAGTGGCACGAAGAGGATATTGAGTATTTGAGACAGGAGGTACAGCTTTTACATAAAAAAAAAAAGAGGATTATGAGAACAGGGCTCGCCGCTCTAACCTCCGCATTTGTGGCTTACCAGAAAGCATAACTGATCTTAATACAACAGTGACTGCTATTTTTTGTGATATATGTCCTGAGATAGCAGTGGAAAAGCTAGAATTGGACTGTGCACACCGCACATTAGTAAAACCAAAAGCTGATTGTCCACCAAGGGACATTGTGGGTTAAGTTGCATTACCCCTATGTCATAGATGCGAAAATGAAGGCAGCCAGAAAGAAGGAACCCCTCACTTTTCAGGGTCATAATTACCAGCTTTTTATGGACTTAGCTCCAGCAATGATATTGTGCCGCAGAGAGATGAAACCATTCCTTCGGATCCTACAGAATCAACAGATCCCCTAAAGATGGGGCTTCCCCTTTAAATTGTTATTTACATATGGGGGCAAGTACAAGCTATCTCTTCATTAGAGGAGGCCAGAAATCAGTTTCAGGAAATGGGACTTTACGCCTGTGATCAATATGAGAAATCAGGCCAAGTGGAAAATCTTAATACATCAGCAAAAGTGGACTAAGGTGCGTAAGGTCACAGATCCACTTAAACGATTGAGACTCTATCAGAGCAATATCTGAATAGTTTATTTGTGTCCCCTCTTTTTCTTTTTTCTTCCTGCTTTATTTAGGGGTTATGGAATAATGTTGGTAAAAAATGTACGAAGGCCCCTTGTCAAATTGATATATTATTCGGGTTAAGTGGGATATTTATCTACTAGATTATATGGAATATTAATTATGTACTTGAAAAGAGCATCATTTTTTTTATTTTTTTTTTTAAATGGTTAGTTGAATATTTAGAAAATGGCTTGATGGTAATAAGTATTTATTGATAGGCCCTGGTCCCGGTGTCACTTCCTCCTCCTGTCCAAAATATTTTCATGCGGCCTACCCAATTGTCTTCAAAGCTAATGCAGCAGTAAAATGAAGAGGGGTGCTTATTGGCTTTAGGAAGACAGTGTCATTTCAATTGGATAGAAAGGTGGTGGATGAAGATGGTCGATACTTGATATTGGTTGGAACATTAAATGACGCTAAAGTGACATTGGTGTCTTACGATGCTCCTAATGGGAATCAGCTGCTTTTTTTTGAACAGCTGATTATTTTGGTGCGTAAAAATGTGCAAGGTTATTTGATGATGTGTGGTGACACCAATGTTCCACTAATACCAAGTATAGATAAGAGAAGAATATCTATGGATGCTGCTGTATCTGGGGATAATATATTATCAAATAAATTGCTGGATTTGGTGAGATCTGAAATGTTGTCAGATATGTGGAGGGAATTACATCCTAAAGAAATGGAGTATACATATTATTCCCATCCCCATCAACTATTTACCCGTATAGACCAAATTTTAATACATCAAAAAGCATTGCCCTTGGTTTTGTCTTGTGATATTTTGGCAATCTCATGGTCAGACCATGATGCAGTTTGGGCTACATTGTCTTCTCTTTTTCTTAAGCCTGATATGTTTAGATGGTCACTTAATGACTCTCTGCTCAGTAACCCTGAGGTGGACCAAAAAACACAAGGGATTTTGGTTGAGTATTTCTCCTTAAATCAACAACTTTCGTCATCACCTGTTGTGGTATGGGCGGCGCATAGGACGGTGGTAAGGGGACGACTCATACAGATAGCCACACAGATTAAAAAGGAATGTAGGGCAAAAGTAATGGAGTTAGAATCTAAATATGAAAAGCTGAGAATGCAATACAAAATATCATTAAATAAGGGTATAAGATGACAAATGGAGGAGGTCCGTACACAAATGAATCTTTGCACAGCATCTATTGCTGAGAAAACGTTGAGATGGTCAAATAATACATTTTATAGTTATAGTAATAAAATGCATACATTATTGGCAAATAGGCTGAGGTACTCGGAAAGACGCCCAAACACCTAAAGACTGAGGGTAAAGGGGATTGGTCCCACTAGTAATCCAATATATATATATTGCAGGAATTTTATGAACATCTACAAAAACTGTACCAAACCCCTTATTCTTTTGATAAGAGGGCTATGGAAACATTCTTTCAGTTTATAAATCTCCCAAAAATTACCGCTAACGGAATAGAAATTATGGAAGCCCCTATCACCTTGTTGGAGGTGATTAAAGCTATTGGGGATTTTAAACCCAATAAGAGACCAGGACCTGATGGGTTCACGGCAATATATTATAAAAAAATACCAGCAAATACTGGGACCTCATTTGGTGGAGACATTTAATGAAATTTTGAAAGGGGAAGCCCTTGACTTGAGTTTGGAAGCAGCCATCTGTATGCTACCAAAACCCTCTACTGATGCAATGATGCCTAATTATAGGCCGATTTCTCTTCTTAATCTGGATGAAAAGATATTGGCGACAATATTGGAAGATCGTTTGGGTGACCTAGTGTCGGCTGACTAAACGGGCTCTATACCCAGACAAGTGGGAGATAAATGCAATATCCTCCGTGTACTAAGTCAACAAGCTAAACAAAATAAGACATCAGCTTTTTTACTGAGTTTGGAAAAAAATAAAAGGTTTGACTCAGTGTTATGGCCATATCTTATATCATTATTAAACAAATGGGGCTTTGGAGAGAACTTTTGTAAATGTGTTTCCTCATTGTATGACTCCCCTAAAGCATTTATATTTTTTTTTATATAAGCATTTATTAATTACAATATATGGGATACTGTTCAGAACGTTTTTCCATAGGCAGGGGTACCAGGCAGGGTTGCCCACTGTCGCCATTGCTCTTTGCACTGGCAGTAGAACCCCTGGCTATAGCTATCCGAAATAATGTTGACGTTCAGGGTATAGAGATAAATAGGGAACATAGGGAAATAGGGAACATAAACTCTGTCTTTTTGTGGATAATATTCTCCTTAGTCTCTCTTAGTTCTCCTTAGTCTCCTTAGTCTGAACCCCATGGTAACTTTGCCCAACCTGATGAAGGTAATGGAAGACTTTCAGGCCTTCTCGGGGCTGCAGTTAAATAAATCAAAATGTAAGGCTATTAATTTTAATTTATCAACAGAAGTGGTAAAACTGCTTGAAGAATCTTTTCCCTTTCAATGGGAGTTACAAAGAATTAGCTACCTGGGTATATATATTCCTTCATCATATGAGCGCCTGTATAGTGTCAATATCCCTGATTTAGTGAAACATTTAATCGGTTTATTAGAAACATGGAAACGTTATCAAATTTCATGGTGGGGCTGCATAGCTTCTGTAAAGATATCCTGGTTACCAAAGTTCCCATATCCCATGAGAGTTCTTCCATTAGCTATGCCTAACCAGGTAATAAAAATGCTACAAAGCAAAATGTTAGAATATATTTGGGGGGCAAAGCGCCCACGAGTTCCAAGACATACCTTACATCGATCTAGGAACCTGGGCGGCCTATCGGTGCCGCATTTGAACTCATACTATAGAGCTGCTCAAGTTACTCCTCTGTTATAGTATCATGCCCAAAAGAATATTCTTAAATGGGTTTCCATTAAGAAAACATTGGTGGCGCCAATTTCAATAGATACATTACTCTGGATTCCAGAGGTACAACGGCGTCATATTACCAATCCAATACTGAGACACTCATTAAAGATATGGGACTCTATTAGATATATGGGGAGACTTATGTCTGGCCATAGCCCAGTAAGTTCTATATTTGGGAACCCGTTGTTTCCTCCTAGTCTGGAGGAACCGAGGTGTTTTTCTAGGTAGAAAAGGACTCTTAGGACTATAGAATTTGTCATTTTATTAATATGGCAGGGATTTTATCTTTTAGTGAGATTAGAGAAAAATATGAAGCTCCAACGGAGGAACTCTTTACGTATCTCCAGATCAGGCATTTTATACAAACTAGGTTGAGATTAACTGTTGGAATTAATAATATGACGTGATTTGAGAAACTGTGTACAGAACGTAAAGGTAAAAGGAGTTTTATCAGCTTTGTATAATACTTTAGTTCAGACAAATATGGCCATGCCATTCTATATACCTAAATGGGAGGCAGATATGGGTATGTCACTGCAACAGGAAGACTGGAATCAGATATGGTCTGCAGTGGCCCATAGTACCATTAATGCTTCAGCAGTAGAAACTTGAAGTTAAGATGGTATATGGTTCCATCTAGGCTTACTAAATTCCAGCCGACCTATGAGGGTAAATGTTTTAAAGGATGTAATAAACTAAGAACTCTCTATCATATATGGTGGGAGTGCCCTAAAATAAGAACATTTTGGACGAGGGTATATCAAATAGCAAATATACTCTGATGGGACGCGCATTTCCTAAAAAGACAGCAGAGGCACTTTTGTGTTTGAAACCATCATTTTGTACTAATATTCAATTTAAATTGATAACATATCTGTCCACTTCAGCATGGTGGTCTGAAACCCCCAATGTGCAACAAGTTAAAAATAAAATGTCCTGGTTTTTGGTGAATGAAAAGATGAGAACGATATTGACTGCCTCAGTTTCTAAATTTCAAAAAATATGGTCACCATGGATTGAGCGTTATATGAATAACGGCTGGGATCGGTCAATATTGACCATATAGTCACATTAGTAACCATGTAGGCTGTAACATATGTTCCCTTTCTATATGTGGGCGTGTTAGCCGGCCTGCCTCCTGTCCCCCACCTTTCCTTGGTCTTTGTGTTTTGGTGGTTGTCGATATTGTATGTAATATGTTAAGAGTATTTGGGTATATATGTCACGCTTAACTGAGTGGTAAAGATAAAGTAGGAATAGAAAATTATAATTAAATAAAGTAAAAATGCACAGTGTTTTTTGTAGAAGAATTGGTTAGGAAAGGTGAACCCCTGTTGTATTGTAACAATAGGGAATGAACAATGGTCAAAAGATGAAGTATGGAAGGGTTCTTCCTCTCACCCTATATATCACAGGGGGATATTATATAAAACACAATTTTAAATAAGATTTGGATAAGGATTCACAGGTCACAAATAGAAGTAGGGTTTGTATAATTCTGTTGTAATGGAGCCAAAGGTATTGTTACTTTTTCTCCTCTTACTGATAAATTAGTCACATGTTTGTTTTGAGTATTCTAATAGGTAAAGGGTTACCTTTAAACATGTTAAGGTGACAACAAACACTATACAGGATAGTCAAAAAAAAAACTCTACATTAAAAAGGTAAAAGCTGGCACAAAAGCCTAAAAGTAATGTTTTGGTCCCACTGATGGAACTGTAGTACTTTTAGGATTATAATGAGACAAGGTAGAGTGGCACTTAAAAAAGAGTGCTATTATGTAAATAGTTTCTATTTCAAATCAGAAAATCACATTGGATTGTTATCTCTGCTTTAAAATGTATGATCACCCAAAAATAGAGTGGGCAAGGGTAAAACCCCTACTGTGTTTTTACTTCTATCTAATGCTTTGAAAGAGAGGTAATGTCACAATGACAATAGTTTATGAAGTTTATTAAGACAATAGTTGATTAAGTAAGAGAAAATCTCTAAAAGCATTACAAACAGAAAAAAATATATAATCACACATGTGTACATGTAAAGCAGTTATGTGTGCTGAAACTGACCACAAAGTGGTCAATTTCACCACAACCTGAAACTGAAAGTTAAGGACCCTTAACACCCATTGTGGTAATGCAGTTTAAAAGTTCTACAACAGATCAGTTCCAATGTGTTTTTCAAGTGTTCCTTTATTTGGAGTAATTAAATACATAAAAAACTAGCTCCCAGCCAGGTAAAGTGAGTTGGCTCCTACATAAAAATATGCTGCCTAATGTTTATTACTTTTCCTTTTTATGACAGATTAACAAAGCTGACCAACAGCTTTTTAAATGCAAACCAGATTTTGAGTACTGTTTGCAATAACCAAGTTGTTTCTCATGAACTGGAGGACAATAAAGAGTGTCATAGGTATTCTGATTCTGATGAAAATCTCCCAGTAAGCACCACCACACTCCTATGGGAAAGGTAAAACATTTTCAGCACCATGCATATACCACACACTGTCAGGTAATGAACATCCCAGGCACATACCTCATTGTCATAGCTGACTGTCTATTGCCAGACCATTGCCAGAAAATGGGGTGGGGCACATATCTAGTAATTGTGTCCACATTTTTATATCCCTCAATAAATAGTTCATGATTCTTCCCAGTGTGCAGCTAACTACCTATTTGAGAAGCCACATGGTGCCTTTTGCTGAACCCCCAGGAGAGAACAGGCAGGACTGACAACACATACAATACATACTTCCTGGGATCTTTTTCTTCACAAATCATGAAGCATTTTTTATGTTTTAGATATTTTTTGGTTGGTTGACACATTATTTTTAATGCTAGTAATCTTTCCGAACATATAACTTTTTTTTTTAGAAAAGATAGTAAAAAGAAAAAAATAGCTTTTTAGTTTTTTATAATACATTAAGGCAAATCTTCAAATAAAATTATATCACAAGTGAGATTTTAATGTTTCTAAGAATCAAATGCTCAAAATGAACAAAACATGACGAACATTGCAGAGATGTCCCAAATGTGTGTTATTTTTATTTTGCACTGGCATTCCAAATGTTTTTCATTATCAGCAAAATCACTATCTTCTAAAAGATAAGACGAAAATAAAAATGTGTATTAGTAAAGTGTTACAGTTGAAGCAGTTTTGTTGTCATGAGTAAAATGATCTCTTTTTGTTTAAGGGTTAAAATGAATCCACAGCTTAAGATGCTGTGCATTCACAGCAGTGCGGCTGGGATAAAAGCTACTTTCTTTCCCCTCCTCCTCCTGATTCTCTCCTCCCTTTCTCACTCTGCCCTCCACCCCCACAGGCTCAGGCTGTTCGCTGTATCAGGTTCTTCTCACATCTCTGCTTTTCTATGTAACATGAATTCTGCATTGTCTGCTTTCATGGATTCACCTGTGCTGGAATGGGTAAAATATGTCATCCACGAAAGCTCTAGGATTACCAGGATGAAAATTTGGATGTACTAGGCAATAGAAAAGCAACATTCTTTGTGCCTGGGTTAGAGGAGTTACTCCATTTTGTTCATCTTCTGAATGCCATTTTTCTTCTTTTAGCTGAACTGGAGACCTGCAAGCCATTGGAAGCCTTAAGATTTCCTAGGAAAAAATGTTGCATCATTTACAATGGTTATCAACCGTTTCCATGTTTTTCTCCTGCTCCTTATGCATCTTGCATCCTGTCGGAATTTTAGCCTGTATAACAGCTGCAGCAAACCTATGTGGAGTATGAGTCTGGATTTCTAGTTACTAGGATTCTTTTTTTTCGTTCAGAAGATTTTTAAATCTTGCAAGGCATACATAACTACAAAAATAGCCAAAAATATCCCATTAAGGCTTGAAGGAATTTAACCCTTTCGTTGATTTTTAAAAGTCAATATTAAATTAGTTGATCTGGTTTTCTTTCCACTGATAGAGCGTGGGACCCAAATATTTTTATTGTTTTTCTAGTTACCAGATGAAACATAACAAAACAATTTTAATAATGCTGCCAAATTAGCTAAATATCTCTAAGACTCCCTGGCTGTTTTTTTTTGTTTGCTTTTTATAATGAGGAAAATACATTTATGCAATCTGAAAAAAGACAGTTCGCAAAAAAGAAGATTGAAACATTATCTAAAGGGTTAACAAAAAAGAAGTAAGGGGAGTAAAATCATCAGAGAAGACTGATGTCTAGAACACAGATTTCTGTGTGGATATTGCAAAAACTGGTGTCTGTGGTGACTACAGGGCCTAATATTGTTTGACGGATAATGGGGCTGTGCGAAAGAATTGGTCCTGCACACAAGGTCCTATATCTCTTGTGGGATCTATCCAACGGACAGACATAGCAAGAACTGTAGTGAAGAGAACAGGGGAAAAAGACATGGCCAAAAACGCAACAGTCCTGCTCTTGGCTTATCTGCCCCAGGAAATTTCTTGCTTACAAATTGCACATATCAAAAGCAAGAAGGGCAGCAGAGCTATCACAAAGGTGCGACACCAGTGAGGAAAGGAGGAACACACAGGTATTAGAAAAGAAAATAACCTAAGTAAGCTATAATTACCAGAAATGTTTAATCTGTTCATTTGACAACCTGTTTCAGATAGCTGTAAATGTAACATTGTATGCCAATAAAGGTAACAAATAAACATTTGAAATCCAAAACACACCTCTAAGCTATGGGTGATCACAGTTTCTGTAATGTAATGCAAAGTATTGATAGCAGCAGTAAAGCCCACACTTAGTTTAAGGGAAAATTACATGTGAGGATGACCAGGCATTCAACATATTATGAAAAATATTTATAAAGAAAATGAGTATAGCATAAGATTGAAGCAAAATTTCAGTGAAGGGCGAAAAATTGGGAAAAAATACGTGCATACACATGTATACTAGAATGCAAAATGAGAACACAGGCAAAATATAGAGATAACAAATTGCCTGACAACCTCTTAGAATGACAAAGTGATAGTGACCGACATTTTGTCAAGGAGGTATCTTCTGAACTCTATACATAAATTGTTGGAATTATTTTTTTTTTTTTGCCGGCTTTCAATGTAACTGTGT
The DNA here is from genome assembly GCF_032062135.1 of Pyxicephalus adspersus. Lineage (NCBI taxonomy): Eukaryota > Metazoa > Chordata > Amphibia > Anura > Pyxicephalidae > Pyxicephalus > Pyxicephalus adspersus. Next base: position 30,222,572 of record NC_092866.1, read on the forward strand.
TTGAAATGGTAAGAGGCCAAACAGCCAAACAATAAAGACTGAATGTAAGGAAGAGTATAGGGAGGTGAGAAACAGCTACTGTTGGCATGACAGAAGGAAGCCTATGAAAATGAAATAACACTTTGTATAGAAAATGCTATGGTGGCCTGGAATATAGTAAGATGAAGAAGAAAAATGTTATGTCAGATGATTGAGAGCTTTATTAGTTAACATATAGAATAAATTATAGAAACTTCTCCCAGAAGTCTCACAGAGAATGCTGTGCAATAGTTCCTGAAACGAAGCACTTTGACGAAGAACTGTGCCACACAAAATATTGTGTAATTTCAGGTTTTCTAGGTATCCTATAAGGATAAGGTGGATCAGAGACACAAAAAATGTTTATGTGTGATCATGGACGATTTACTCTGCAGTAGCTACTTGCATTTCATTCCCAATATTATTGCCCTTAAAGTAAAGCAACTTAAAGCAACTACAGAAACAATTTTAAAAATTAATTGCAAATTAACTTGGTGGAATTTCAAAAATTACACACACATATGTCATTACACATATGAGGTAAACAAAAAAATATTATATAGAGGGAGAAAAATAAATATTGAAGAGAAAGCAAAACAAACAACATATAAAAGGTTTTAATAGAACCAAGGTAGACCTATTGCCAACATGGACCTCCTGGATTCTAAACAAAAATACCAAAAACAAATTTTTATCTACTCAGTGAATGCTATATATTCGTGTTCACAAATACACAATACTCATCAATACAATGACTTATCTCAGTTTCCGATGTGTTTCACCCATAGGCTTCCTCAGGGGATTATAAGGAGAGACAAAATGCCCAATTCAGTTGTTGGAAGTCATAAAGAAGAAATTCTATAGGTTGTTGGTGTATAGTGGGGATGGTGGGACACCAACAGTCAGCCTCCCTGAGGAAGCCTTCGGGCAAAGCGAGTCGGAAATTGAGACAAGTCATTGTATTGATGAGTACTCGTGTGTATTTGTAAACACGAATATGTAGCGTTCACCGAGTTGATATAAATTTGTTTGTGGTATTGTTGTTTAGATCCAGGAGGTCTATTTTGGCAATAGGTCTACCTTGGTTTTATTAAAACCTTTTATATGTTATCACCTAACCTTGCCTATCAAAGCCCGTCTTTGCTTTCTCTTCAATATTTATACTATACCACAGGCCAGGCAATACTACTCCTTTTTGAAAAAAACAGCAAACTTCCTCTTGCACATGCTCATCCCTATAGAGAAAAATAGTGTGAGAGAGACAGTTGGCCTGATTTATTAAAACTCTCCAAGACTAGAGAAGATACGCGTTCATCGGTAAACCTGGGTGATCCAGCAAACCTGGAATGGATCTGGTCCAGGATTGAAAACATTTACTAACAAATAGCAAATTAATTTTAAGAAATCTATTCCAGGTTTGTTGCGTCACCCAGGTTCACTAATGAAATTCCATCTTTTCCTGTCTTTGAGAGTTTTAATAAATCAGGCCCAGTGTGTGCAAGTCTGTGAGGGTTATGCATTATTATTGCCATTAATTTGGCCACAGACCTAATGTTAATACCACTCACAGGCATAAATAGCATTTATAAAGCTGTGTTAACCCAACCTACGATGTAGAAAAAGAGCTTGTTGCAGCTAGTATTTTTCACTGCCAAAAAAACATCAGCAAAGCCCTTAATAGTTGGAAGTCTGCACTACATTGCTTTGCAGCTACCAGCATGGTTTCCATCTTAGCCAACCTGGGCATTGCACTGTTCTATGTCTAGTGGAGATGCTTAGCAAACATTTGCTAAGCAACAAGGATGATGATGAAAGCCTGCTTTGCAGTTATGAAGGAGGGTGAAGGAGAAAAGCAGTAGCCTTCATCTAACAATGATTATTTATCTGGTTAAAATATTGTAATTCAGTAAGAAGAGACACCATTGTCATACAAGTATACCTGCAGTATAAAGGGCAGTGTTTTGTGTATTTTTACATTACATTAGAATTTACAAATATTGACACACACATTCCCTTTTTTGTGTGGCTACTATAGCCTTATGTACAAAGAACACCATAAAATCCTACAAAATAATGCATAAAAACAATATGTGAGAAAACTGCATACTTTTTAAATTGTACAATATTCAATATCAGTTCAAGGTCAAAGAATATGTAAACAAAAAACAGTAAAACAAAAAAAAAGATAATCAATAATAATACTATACTGTAGCTAGGCCTTTGCATTTTACATATAATCAAGCTAGTTGAGATTTGGTGGATCTGATTTACAGTAAACCTTTCTGCTGGAGCGGGCAGGCATTTTTTTAATGAAATAGTTTTTGCCAGTATGACAGGCAAAAATTAAATCAATCAGTATTTTTTTCAAACAGTATTTTTTTTTTAACAAGAACTTGTTTTACAAGAACTCCCAAGATAATACCAAAGCTCCTGACTTTTTTTTTTTTTTTGTTATTTAGTAAACTGAAATGCTGGATGGATTCTTACATACACCCAGGGAGATGTATTGATGCATTTATGACTTGGCTGCCTGTCCGTAATTGACTATTACCTGCCTGGTAAAGCATAATTTTTATTGGTGTAACCTGTTGCCATATTTAGCTTACAGACAGCAGAATGAATGGACCAAACCTGGCTTGCACATAATACTTACTTAAATAAACATGGCTGTCAAAATACACCAAGTTTACACAGTTTTTCCTTGCCAAGATGATGTTGAAAATAGTTTAAAAGAAGGTAACCATACAGGTATTTGCATATAGATGTATTTATATGTACCTCCAAACCAAAATAATTCTGATATATTTTTGTTAATCTCAAAAAAATTGAAAATTATATCCATCTTGTATTGATTTGTTATGGATACACATCTATTTATTTATTCTGAGAGAATGTAACTGCAGCCTGGGGTGTATTTGTACTGCACTGACATGAGATGTTGAAGGTTAGAGACAAATCTCGAGACTGACATTAACCCTGGCACTTAACTCCCGTCAAAGTCTTATTCCCGCCTGGAAGATTGTACAGATACTCAGAGGTAACAGGAGGTCACAGAGCTAACTGTCAAATGGAGAAAATAATAGTGGAGACAAAAAGGTAAAAAAAAGGAAGAGAGATAAATCAAAAGGGAATAGCCAAAATAGGAAGAGTAATGATAAATGTGGAGATGGTAAAGAGCACAGAACACATTGATCTGACGAACAAGTAGGTATAGATTTGTGTACTATGGTAGCTAAACTCATTTACCGGATTTCTCATTAATAGAATTTAATTAACTATACACCTTTCTCTGATTGTAGTAGGAATATTTGTTTCAGGAGGGCTTTACTCTAGAAATCTTCCCACCAGGCTACCAAACATCTATTTGAGCTATGCCTAGACAGAGGAAGAAAAGCTCTGTTACAAAGTGAGTAGGGTGCAGGAAATTTATCAGTACATACTTTCTACAGAGTCAACAGTACTCAGTGCAGACTGCTACAACATGGTGCCAACACCTGCACCTTCAAGACAGAGTTGTCCTGACCTAATTTAACTATTTATATATGCAAATATTTTACAAAAACATTTTTCAGGCTCCGTCCACTGGAAGTTTTTAGTGATTTCTTCGCATTACATCTAACACTGATTTTGGGTTAGCAGTTAAATCCATTACTAACAAATATCCTGTCCCATGTATGTGTCACCTGCATCAGTCATCACATTTATTCAGGTATCCAAGCAGAATATACAGTTAGGTCCATAAATATTTGGATAATGACATAACAAAAGGAATTGCCCACACCAGCCCATGAAATAATTTGAGTCAATTGTCCAATTACTTTTGAGCCCCTGAAATGAAGTGATTGTGTAAAAAAGGCTTTAGTTCCTCACTTTTTATGCAATCTTTGTGTTCAACCCACTGAAATAAAGTTGAAAGTCTGCAGTTCAACTGCATCTGAGTGGTTTCATTTAAAATTTGGTAATGTACAGAACCAAGATTAGAAAAAAGTTGTCTCTGTCCAAATATTTATTGACCTAACTGTAGGTCCTCTCTATATTTGCATTATATTAGTATTATATAAGTTTGTACAGATTGCACAAAATAGTATATTGTTATGTCTGCTTTGCAGATCACATATTTTATCACATTACATTTAGTTACAAGGGACAGACTATTTCAGTTAACAGCAATGATAAGTGCACTGTAGTTAACAAAGTGATCATTTATTATAGCACTTGATTAAAAACCTCCAGTAAGATAAACAAGGCAAACGTCCTTTTTTAAAATGCTGGTTAAGTGGACTATACATGAGTGGAACATATATACATACATAAGAGATTTCCGATTCTTAATATCTAAAGCACTAAACCAGCCCCCATGAACGTTTCCCACAATCAGAAATCTATAGCAAAGGCAATGATAAAAGCAAATATCCCCTTTATTACTACAGGATTTTACAGTACACTAATTTTAGAACCACAGAAACCATGTTTTCTGGCAGCTTTTCAGAGGACAATAGAGATTGAGCAAAGTAAACTATCCAGGTAATTTTCTTCTGCTCTTGAGTAAGGCCAGTTTTGAGGAAGGGAGAAAAAGGGGGAACTGGGCAATTACCCAGGTTTCCTATCTTTTGTCAGGACCTCATTTGACAGAAAGACAGGTGGTGAAGGGAGCTATAATACTATGCATCTGGTGTCCCCACTGTATATTTGTCCAGGTCCATATAGCCCACACTCCAAAAACATGTCCACTCTTATGTAACACAAGCACAATCTACTAATTGATAAACCACTGGGTAGTTATGTGGCAGGCTTAAAGTATACCTGTTTCCAGACTATGGATAATACAATATTTACACTTGCTTAACATAGAAATTAACAAGGAGTATGGATAATAAAATATTTATAATTTCTTAACAAGAAGAAAAATACTTTATTAAAATAAACAATCCTCACCCTACCTAACTTTCTTGTTCAATATATGCATAAAATATATTATTATAAAAAAAATAATATTATTATTAATAATAATAATAATAATAAACAGTATTTATAAAGCACCAACATATTATGCAGTGTTGTACATTAAATAGGGGTTGCAAATGACAGACACATACAGTGACACTGGAGGAGGAGGGGGAAGTAGCACACAATAGGAGAGGGGATATAAAAATAAACTTTAAATGCTTTTTTTGGAATAAGATTTATTAATCTTACTAATCTGCCCACTTACTGAGTCACAAAAAATGCACTGTTTATAAAACCAAAATAATGAAAAGCAAACATTCCTTACTTAAAACTTTGAATGTGGGCATATTTGATTGAAGGGATTGCATCAATAAGATGGACTAATTTTTCATGCTGGGTACATTTTTTTGACACTGCATTGTGCTCGTGTAATAACAAAAGTAAACAGAGTGCAAATGAGCTTTGTTAGAAATTACTTTTATGTATTGCATTATGCTGACCTGCCAAATACAGAATAAGAAATAATTTTAAATTTGAAAAATAAACTGTCATTGGATGATCTTTGTGGGAGCATCTGGAGCGGTCTGAAAAACATTTAAACAACCTCCGCCTAAAATAATAGGCATAGTTATAATAATAGCATAAGTAAAATATATGTGTGAAGAAAATGTATACATACTACATGGACAAACCACATATTTGAATAACTGAAACATAAATTGCATGTGTATTAATTGTATGTGTATATGTACATGTGTGCAAACATAAATTGTATGTGTATATGTGAATTTCTTGTGATATGTGATTGTTTGTGTTTCTAAAGTATGTATACAGTCATTTCTTAATAATAATGCAGCAAAAAGTTAATTACTTGATATACAATAACAGTTTAGAAAAAAAAGAATTATGATTTTTAAAGCTAACACATTCATTATACAACTGATAAAGTAAACACAAAGAGCATACATTTAACAAAATCCTATTATGTTTTTCAGGGTAAATACTATATCTACCATGGAAAGGTTGGTCTGGGGTGTTCTGCTACTAGGAAGTCTTGTGACCATCGTCTATTCTTGTCCCTTTCATTGTACCTGTCAAAACCTTTCAGAGTCACTTAGCACACTGTGTGCCAATAAGGGCCTCCTTTACGTTCCACCTAACATAGACCGTAGAACAGTGGAGCTACGGCTGGCTGACAACTTTATCCGAGTTGTAGCACAAGAAGACTTTCTAAACATGACAGGCTTGGTGGACCTCACTCTATCAAGAAACACCATAGATACTATTCAACCTTACGCCTTTGGTGATCTTGAGAGCCTTAGGTCCTTGCATTTGGATGGAAATCGTTTAACATCCATTCACGAGGAAGCTTTACGAGGAATGCTGAATCTCCAGCATCTTATTATCAACAATAACCAGCTAGTGACAATCCCAGTAGCCACTTTTGATGATTTCATCCTTTCTTTAGAGGACTTGGATCTGTCATATAATAATTTGATTAGTGCTCCATGGGAGGCTATTCAGAACATGGTTAATTTGCATACTCTTAATCTTGACCATAATCTCATAGACTATGTAATGGAAGGGACATTCTCAGAACTTTACAAACTGTCCAGACTAGACATGACATCTAATAGGTTACACACACTTCCTCCAGACCCTCTTTTTGTTCGTTCTCAAACTGGAGTGGTGAGCCCTACCCCTTACACATCAACAATAGTGCTCAATTTTGGTGGTAACCCATTTCACTGCAACTGTGAACTGTTATGGTTACGACGGCTGGTGAGAGAGGATGATATGGAAACATGTGCTTCTCCTGCACAATTAGCAAGACGTTATTTCTGGTCTATACCAGAGGAAGAGTTCATGTGTGAGCCTCCTCTTATCACTCGCCATACACATCAACTCTGGGTACTTGAAGGGCAGAGGGCAACACTAAAATGCCGGGCAATTGGAGACCCAGAGCCTGTTATACATTGGGTATCCCCAGATGATAAGATAATGCCAAACTCTTCCAGGACTGCTTCCTACCGGAATGGAACCTTGGATATTCTGGTCACTACAATCAGGGATGATGGAGCCTATACATGTATAGCTATTAATGCTGCGGGGGAATCAACTGCCCAAGTTGACCTCAAAATGATCCCTTTGCCACATAGAAACAATGGAACAGTTAGTGTGCTAAGACAGGATCCTGGGTCCTCTGACATTACAACTTCATCCAAGACAACAGCCAATGCCACAGAGAAAAGAAAGACACCAGAAAATGTAGTGGTGTCTGACATAGGTTCTTCCTCTGCATTGGTACGGTGGTACACAAACAGATCAGCCTATGTAGTGTGGATGTACCAGATCCAATACAATTGCACAGCTGATGAGACATTAGTGTACAGGTAAGATTACCAGAAAAAACATGTAAAAATTGTATCTTTCACTGTTGACAACCATTAAATGATATATATATATATATATATATATATATATATATATCAGAATGTATTACATGAGATTACAACAAAAAAAATGATTTTGCTTCTGGTGGATAAAATTGGTAAACTCTGGATAAACTATTATAATCTTTGCACCACACTATCCAGAATTTATGTAAGGTAAGAACAGTGTTACTGTCTAGTTCAGTTTTCATCCATAGTTTTGGGTGCCAATCTTCTTTCACTAGAACAGACATCAGTTAAACAGTTCTAATATATTTCACGCAACACACATGCAATATTAAGTTATTACCACAACACATTATAAATGTGTAAAAACACATAAATAAACAGGGCAATGTTCTAATAATCACAACAAACTCACAAAACTTTTTCCAGGTTACAAAGTCTACTTCTAGTGACATATTCTTTGGAAAAAAATATTAGGTCAGCAATACTCTCGCGGCCATGCATTAACCTTTGTGACAGCTGTGCACTCACTGTATGCTTATCTCCGGGTGCCCTGTATTCAATAAAAGTGTTTAAGAATACACCCTGACATTTGTGAGTCTCTTGAAAATCGCACTTGAAATGCATTAAATTGTATGAATAAAAACATTGGGTAAAAAACAGTAGTACAAATGTAAGCATCTTGCAAACATGGTTGCTTCTAATGATTCTTATAGTAAAGGCTGTTCATACACAGTTACATATTAATTATGGATTAACTGTAATAGAGTAGTGATCTATGCCTGCAGAAATGAACTTGTCAGCCAAGCCACAGTGTGCATCTTGACAATTCTAGTAATATGCTCTAACAGGCCTGTTAAAGCTGCTTGTTGTATGACTTTCCCCTAAACAATTCACTACTGTTGTGATTTACATATTACTCCACTGACAATATTCTTACCCATTCATTGCAATCCATAGATCATTTTCTTTTGCAGATTTTCCCTGCTATGTATTAACTATAATCCCTCTCTTCCTGGAGGCAAACATATACATGTACAAAAGCACCAATACTTAAAGAAAAACTAAACTCCTGTAATATACACATTTGCTATAAAAGCTATTCTGTACTGATGTATTTAAAATTACTCAAATTTTGAAAATAAATAAAATGCTACTTGAGTGTGACTATGCAAAATAATATTATTTTGGGGATGTTCCAACACCCAAGTGTATGGAATTCCCTTTCCTGCTCACAGGAAATTTTTTACTGCCTTATTAGCAGTTGATTATTGTAATACAAGGTTTGCTTATGTCACACTAGAAAAGGCAGGCTTTTCTTTCACTTTTAGTTTTAAAGAAGCAGGAAGTAACTAGTATACATAGTTCTGTAATTAAAAATTGTGAGCAGAAAGGGACAGTACAAAAAAAAACACTGAACTGAGGTCTAATTTCCAAGCTGAAGATCTGACACCTGGATGAACATGGCAATGTGCACAATGGAGCAAGGACGGGAGTGTAGATGAAAAAAGGTTTTAGTTCTGCTTTAACCTAATACAATTTTCTGTCATATTTCATACATATAATGTAGCACAATAAAGCGTTGGTTTAAAGCAGTTTTAAAGTAAAGTCAGGACTTTATAGGTTGTTCTACTCACCCATGCTGGGTAATACAGATCATTTTACTCATATTCAAAAATCTTTTATTGTAATGTAGTGATTATTGACTTTTATGGCATGGCTGTGTTTTTTTAGGATACAAACTGATACAAATAGGAACATAGTGAATCCAACCAAAAGTCAGCCTGCATCAGAAATATTTAAAAAAAAAAGTTAAGATGAACTAACAGGTAGTTCAGAGAATTGTCTAAAACCAGCCAATACAGCATTTATTCATTACCGTTTACTGGATCACCCAGGTTCTCCCATGTTAGTCAAATTCTCCAGTCTTGGAGAGCTTTAATAAATTAGGCTCATAGACTACTTTCTGTGAGAGTTCTAATAACATAACAGCCTATTCACTAAAAATAAGAGAATGATAGTGCTATATAGGCTTATTTTTGTATAATCAATATAATAAATAGATTACAACTTCTATGGGTTTGGAGTATGAAAAGATTATTAAAAAGTACTGTGAGCTAATTTCTGTCAGTGCTGACAACTAGATGGTCCTAATGGACATAAAATCCCTTAAGGTTTGTTTGAGTAGGATTAATTCTCCTGATACAACTAAACACTTGGCAGTCATTCTCAACAAATTGAAAAAAAAAGACTAAAAGGGTTCCACATGATTTTAGGACACTGAAGTGACAGACTATGTCTTAGCAGGAAGCCAAAAAATCCTTGTTCATTACCGTAAATGAAGCAAGAGTTGGTAAGTGCCAGCAGTTTAATGAGTTGACCGATTTTAAGAGAAACTGACACAGCATATGCCAACTCTCCTACAAACTGATAAAACAGTCTGATCAATCTTGTTATTAAATATTATTTCATAATACATAATATTTTTTTTTTTTTTTTACAGGATTCTGCCTTCCACAACCAAGCACTTTGCCTTGAAACACTTGGTATCAGGGGTAGATTATGATCTTTGCATCTTGGCCATTTTTGATGATGTTACAACCGCTTTAGCTGCTACAAAGTCCTTAGGATGTGTCCAGTTTTCCACAGCAGAGGCATACCCAGACTGCCGCTCACTGCATGCTCATTTCCTAGGAGGCACTTTAACCATTATTATTGGAGGAGTCATTGTGGTTACATTGTTGGTTTTTACTGTTGTTATGATGGTCAAATACAAGGTGTGCAGCACTGCTCGTTCAGACATTCCAAAAGTTACTAATGTATATTCACAGACCAATGGAAGCCAGAATATGCCCAATGGAATTCTTCTGCAATGTAGACTGAACAATGAGTCTGCCAAAGCCAGTTGTTCTCAAGTGGTGTATAAAGAAGATACTGAAAGGGTTATACATGGAGTAAAGCCTCAACGTAGAAAAGCTAGACACAGAGAAGCATCTGAGAAACAAGATGACAAAACTATTAAGGCTTCAGATTTTAAAGGACTAAATGCAGCATCAAGCCCTGAGGCTGGTTTTGTTGTTTATAAAACCAAACGCAGCTCTTCTGTAGATATGGGAGAGATGGCAACCACCACTTGTTACAGCTACGCCAAACAATTAAGCATTATATGGACAAAGAGAAGTCAGTCTGTCCATGGCATGCTTTCACATTGTGAAGCTGAACTACCCGAAGAAAAACCAGTTTTGTTTACTGGTTCGGATGAGCTTGAAGAAAGTGTAGTGTAGGTAATGCCAGTGTTTCAGCATTACTGCAAACTTTTTACTGAAATAAGTAGAATCAATATTGCTAAAGGACATGCTATGATTCTTTATAAATAAGCCATGAGCAAGCATTTTTCCTTAGAAATAAAATAAAATAAGAGTATTGTATTTTTAATTTGGTTGAAAACCTGGTTGATTGTGTAACTGCCTGAATCTTGCCACACAACTGATGGAAAAATTTCACCAATTCTGTCGAGTTTTGTGATAATCTAATTGGTACCTTTTGATGTTCTCTTTAAATGGATACAGAATATGAAATTTAACAGATACAGAAGTGTGTTCTTCAGGATGTACATAATTTGTAGCCAATAAAGATAGTTTGCTCATCAGATTGTAACAATTAGAAGAGTATGTGAACAGCATTAAACAATGTTGAATCTGAAAACAGGAAAATGAAAATTTATTAAAGGAAAAGTTGAAGATCTATTAAGATCACATTCACGGACTCATCAGAAGGTACCATTGACTTCTCAGAACATAAATATGGATACAAAAATATCAAGTTGGTGCACAAGCCAAGGACAATATTTTGATGTATGCTACTTTAAAAAAACAAAAACTAGAACAAAACTTACTTATCTACAGACAGATGGATATAAGAGAGTATGTGTGTACACACTGCATAGTATATAAAAAGGATCGGTAGTGGACCCTCTGGTTTTGCCACTAAATCCCCTGCTTTCTCCTGTTTTACAGGCAAGTTTACCTTTTTTCCTAAATGTAAAAATATCTCACAGAAACCTAAAATGACTGCAGCACTTTAAAATTTGAGTTCTCACAAACTTAAATATATAAATATTGATTGGAATTTTTTATATAATTTGCCAATAAAATAAAATTACAAAAATGGTGTCTCGACTTTATGTCCTGTGCATAACCTCATTTTAATTAAATAAATAATAAAACTCTTTAGAAAGTATTTCTATATTTGAAAAATGCAGCTATGGTATTTTATGAACTACCAGCATTTGCCTTGAATCAAACAGAATATTGGGAGGTCAGTATCGTGGAGCGCTCTCAATGTAAAATGAATTAAATGGTACTCTGCCAGACTGATTTCTAGATTAAGTGTCAACTAACTATGTTTAGATATAGAAACAATGGAGTTGTTAGTTTACATGATTTAGACACTCTCCAAATGGAAATTCGTTGATTTGCATGTCTTTGGATGCCATTGGGTATTATTGCATAGTGAATTTTTTTTTTTTTTTTTTTACTAACCAAAGTAAATAATCCCTTGCAGTGTAATAATTCACTTTGCTAGGTGAAAAGCCTAAACTTGAATGTGATTTAGGCAGTTCCTGTAAAATTATAAGTGACTACTTTAAAAATTAGGTAAGTTATGCAAAATGAACAGTCAGTCATAACAACAATCTACTTAGTATTTTTGTAAAGCATATCAATCCACTATTTTAGATAAGTGCTAACTAGGAACATTACCACAGTTTAAACCTAATATTTGTAATAGTAATATGATGATTCTTCTTTACAAATATTTATCTATTTTACTTTAGTGATATATTAATAAATAATTATAATGCTAAAGTGTATAAATGCAGACACAATGTTTATATTATTTCCACATATAGACACACCAACATCTAGAAATTCTCATATCTGGTTACTTGTTGCTACCTGGTTATTGTATTACACTCATCAGCAGTTGCTCTAATGCAAGACTAAGACTTTTATGAATAGGCTAAAAGCAGCAAGGTGACATATTTGGCCAAATCACAAAAAACACCAGATTAATGTAGGCTGGTTTGATAACCTTTTGGTTACCTTCTATTAACACACTCTTTAAAGAAGCTACAAGGTTCCTAAACCTAAAGCATGTTTTGTTTTTAAAGTTTTATTTAAAGAGCTTAAGGCAGTATGAACAGAGCAAAATATTAGGAACAAACAAAATCACATATGAATACATATGCCAGTGTAGGGGCAAAACACATACCACAATATACTAGTAATTCATTAAATTTTTCAAAGGTATAAAATACTGGTCTAGATGGTCTAATTATAAAATAAAACTGAACCAGGGAAGGGGCAAAAAAAGTAGTCCACAAACCGAGACGAGACAAACATGCAGTCCAAAAACGCAACCTATTCTGAAAGGCCTCCTCCATTCTTCTCGAGGTGGAAGTTAGTTCCTCTATTAACGTAATTTAATTGATCCTGGCAAACCATTGGGCCATCATATTGATAAACTGGTGCCCAATGCTGGCCTACATGTTCTAGCTGAAATCTGACCAATGCTTTGTACAGAGGCAGGGTTATGTCTTAAAATCTGCAGTCTATAACCTCTTTTGTGGCTTGGCACCCAGATCCTTCTCCATTTTTATTCCCCACCCCAGACAGATAGCATTTATATATATTTGTTAAACAATAGGGGCCCCAAAGTCTAAGTATACTATATCAACTGCTACTCCTCTGTCTAAGTGTTTACTTCCTCTCCTCTTAAAAAAGAAAGAAGATTTCACAACTTTTTTTTTAAACTTTTTTCATTGAAGTTTTTTTCATTTACAATAACAAAACTATCTAAATAACAAAACAAACACATCAAAATAACATAAAAAAATAATATATAAAAGGGGGAAAAAAAGGGGAATCTTCATAAAACATATAAACCGGTACAAATCAACCAGATACATTGGTAATATATCAGGTTAAGTATTTAAAGGAATCAAGAATTGTGTTCTTTTCGGTATCAGCAAAAGCATAATGTAAAAATTTGTACCATTGCTGAAGGAAACGGGTCGTGTAATCATCCCCTTGAATTTGGGCTTTTAGCATTTCTCTATGGAACAAAATCTTCAAAGAAGAAATTACTTGTTCAACCCCAGGCAACAGGGATTGAGCCCAAGTATTCTTAAAAAGCCATTCAGCAGCCAAAAGACAAACACTAATTCATGATCGGGTAGAGTTATGTATAGTACCATAATTAGTTTCATCCCAATAACCGAATAGCAGCAATGATGGATTGTGCGGGATTGTGTACCCTGTTACTTTGGTTACCAATAACAATATTTGCTGCCAAAATGTGGTAACACAGGAGCAGAACCATAATCGGTGCGACAGTGAAGCATGTGAACAGTTGCACCTGAGACATTGAAGATGCCAGGCCCTTGTTTGCTGTATACCAGGGTATGGCCTTAATAACTTGTACTGCCTATGAAATATAAATTGGGATTCCCTCCATATTTCATTGACCATACACTTCCTGTTAAATTTCTTCTAGGGCGTTTACCATTCCACAAAAATTTAGTAAAAGTATTGTTAAGAGCAGTAACATCAGAGTGTGGTAACAACAGAGGCAGCATTTGCAAAGGATAGAGCATTTTGAAAAAGGGCATCACTTTGAGTAAATGACAACGACCCATAAATGAGAGGGGCCGATTTTCCCACATCTTTAATTCTTTTTGTATTTTAGCTATTAAAGGTGGGTAATTCAACTTATACAACAAGGACAGCATACGACCAATACGAAGTCCCAAAAAAATTATAAAATCCTTAGCTACTTTGAAGGGAACATGAACATTTCAACTTTCCGCCACTGTAGGGGATGCAGCTAAAGGGAGAATTTCACTTTTACAAAAATTAATTTTTAGGCCTGAAAAACTTTCAAATCTAGTAATTAGGGATTGAATAGCAATGCTATCCCTCTGAGGACTAGAGGTAAATATTAATATGTAGTCCACAAAAAACGCGGTTCTTAGTTCACTGTTATGAACAGGTATGCCATGGAGCAAGGAAGTGGTATCCATATATCGAACTAACGGCTCCAACACCAGGTTAAAAAGAAGAGGGGACAGAGGACACCCCTGTCTGGTCCCCGGTGTATGTACTTTGGCTGTAGGGGACATATACATAGCTTTCAAAAATCTGAAGGAGGTGCCCCGCACACCAACATGATCAAACACTGTAAAAAGCTATGAAATATTTACAGTATTGAAATTTTTTTCTGCATCTATTGTTATAATAGCTAAGTCTAGATTAGGATAAGGTTTAGCTATTTCCAAGGCCACCATCACCTTTCAAATTTTCGTTACAGCCGCTCTGCCCTGAACGAACCCCACTTGAGAATGGAAGATAAGAGCCAAGAGTCAAATTTATGTTTGGCGGTGTAAGGATCTGGAGTGGGATTATCAGTTAACTCCCTTTGTGCTGTTCTGAGCTCTCATTGCGCTTCCAGAAAATGAGTTAAGCAGGCTGTCTTTCACTTTGCCATAAATGAGATTACTCTACCTCTTAAAAACGCCCAACCCGCCTCCCAGAAAAGAACAGGGTTGTCTCTATGAATATGATTATGTTGGACATAATCATGCCACGCAACAGTGAGGGCATTTTGAAATTCTGGGTCCTTGGTTAAAAAGGATGAAAAGCACCAAGGAATATAATCTCCCTTTGGGTGTTGATTGCGCACTGTAATAGAGATGGGGGAATGGTCCGAGATCATCATAGTATGTATCTCAGGCGATTCCACCTTATACATCATAGCATCTATACAGAACAAATAGTCTAGGCGTGTCTGTGAAAGATGAACCTGAGAAACAAACTTTTGTTCTAATGGGTGGTGTTGTAACCAAACATCATTCAAATGCATAGCATTGACAAAATCAGAAAGCACAGTGCTACTTGGTAAGCGACCAACACCAGAGGTCGAGTGAGAATATCGATCCTCAGGATCCGACATCACTGTATTAAAATCGCCCCCTATAATTTTGTAAAGAGTAGGATCCTGAACAAACCAGCGAGATACCTCTAGAAAAAAAAGATATCAATGGTGAGTTGGGTGCATACACAATATATAATGCCACATCCTGATCATAATACTGAAAAAGAACTTTTAAAATGCGCCCTTCAGAATCACTTTGAACGGTTTTAATTTTACCTGGAAACAATCTATAGAACCACACCATGACCCCTGCATTATGGTCTTTAGATGGTGACCTATAAACCTCTCCCATCCACAATTTTTTCATTCTGTGAAAATCATTACTGCCAAGATGGATCTCCTGCAACAGTACGATATCGGCTTTATACCTTTTCAGGTGGTGGAGAACAGACATGCACTTATTAGGAGAGCGCAAACCTGATATCGCCCGCATAAAACATCCAAACAGGGAATTATTATACAGATAATATACCATTCAATCAACAGCAGCATCTCGCATTTAGTGGAAAACAGAAAAAGCTGGAGAAGCAAAAAATACCAATACATTTTGTAGATAAAAGACACAGAAAAAACCTTCAACTGATCCTCACCAGTCCAGATACAACAGTTGGCTCAATCACTGCAGTCAAAGAGATAAATTTCAGCTGAACCGACGTTAGATGATGCGTGAGTGTTCCCAAAACAACAAAGGGTATCAAAACAAGAGAAAAACATTGAGTAAACACCAAAGAACAAATAGACTAATCAAAAAAATGACTTTTTTCCTCATGAAGTAAAAATAATAAAGAAAATACACTTGCATTTAAAAATAGCAAGAATATAGGTAGTGGGCTCACACCTCACATATTGTGAATCAAAAGATGATTCAGAACAGGCACCTTAAGGTATTTAGGGACCTCTTCCATTTTATCTGGCTTTTGATGATAGCCCAAGGCGTGGAACATTGCATAACTTTTTGTCAGATGATTTTCCAATATTCCTGGAAGGCTTGGGGGAGTAGACTGGAATTGAAGAAGGCCTTGAAAAACGTATATGAACGAAACTTTCCGCTTCCTCAGCCGAGGTAAAAGAGAATGTTCGGCCTTGAGGATCAGTGAAGTGGAGAATGGCTGGATAAGCTAGCATAAAACTAAATTTATTGCGATATAAGGTTTAGCATACTTGCTGGAAACTTCGCCGTTTGCGGGATACTTCTGCTGAATAATCTGCGAATATAAGTAATGTAGCTCCTTCAAATTGTAGATGGCAATTGGTGTGAAAGGCCTGAAGAATCCGTGATCTATCAGTGTAGTGAGAATAGGCCACCAAAACTAGTCTAGGGGCAGAGGCTTCTTTGCGTATGGGACCCAGTCAGTGGGCCCTTTCCACTCGGCAATCTACCTGGAGCCCCAGCAATTGCAGTATGGTCATGCAGGGAGCTGTGATGGTTTGATGCCTTCTGGAACCCCTACAATTCACAGATTATTCTGGCGAGACCTATTCTCCAGGTCTTCAATTTTATCTTGCAAAGCTTGGGCTCTAGCTTCCAGTGTTGGTATAACTGACCTGGTGGAAGAGACATCATCCTCGACCAGGGTGATCCTCTGCTCAGCCGCATTTATGCGCAGAGAGTGTTCACGCAGGTCTTTCCGCAGGGACTGAATGCCTTTGTGAAACGCTGTATCAATAGCCTCCTGCAAGGTGGGCTTCAGGAATTCAGCCACTTCATCAGAAATTTTTGCAGGGTGAGAAAGGTCCATGCTGTCATCGGGGCTTGCTGGTGGGGAAGCAGAGACAGATGCCTGTGATGAAGCTGGAGCGGCGGCCATCTTGGAAGGCACAGCCCGCTGTTTGTCTTTTCTCCCCATGGGATTCTGGCTGTCAATGGAAGAGGAGTGCTTCACAAACCGGTCCATCCAGGTACCGGTAACCAGTAGAGCAGTTGTGGGCAATGCGCAGGATGAAGTGCCAGTTTTATATGCAGTTTCCCGGAGGTGAGCAGGAGAACTTAGCTCATGCTGCAGATTCACGATGCGTCCTTTGGTCTTTTTTGAATCCATGCTATCACTTATATTATTCTTTTCTAGCAAAAACTCTTCCATGTGGGTCTTAACTCCCCAGTATCTTTGCAAATATATAAGTTAAACCTAAAGGTCTATAGAAACTTAGTAATAACATTGTTTACTTTTTAAGGATAGGTACCACCTTAATAATGAAAAAGGTACGTTCCCCTTACTTATGCTTTTAATATGTATGAGCCACCTCTTGAATTGGCTTACATTCGAAAATAAAATAGCTAAAGAGGAAAAGAAAGAAGTTTGCGGCTCTCCACTTAGTTTGAAGAAAAGCTGGTGTATTTAAATACATTTAGTGAAACAAATATACAAGCAACCCAATACCTGTTTAACAATGCATAGAATATGGGTTACTTAATAACAACTTTTTTCTAATTTTGGTTCTGTACATTACCAAAATTCATTTTAAATTAAATAACTCAGATGCAGTTGAACTGCAGACTTTCAGCTTTAATTCAGTGGGTTGAACAAAAATTTTGCATAAAAATGTGAGGAACTAAAGCCTTTTTTTTTTTGTTTTATTTTTTATTGAAGTTTTTCAAAATATACAGAAAAGAAACAAACAATAGAAACACTAACAATAAAAACAAAAAACACCAGCATTATTAATCAAAATTTAGACAAAACTGGATTAGAAGAACAATACAGAAAAAAAGAAAATACTCGAGTCTGACAATATAGATTAATAATTCAATGATTTATATTTGAAAAAGTCTACGGTCTATGCCTAAAGCTGTATGGTGATCCAGCCAAGGAGTCCAAACCTTGTAAAAATTAT
>NC_092866.1:30241571-30242515 GCF_032062135.1 Pyxicephalus adspersus
GGTGAAGGACTTGATCCCAGTAAGCGAGAATATATCATACACATACCTAACAGGTTTCCGGGCCCACCATTGAAAAGCCATGGGGTTCTCATAGGCCGGTATAAAAATAGGGCAGTTTACTATGCCAGTTAAGGGAGTATGTGCTGATATCAAACCAGCTAAAATCGTAACTCTATCCTAAATACCTAATGCGTAGGATAATGTGGGATCAGACACTAACGGACGTTTTGATAGGGGCAGCCATAAAAGATTATTTAAGTGCACCGCTAGTAACTCGGCAGCATATAGTTTAGCCCAAATTGGTGGATCTGTAAGACGGTGAAATGCTACTAATGGAGCCAGCTGAGCTGCTTGCAAATATATACAAAGGTTGGGGACCGAAAGTCCCCCTTTTAATCTATGGCGATACAGCGTTCTATCCGGTACCCGTGGTCTTCCAGGGTGCCAAATAAATCGCAGCACTTTCCTTTGTTCATCTTTAAGGAGTTGCGTCGGAACTGGTATTGGAAGAGTGCGGAACAAATTTAACAATTTAGGGAGGTAAGTCATTTTGATGGCATGTATTCTCCCGATCCAAGACAGTGGGAAATTGCGCCATTTGTAGCGCGTGACAGAGAGCTCCCTGAACAAAGGCGGGTAATTTGCCTGGTATATAGATGACACGTGAGATGTGAGCTTAATACCCAAATAGGGGATAGCTTTCAACCAGTTATAGACAAAATGTGATTGTAAAGAGACTACAATTGGTACTGGTAAAGTAATATTTAACGCTTTAGATTTTTCAATATTTATTACCAAACCTGATATCTCTGAGAAATGATCAAGTAACTTGTGCAAATTAGGCAATGTCGTGATAGGAGCTGTGAGTGTCAATAATATATCATCAGCAAACAGCATGATTTTGTGTACCGTACTAAACACTTCCACCCCAGCTATATCTTGAT
>NC_092866.1:30244068-30254093 GCF_032062135.1 Pyxicephalus adspersus
GACTACAGGCTGTCATTGCCAGCAAAGGGTTTTCAACCAAGTATTAGGAATGCACATTTTATCTTCAGCTTTTTAATTTGTACAATTTTATGAGCCCCTGAAATGACGTGATTGTGTTAAAAAAAGGCTTTAGTTCCTCACATTTTTATGCAAACTTTTTGTTCAACCCACTGAATTAAAGCTGAAGGTCTGCAGTTCAACTGGTTATGAGTTGTTTCATTTAAAATGAATTGTGGTAATATACAAAACTTGAAAAACGTCTCTGTCCAAATAGGGCCTTAATAGTCCCAACAAGCTTTCCCAACTATTATATGCCCAACATAAAGTTGTTTTTGTGTTTTTTGCTATATTTTGCAGATAATGGAGTTGTGTCGAAACTAGTTATATCCTCCTTATCAATAGGTCAGTATTTGCTCCATCCTTACCTTGAAACATCTTGCTCAGCAAAGTTGTTAAATAAGCCTCTTGTTACTGACTAACTACTAAGTGTCTTCCACCTTGTTGTCTGACTATATAAACTGAGATGTGATAATAAAGTTTTGAGACGTGATATAACTATATGCTTAAGCTGCATGTGTGTTATTCACTGCTCCCAACGCGTTGAAAACAGAGGTCATGATAGAGAGGGAAATATTGGTCTGGGATCAATAGGAAATTGCCTTCACAAATACAAATATTATTTATTCAGGAAACTCATTTCCAGACAAACCAGATCCCATCTCTCTGTAACTATTACTATCCTATTTGGGTCCATAGTTCTAACCCTGATTCTAAAACGAAAAGAGTCTCTATAGCTTTCCATAAATCGCTACCAGTTCAAACCATAGTTACCTATTCTGACCAACAGGGCAGATATTTAATCTTTAAAATTTCCGTATGGAACAGGAAGTTTACTATTGCCTCCCTTTATGCACCTAATCAGCAATCCACAAAGACTATTACTCAATATTTGGAAATCTTAAAAGGAGTTGCTGAAGGCACCGTCATAGTCGGAGGTGACCTAAACTTTGCATTTGACCCCCAGCTTGATATATACTCTGGGAAAACCTCCATCTCCTATTCTAAATTGAACTCTTTCCGATCCATACAATATGAGCTTAGGTTAATGGACATTTGGCGTACACTTCATCCAACCACTATACTTTTTACTCCTACTTGCACTTGAGGTATTCCCGCATTGACTATATACTAATGAGTCACCCAGCACTTGATTAGCATCCAACGGCCTCTATAGATTCTTGCCCCTGGTCTGATCATTTCTCGGTGACGTTGTCTCTACAAATCCCGCAAGTGGCACCTAGCGAACGGACCTCGAAGTGTAATGATTCACTATTCCAAGATGTGCTGACGCAGTCCTAGATATGATAGCTAATTTTCTAGGGGATCATTCCTTGGATATCACTTCTCTCCCGATACAATGGGAAGCTATGAAAGTGGTTCTTAGCGGGTCCTAATACAGCATGGAGCTGTGGAAATTAATAACATGAAAATGAGGATATTAAACTTACGTCTGATAAGATCCAGAAGTTAGAGGGATAGTGCTGGGTGACTCACATTATAAATTGTCATTATATGGGGATGATCTCCTTCTTGATATCTCATCCCCTCACATTACCATTCCCGCTATTTTGTCAGAGTTTGAGAAATTCAGTCTTTTGAGTAACTTTAAGGTTAATCACTCAAAATCTGAGATCCCTAATATTACGCTGGATACTAACCAAATGTCATCTCTTAGAGCAAACACTTCTTTTAAAATATGAAAAGAGGCGATTAAACATTTAGGTGTGATGATAACCTCCAACCCCTCTAATTTGTTCTTTTACAATTACTCCCTTCTTTATAGTAAACTCCAATCTGAACTTCAGAAATACTCCTTTCTACTGTTGGGTTGGTTTGCAAGGGTCAATACTCCTAAATTAGATATACTTCCAAAGTTATTGTACTTGTTTCAAGCAGTCACAATTTCCATACCTGCCAATTATCTACGTAAAGTGCATAGTATAGTTCGCCATTTTTTGTGGCGGTCGAGACACCCCCGGTTGGCATTTCATACATTGGCCAAACCGAAGGCTAAATGGAGAGTAGGGGTTCCCAATATTATGTTTTATTATCGGGCATCGGTCTTAGTGCGAGTGGTGAATTGGCTTTTTAACAGTGATTCTAATAAATGGGTGAGGATGGAAAAATCCATTTCACCAAATGATCTTAAGTCCCTAACTTGGGTGGATTGTTCCCTTCTATCTCAGAAAGTTCCATTGCCTAGGCTCACTCACTTCTTACATGTTTGGAATGTTTCTATTAAATCAGGCTCTTTATCTACAAAACCTGGTCCCATGACTCCTTTATTCGATAACCCGGTATTCCTGCCAGCTATGGGTACATCTAATTTTTTATCCTGGTTGGGTGATCTTAAGGTCGGGTATATCTTAAGGATATATTGCTCAATGGTTAGGTTCCTCTTTCGGCCTCCCTGAATATACCCAATACTGGTAGGATGCTTTTGATGGTTTTTTATATAGACAGCTAACATCCTTTGTTTCTTCTTTCACTGATATGTCTTTAATATGCAAAGGTTTGACAGAATTTGAGAAGATGCTCAGTTCCAACACACGCCCTACCCATCTTATCTCAGTATTATATGGCCTGCTAACTGGGGACTCCAGCTGTGCCCCTCCTATATACAAGTGATATTGGGAAAAAGGCTTGGGAGGATTGATAACTGACGAGGAGTGGGAGAAATAATTTATACTTACACATAAACTTGCATTGACATGTAAAGCCCAAGAAACAAACTATAAAGTCTTATCTAGATGGTACTGCTGTCGAGTAGATTTACATTGTATCTCCGTTCAACAGTCTGATAGATGTTGGCGCTGCCATACACGACGGGGTAGGAAGGACTCTCTATGTACAAATAGGCGAGAAAATGAGACCCACCCCACCACCTGCTTTGTTGCCAGGTCTGGGGGTATGTGTAAGCTACAGGCCTCTATAGGAAAATGCAGCATCAGTGACAAAGTCAGAAGATGAAATCTAAGTGAAAACTCGGAAGTTCAAAAATTTAGATAGGAGAAGGTTGGGGATAGAGGTTAGCTTGTTGCAGACAGATCTGGCATTCCGTAGACCGCAAGAAATAGGGGGAGAAAGAGTTTGCAAGTTGGGTGAATGGGAATGCAGTTAGAAGGAAGGTGTATCCTGGTGAAGGGGGAGAGAAGAGAAAAGCTGTTGGGGTACCTGGGTTGGGTAACATATCACTAGCAAGCAGAAGTAAAAAAAAAGGTGCAGCAGTATGCAGTATAGACAGAGAAAGCACTATAGTACCTATCTGTTTTGCTATAGCAATCTCATAAAGTTTATATGTGTATTTAATTAAAAATAACAAAGTGAATCTAGACTCTGAGCTGGGATTAAATTGAAAAAAGGTTATTCTTCACTATTAGAAAATGATATATGGGCAAGTTAGGGCCAAACAGGGGAGACAAAAAGAGGATGGGGTTAGACTAAAAACAACTGATTCTATAATGATTGGAAAGCAGGTAAATTGCCCATTGTTTGGTCTGGTCTCAGTAGTCCAAATTATATATCTTAAACACAGGCAGGCATTAGCTGTGATCACTAGTGTTGGTCGAATAGCTCACTATTCGATTCGACAGCTATTCGGTCGAATATAGCAAAAAAATTCGGGTGGTCGAATTCGAATCCCATTAAAGTCAATGGGAGAAAAATTCGGGTTTGTTTCAGCACTGTGTAGAGCTTCTACAGCCTCCAAACAGATGTAAAAAGATACATTAGAAAAGGATACATGAAAAGATACATTGTAAAGAGATACTTTGTAAAAGGATACATAAAAAGATACATAACACTATTCCATACCCATACCAGTGTTGAGTACATTTCCTAATATTCCTGTATCCATCATGGAGGATACAGGGTTTGGAGTGTAATCCAGAAGTTAGCAGTGGTAATGAATATGAAGGAAGTGTTTCATCAAACCAGCAGTTCTCCCAGAAAGGGCTCAATGATTTAATATGTGACCTAAGTCTGTAAAAACAAGCATCTGAACTTTTAGCACCCAGGCTAAAAGAAAAGAACTATCTTGAGACCGGAAGTTAAAATAACGGTTTATAGGACAAGAAAGGTGAGACTCCTACCATATCTCAGTGAAGATGAAGACGTTGTGTACTGTTGTAACATCCCTGGACTATTAGCCCATATGGGAGTATCAGAATACCGAGCAGAAGACAGTTCCACTCAAAGTTTGAAATCTGTTTTACTGCATAATGGCAACTGCAATCTCTGAATTGATGTAGTGAGTACAAAATTACTAGACTTGAGACCTTTTTGAGTTCCTAAATTCAAAAAAAAAACTGTTGTATGGCCTAAATTGCCAGTGTTTTATTGAATTATCAGGCACAAAACACAAAACATCCAAAATTATTATCATAACTAGTATTATACAAAATTAAAATATAACAAAAATAACGTCAATAAATGCAACTCTTGGGCGGCTCTCACCCATTAAGGGAACATAACAAATAAAATAATTAGACTATACACTGCTGAACATTATAAAGTGACTCCCAAAATAAAGTTGTATTAAGTGCAAACTTGTTATATAGCTATTGTTGGTACAACTTAAGACCATAAAGTGACAGGGTCACCTGTTGAATGAAAGCTAGTTCATCAGCTTTTCAGGTTCCCATTCATGAAACAGTCAAAAGGACATTGTAAAATTACACAAAAGATAGTATTGTCATTTCTGTTTACCTTTGGCCTTTTCGGATTTATTTCCTGCTTACGAAATATGGGTTTATCCGTTATTCTTTGCTGTTTGGGTACTGGTCCCCCTGACTGATGTGACTTCGGTGACTAGGTCACCTCCTCCTGTGCTTCTGTAGTAGGTTCTTCCGTTGATTCCCGACTCAGTCCTTGCAATGTGAATGTTTTATTGTTGCTATGTGGGTCTCTGATGTGCAATGTGGCTGAGTAGGCCAATATAAAATGGATTTTCTTGTGGAATAATTGTAAACATACCATATTAAAGCTTTTATTTTTTTGTGATACCTCCATGGAGTAGCTTACAAATAACAACAAAGAATGAACATCCACGTCTAGTTTGCGTCGTTCATAGTAAGCATGAAGAATTGTTCTTCTGTCCGTATAATGAAGAAATTTCGCAAATCACCCTTCTTATCTCTGAGCGATTGTGCAGTGCAGGTGCGTTGAGACTTTGTTTTGCCCAGGAATTTGTCCATCCAGAGTGGTGGTTCCTGGAGATAGTAAGGTGGGTCACTCTGGCTTGTTCAGCCGGTTATCGATTCTAATTCCAACTTCGGTGTGCGGAGCCTCCGTTACTTGTCTTCTCATGAGGTGCCGGGAACTGGAATTTGTGGGTGTGATTTTAAACTGCATGTTACTAGGCAGTTGGGTTTTTTTTTTGCTTCACTAGAGGAAGTTATACCGACCGGTCAGCCGTCCTTGTTCTACACTGGCTGCATCCTTGTTACAGATTAGTAAATTAATAGGTAGGAAAGCTAGGATTAAATCACAGTTTATGCTTCTAAAGAAGTCACAAACAGTAGTTTCATTTTTGAATAACAATTTCCATTTAAACTGACCAATATTATTAGTGGTGTACAGTAAGAAAACTGTTCCTTTTCAGACTATTTTTTGGGCAAGTATGCAATGCAATGCATAGCCATGTTTATTCCTAATAATCAGCCTAAAGACTACAGTACACTCGTCCAGAGTCAAACAGTATAATATTTGTACTGCAACATAAACCAGACTAAGTTGGACACACTTAGGAAATAATAGTGATGGAAGTTAATGGTCCTCTAAATATTGTGTAAATACAATATTCTTATGTATTCTTACTTGGATGTTGGTGTACTTTGTGTATTTTTTTAATATATCTGTGCAGTAATTAGAACAAAACTTTGCTTTCACAAATGAAGCTTCCTGTAATGAAGACCAGTCACTGCTGCTCTTTCTCCATGTGCAAGGTGGCATTTTCTGGTAGGTTGTAGTGGGTAAACCTGCTTAATCTACAAATTTATTGATTTGTTAATCAAATTGATTTTAAAAGGGTAGAACAGCCAAAGATTATCTTTCGGTGCAGTGTTATTATTTCCACTTTTCACTATGTTTGTTAATTTTTTTGTTTTTGTTTTACAACAATGTTAGTATTATGCAAGTTTAGCATTGAACAGCTACAGAAAAACATCACCACAACAAAAGAATAGAAATAATAAACAGATATACTATGATGGAAACTGTTTTGTGGGGCACGGATTTATTCAACAAATATATTGCTATCATGTGAAGAAAAAAATGTTGCTAAAATATTTTGTGGTTTCTGGTTTGTAGTTTGAGTCATACAAACAGGAATATATAGGATGCATACTTGTTGGAGCTTAAGGTAAAAAATGATAGGGAGTGGAGGAAACATGGTAGTGTTAAATGAGAAGTCACATGAGAATAGGAAGAGAAGGAAATGAATAGGGAAGATAAAACAAGCTGCTTAAATAAAAGTGACTAAGACTGTTAGGGATCCAAGGAATAGTTTGGAGAAATAAAAGGTATAAATGGAATTCTAAAAGGGCCAATAAACAGGGTTTTTCTGTTGTGGTTAAAGCAGTAGGATGGCCTATGTAAGCTGCTTGGTAGTATTTTATAAGGTATATAAGTTATTTAGTCCATGTTGTTTGTGAGGTAGCAACATAGTTTTACTCAAAACCCATGGATGGTGCTGGTCCATATTGAAGTTTTGAAGAAAGGGTCATCTTGGTGTAAGTTTTCATCCTAGCTAAAAATAGGTAAGGGTTTCCATCATTGTAAGAGAAGTTCAGAATATTGAGAATGCTACATTCTTTAGGGTGGGCAATTTGCTTGTTGCAGACAGATTCCAAATGGATTGCAAAAAGATTGCAACAAAATGCAATTAGGATATATCTCTTTTTTCACTAAAACTGACCTGATAAAGATGATTGTAACATTTTTTGAGCTATTTAGGACAAGTTTGTGTAAAAAATGCTCTTTGAAAGTAGGTATCTATATTGCCCTTAAGGGTGGTAAGAGGTAAAAACTTGTTGTTTTTTCTAGGGTTCCTTGAGGCTATGAACATTTTGGGATATCACTTCCAGGAAGATTTAGAAAATAAATAGGTAAAGTAGGGAAAATAATCCTAAGCATTTTACAGAATCATTGTCATTAGGAATCATAAAGGAATGATTTGGGGGCATCACCGGGGGAATGGGGCCAGACAGAGGAGAAAAGACAGAAAGAGGAGAATTTGCTGTCTGCCTGTTACACATCATAAAATAATGCTTTATTAAACAGTGCAGTAATGTGTGCTAATTGTAAAAATGTCCAGACCCTACAACATGACACACTCCACTAGATACACATTACTGTGGTTCAGATCATCTCTCTGACCTTCTGGTTACACATACAACAGCTTAGTAAGCAAACTCTTTAAAAGGGTTTTCATCAATTTAAAAAGTGTGTAATGTGAGAAGGGCATAAGGAAAACATGACATTTGATTTCTACCTCCATAAATTTCCTCCATGTTGGAGGGTCTAAACCAAACAGAAAAAAATGTTATTTTGTCAATATCTATGTCATTGGACACCAAAGGATGTAGATTGTTTTGCAAAAAAATTAGTAACAATTCTTACCTTTACTCCACGGATTCTGAATTCTGCCAAAGCTCTGCTCATCTTAGTTGCTGCTACATGTTGATCTTTTCCATGGGCAATGACTTTGACAAGGAGAGAGTCATAATGGGGGGAGATGACGGCTCCCTGGAAAGCTGAGGCACTGTCCAATCGAATTCCCATTCCCTCGCCACTACGAAAAACCTGAAGGGGAAAAACAATATCACCATCAGAACAACATCAGCATTATAGCAGAAAGCTGTGCACTGCAACATTATTTGGAGCCAGTTTTTATACTTTACTATGGTGGAATTTATCTATAGGGCTCGTGTGTCTGTGACTACAGGGGCCAGCAAGCACCAGGCACTTTCCTGCATAGTTCTCTATTTCCCACTTTACTACCATATCACCACTCTAGTCAAGAGGGTATAGGCCCTGACTTATTTTTCTTCACATGGCATCCTTGGAGGGCCCTCTCAGGAAGACATGTTGGTTGAAACATGTCAGTGCTTGTGTTGTACTGACTGGGGCTTGTGTATTATCTGTCTCCCACAGTACAATTAGAGCCTTTTTTTCATCTCAAGAGCTCCCTGCTGTTACTTACAAGGATTCAACATTAAACATCAGTTCATATACTATAGCCAATTGGTGGTATCAGTCCTCTTTGAACATATTCACATAAACTTCACTGAGTTTTCATTGATGAATCGGCTTTTCCAGCTTGCCAATGATGTATGCATATATACATTTCTATTAATACCATTAAAGGACTTTGTACTGCGAGTCCAATACTTGCCAAACTCTGAACAATTTTCAGTTAAATGGAGTGATTCACCTATACTTTGAACAAGGTTCATTTTTGGATATGTTTTCTTTGATGAGAAGTTTAACATGTTGATACATGTTTTATTGGTTTAGCTGTGGGAACTTTATTACTTATTTGGTACACAAAAAAGAGCCCAAAGAGGGTAGGCAAGATGGCTCATTGGCTTTTTTATGGTTAAAGTCTGGGAAAACATAATACTCTTGACAGTTGGCATACCAACAAGTTTGTATTGTTATTAATCTCCCTGGTGGTCTAATTAGGTTAATATTTTTATGTCAAAAGTGGTACATTGTTTTGCATGGAAATTTGTTGTTTAATATTGTAGGCCTGTAATTCTTAGGAATAACTCACGGGTATGATAAGAGTTTGAAACACAAATCATAAATTATATTAAAATAAATAAACATGGAAATTTGTCCAAATAAGGGTGCAATATTATTGATAAATTAGTAGACACTGCATATTGGTCTAGTAAACAATATGGGTATGGTAAATTTTGAAACATGGGACTGCACAAAGTCTGACAACACAATCAGGACAGTAGAACCTGGTTTCCCTTCTGATCTTCCTTCCACTGTCATCTCTCTTTGAGCAACAGAACATCCTTGTAGGTGCTGCCTTTTTCTCAGTTGGTGGGATGTAGTCCGTGAAGTGATGACCAGTCAGGTGTTCTGGGTTGACAACTGCAACAGCACAACGTCCAGGTCTTTCACAGCCATTGATGGTGTTTGGTGGTTCATGACAATAAATTCGGGAACTTTCCAAATGAAGTCAGAATGACTCACAGGCCGGTCACTCTTTTGTTTGAAGAGAATGTAGGCATTCCACAATTCTTAGCTGTGTTCACTTTCACTGTCTGATGACAAGTTTCCGGGTGAATCACTATCGCTCGATTCCACAAGTTATTCTAAATCACAAGCGCTTTATAGCTGTTCGAAAACAGCTTTTGCCCTGGCGAGAAAGCTTTTGGAAGCCATGGATATGGTCAAGTTTCAAGTAAGAAGTCAGGGATGTTCAAGGTCAGAGACAAGTGTTCAAATCAAGAAAAGAGGAAAAGGTCAGGAAAAGGTCAGGCAATGGTCAGATCAAGGTCAGGGCTGGTAGTGGACAAACAGTAAATCGGGGCACTGGACAAAGCTGTTGGATGCACTATTTATTATATTTCACTGTGAACAATGTGTTAAAGCAGATTACAATATAATCTGCTTTTAAATTTCCCACCAGGCCACGCCTCCCCAGCTGAGAATGCGATGCCGAAGCCAGCCGGGTATGGCTGGAGGACGCCGCTGGATCATGGGGAGCAGGTAGGATTTTTTCTATCGTAACCCAAGTGTGGCTTGGGGTTACCGCTTTTGGTACATTTGGTAAAAATTCACCCCGAGCCACTCTCGGAATACCGCCAGGGGGTTTAATGTTTACTGCCATATTCCTTGACCAAAATATAACACTTGGCCAGGTTATAAAAACAGATTGTGAAAGATATGCCATACTGTGTTTGTGTACGATACTTAATTGCTCATATATACCGTATTTTTCGGAC
>NC_092866.1:30255615-30301614 GCF_032062135.1 Pyxicephalus adspersus
ACATATTACACAGTCGGCTTTACAAAGTCTATAGTCATGTCACTATCTGCACTTCAAAGGGGGGTCCTTACCATAGTCATATGTCCTTAATACAGTCCAAGGTCAATTCTGGGGGAACCAAATAACCTAACTACATGTTTTTGGCTTATTCCCAGAGTGCCAGAGTGCTAACCAGAGCCACCTGCCCTAATATTGATACATAGACCCCATGATGTCTTAATATTGAGCAAAATGTAGATATTTTCCTTTTTTTATACTAGATTAAAGTTTATTCTTTTCTTTTTATACATACAATAATTTTTATATATACTGGTTTTTAGATTCTGTTCATGATATACTCTTTGGCATAAACTAAAAATTTGTATATGCGAATGGAGTTTGGTAAATAACAATAATAAAAAGCTTCTACATCTAGAAAATCATCTTTTAATCTACTTCATGGTTTCCTTCCAAATCTTTGACAAGTCTAATAAAGGTTCATGCTTTAAAAAGGTATTTTTTTTTTATTACCCCAGAAATAGAGCAGATAGAAAGCAGATGCAAAATACTTCTATAGCAATTATGTATGAATTGTCTGGTGACATAATTGCCACACAAATACTAATGCTGGGTATTGATTAGATTATTTTAATGTGTGTTCTTCTTGATCCAGACCTGTACCCTAAGTCTATCCTATCTGCCAGTGTTAAGATCATATGTTTCAGGTTTTCACAGTGATCAAAGATCTTGTTTAAAATCCTGCACTTTCCTTAAGTCCACAATCTATATCCGGAAAATGCAGAGTATAAACAATCAACATTTGTATATGCATTATTCACTGTTAGGCTTACTAATGACTATATTTACATAAAATTAGTCAATTATCCCCACAAACATTGTATGCAGAGAAACCCGATTAAACAACATTTCCTAAAATATGGACTACAGCAGAAAACCTTTTTCATTGTAAACACACCTGAATACAAAAATACTTCCTTTAGGAAAATTCACTAGAAAGTTCTATGGACCACAAGCCAGTGATATTCAGGATATGTCTATAGCAACTACTGCTTTTTGTAGTCTGTTGAAAGGAGAGCATACTCATATTTTTAATTCTTTTGCTCTTCTCCCTGTACCACTCTCCTGTCAGATGCAGCAACTCAAGTTACAAATAAGAGAGTATATAGGAATCTTAATAATGAAGTGAATCCAAGGGTTAACTAAGACTCAACAGCAAAAGTGGAAACATGCACCAGGCACCATCACACATCACCTGACACATGAAGTTTTGCTGTAATGCGCAGTAATATGCATGAGTTACTGCAACCCAACGTAGAACAGCATGCACATGTAAGTTGATAATCAAGGACACTTAAATGTATGTCCAGAATGGTTTGTTAGAATGCACCACAACACCCATACACTAGCCTGCAAATAATTCATGAGGACACACATGTTCATACACTGAGCTGTTTTGGATCCAAACACTTTCCTTTTGAAAGCTATTGTTGAAATAGTTAAGCTACTTTAAAAATATAGTAAAAAAAATGTTTAAGTAAACAGTATAGATGTTCCAATGTATATATCGCTGATAGGGCATTATTTATTAATCTAAAAAGGGCAACAAAAAAAATCAACAGGCTTTTATTCACATCAAATAGATATTACATTTCCATATACGTCAATAGGAATGCAAAACCCACCCAACTGAAGCAAGTTAAATGCAGCTCAGGAAGAGGTCAGAACAATATATAAGTAATTCTAAACAAACTAGGACACATATCAAATTGACTCATCTATTAAGTGAATTCTATTCAGTATCGAGTGAACCAAAAAAAAATCAAATACAAAATTTCAACCTAGACCCCACTCTTCTTGCTTTTTCATATTTTCTTATTTTCAGACTCCCCAATATCTAACTCAACTTCTGTGCGGTCCTATTAACATTCAAGCCCAACTAAATGCCATGATTTGCTGCCCCCACCAGTTCCCCTCATACCAACCATCCACTAGCAGCCACACCAATGTAAAGCCCCCTCACATTTATACATCAGCAGCCCCTAAATGTCCTTCCAATTTATTTCCAACCATCAGAATCCTCCCCCCTAGTTTGCATCAATGGAAAAGGTCAGACAGTAGAAGGTATGTCGTACATCACTTTAATACCATATTAATGTACATACCATTACTTAATACATAATTAATAATTATTACATACACTTGATATAAATATTTTAAAAAAGTTACCATGTTTTTTAAATTTTACTGCACTAAATATATTTAGTAAAAACAAAAACAAAAACAAGAAAGAAAAAGAAAAATACATAAAGTCCAAAAAAACCAAAACAAAATCAAACAAAACAATTATTTTCAAAGAAAAGATCATATAAAACATAAAAATATATGATTGACTATTTTTTGTTATACGAATTACAAGCATCAGAAAACTTACCCTATATTGTATAACATTTCCATTCTGATGCAACATTACATAGAGAATTACTGACTAACTTCTGAGATGATTACAGGTTTATAGAGTAGAGAAACATGAATTTAGGAGGAAAATACATTTTATGCAAACTTAGAACTTTTGACTAATGTTATTGGTGTATATATTATATACACACACACACACACACACACACACACACACACACATACAGTGCTTCCCTTTTTAGTAGTCCATTGAAAGAACAGACAAATGTTGTGACCTATATTCACTGAATATTAAAAATGACAGTTCACTGTTTCAAGTGCATGAACACAGTGTAAAAAAAATAAATAATAATAATAATAAAGCGTCTTAACAAACCAAAGATCCAACAAAATCATAGTGGCACACTCTGTAAATCAGATTGCAAATCTAGCATACAAAGTGATGAGTTTGCATTTTAAAAATTAGATTTAATTAACTTCAGGCTTTAAATTACCAGAAAACATGAAACCTCTTTAGAGTAAAATTATACATTTTTTAGTGCAATGTCATTTGTACAAGAAATGTTCTCAAATGTGATACAGTTTGTGTTAAACCTTTACCGCTTACAGTACTTGACCAACACAGCCAGTCAGTTTTCATATTGAGAGTGCCTCATGGTGCAGTGTACAACCAGCTGAAAAGACTGAAAGATGCCAGCTCTCCAGAAATCTCAATTTTATTCATTTATTTTTAAAACAGAATTAAAATTTGTAGAGCATATAATGTTCTGGAGTCTCACAAAATAACTATACTATGTCAATTTGATAAGAGAACACAGCATGACCATAACATGTTGGCTGTTTTGACTTATGTGACAGATTTCATTTATGTAATGCTTTTTAAAAATGTTGCATTTTTGAAAATGTTTCTTTTAATCAATTACAATCTATGTTTATACAGTATGCATGCATATATATGAAATAGTGTTTCCTGAAGTTATTAGGCTAAATGTTTATATATAAATAAATACATATTTTTTTTTATCCACATCCTCTAAACCTCCTGAATGTTGCCATAGACCCACACTCCCTGAGATCAAAGTAATACATTTCATTTTATTTTAGCAGAAATTATTTTAAATAACTCCTTACCAACTTCTACATCAACTTGGCAAATATGTTGACTATACCTACTAGCAAGTTTCCTCATTTTGTAAGCTCAGTTCCATAAACTGTCCATTTTATATTACCCAAAGGTGTTAATAAAATTCAAATTTGGTTTTTTTTATAGGAAACTCAACAACCCAAAATTTCTTCATTTTCAGCCAATCCTTGGTAGATTTGTTAACCTTAACCTTTTTCAGATGGCTGTAAAGAGCTACAGTTAGGTCCATAAATATTTGGACAGAGACAACTTTTTTCTTTTTTTGGTTCTGTACATTACCACAATTAATTTTAAATGAAATAATTCAGATGCGATTGAACTGCAGACTTTCAGCTTTAATTCAGTGGGTTGAACAAAAAGATTGCATAAAAATGTGAGGAACTAAAGGTTTTTTTTAACACAATCACTTAATTTCAGGGGCTCAAAAGTAATTGGACAATTGACTCAAATTGGGCTGGTGTGGGCAATTATTTCATAATGTCATTATCAAATAAGCAGATAAAAGGCCTGGAGTTGATTTAAGGGGGGTGGTATGTGGATCATTTTGCTGTGAACAGACAACATGCAGTCAAAGGAACTCTCCATGCAGGTGAAACAAGCCTTCCTTAAGCTGCAAAACCAGAAAAAAACCATCTGAGAAATTGCTGCAATATTAGGAGTGGCAAAATCTACAGTTTGGTACATCATGAGAAAGAAACAAAGCATTGGTGAACTCAGCAACGTCAAAAGACCTGGACGTCGACCGAAGACAACAGTGGTGGATAATCGCAGAATCATTTCCATGGTGAAGAGAACCCAGTTCACAACAGCCAACCAAGTGAACAACACTCCCCGGGAAGTAGGCCTATCGATATCCAAGTGTACCATACAGGGAAGACTGCATGAAAGTAATTACAGAGGAGGCACTGCAAGGTACTCATAAGCCTCAAGAATAGAAAGGCTAGATTGAACTTTCCTAAAAAAAATCTAAAAAAGCCAGCACAGTTCTGGAAAAACATTTTTTGGACAATCGAAACCAAGATCAACCTTTACCAGAATCATGGCAGGAAAAACGTAAGGAGAAAGCGTGGAACAGCTCATGATCCAAAGCATGCCACATCATCTGTAAAACATGGCGGAGGCAGTGTGATGGCTTGGGCGTGAATGGCTGCCAGTGGCACTGGGACACTAGTGTTTATCCATGATGTGACACAGGTCAGAAGCAGCCGAATGAATTCTGAGGTGTTCAGAGACATACTGTCAGCTCAAATCCAGCTAAATGCAGTCAAATTGATTGGGAGGCATTTCATAATACAGATGGACAATGACCCAAAACATACAGCCAAAGCAACCCAGGAGTTTATTAAAGCAAAGATGTGCAATATTCTTGAATGGCCAAGTCAGTCATCTGATCTAAACCCAATTGAGCATGCATTTCACTTGTTAAAGACTAAATTTCGGACAGAAAGGCCCACAAACAAACAGCAACTGAAAGCCGGTGCAATAAAGGCCTGGAAGAACATTAAAAAGAAGGAAACCCAGCATCTGGTGATGTCTATGAGTTCAAGACTAAAGGCTGTCATTGCCAACAAAGGGCTTTCAACCAAGTAGACAAATTTTACCTGCCACACTAAAATTCAACAACAGGTTGGTGAAATCAATTTTTTTAGACACTGTTATGCTACCAAAAAGAAAAAAACTACTAAATACCCTAAAAAGACAAGATGTAGGTTGGGGGGGAGTGTACATTTACTAAACACATTTCGCAGATCTAGTCTGCTTCCTCAGGATTACAATACAAACACTTTAGTAGTGTAATGATGTAGTAATGGTATCAGTGATGATGCTGTACATCTACAAAGAGATATATATGAATATTATTGTGATATATATTTACATATTTACATACACAGGTTGACATTCAAAAATCCGGCAACCTCCGGACCCGAGGAGTGCCGAATTTTCGAAAATTCCAGATTTTTGAAGGGTATATATGCTGTATATAATAAAATGAAATAACACTAAATGAAGTGATACTAAATGAAAAGAAAATTACATTTTAATGTTCACCAACTAAATAAAACAGTTTTAAAGAATTTTACTTCAAATAAACAAACTAGTGCCTCAGAATTTTAATCATTACTGTAACTTCAGCTAATTCTGGAGTACAAGCACATCAAAACATAAATGGCAGCCCCAGAAAACAGTGTAAATTTGAAAATGCACTCCGAAATCCATGACAAAAAACTGAAGGATCCGGATTATTGATGTCAGAATTTTTGAATGTCCACCTATATGTGTATATATATATATATATATATATATATATATATATATATATATATATATATAGTGTATATTGATTAACATATGTGACTTGATTAACATTAAACTAAATAAATAAATAAGTGACTTAGTTACAAACTCAGCAAAGAAATGTGAATAATGAGCAATACATTTTGGCAGCTCACATGGCTTTGGATCAACAAGAAAGCACACACAGGCAAGCCACCAACACAGACGAATATCTGGATAGTTTAAATAAATGAATTCTAATCCTTATTGCTAGATAAATGCCCAAAGGGGTATATTTGGGTTCACAGTTTGTTAAGCAAAGAGAATGAGAACATCATATTACTTTTTTAAGCCACTTGCTCAAGTATACCATCCTAAATCTGTCAGGATCTGCAAAGGTGTTTGTTATAAGAGGGGTTGCTGAGAAGTTCCTGGCTTTGCCCCCTTCCAGATGAAATTGAAACATGAGTGTGGGGGCATATGACAGCCTAATATCTTAGTATGTAACTGTGCAAATATCAGGTCTTTGCGATTCTTAAAACTGTTTTTTTCTTTTAGCAAGAAGCTGTGATAGCAGAGGTACAAGCAAGTTTCACGTCGTTGGGAGTTACGGGCCGTTATGAAGTTTTTGTTTCTCCAAGGAAAGTCAGCAAAGGACATTCACATTGAGATGTCACAAACACTGGGGGAAAAGTGTCCTTTCTACAACACTGTCAAAACCTGGATATCTTGTTTCAAGACTGGGCATTTTACCGTTGAAGATAAGGCCCACCGTTAGTGCCCCCCAACTTTAACTGACCTGGTAACCTGCGATACTGTCCATGAGCTGATTTTTTAGGACCGGCGAATATCCGCAAAAAAGATACTTGACATCTCACGGGAGCTTGTTGAGTTTGTTATCACCACTATCCTAGACATGCGCAAGCTTTCTGTGAAGTGGGTGCCGAAGTTTGAATAGTGATCAGAAGAAGGAACGAGCTGAAGCATCCAAAGCCGTTTGGCCCATAAAGCTGCACAGGACTTTTTGGCTAGGTTAGTGATTGAGGATGAAACCTGGCTCCACATCTATGATCCTGAAACCAAGGATCAGTCAAAAGAATGGTGCCACAGCGGGTCCCCGCGGCCTAAAAAGTTCTGAACCCAGAAATTGGCCAAAAAAGTCATGGCGTCCGTTTTCTGGGACAAAGACGGTATTCTGTTGGTGGACTACCTACCTCAGGGCTCTAGTATCACCGGGCAGTATTATGCTAACCTACTGGACCAGCTGAAGGAGGCAATTAAGACGAAACGCCGTGGAAAGTTGACCAAAGGGATCCTTTTTTTGCAGGACAATACACCTGCGCACAGGTCCAACGTTGTGGCTGGCAAATTGAACACCCTGGGTTTCCAATTGGTCCTCCATCCCCCCTACTCACCTGACCTGGCCCCTACAGACTATTATTTGTTCCCGAATTTGAAGCAACAACTGAAGGGGCAACGTTTTGAGGATATTTCTGATGTCAAAGAAGCTGCTGAGAGCTGGTTTGCAGCCCAACCAAAGAACTTTTTTTGAACGGTCTAGAATAGCTGCAACTACGCTGTACCAAGTGCATCGGTCTCAGGGAGTATTAGGTTGAATAAATGAGTTATTTTATAACTCTGGCTTTCTTCTTTCTGGGCAAAGCCAGGAACTTCTCAGCACCCCCTAGTATGGTTCTCAAGCCCCACAATCCCTGGCTGGTTTATAAATTTAAGACATGCATGGTAAAATCCGAGCCTACTTTGCATTGGATTGAGGGCAGACATTACACATAGAGCCGAGAAAAGGATTGGTTAGTGAAAGAAACAGACAGACAGACATTAGGTCTGGTTATTTTCCCAGTGAAAAAACATTTTTTTTCTTCACCTGTAAATACTGTATACTAGCTAAACCAATATAATATTCCCATATCATAAGTAAAAACAATAATATCTGTTTTAATATCAGTCTTTTGTAATTAACCTCTAAAACACCTAATAATAAAAAAGATGATCCCCTTTCTGTGCCATTGGTCCTTGTTTGTTAAACACAGGAAGAGCTAGGTCCTCCATCTACGTTGCATTGCCTAAATGTGTATATACGGCAAGAATGTGTGATCAGTGTGCCATTTAAATAATTTAGATTCACTACACAATGACAATAAATATCCATCATCAACAATAATCAGAAGACATTGATGAACTGTTTTAAATTCTTTACAAAATTGATACATTTGCACATTGAGTCTTTTTGAGCTTATTGAGCAAAAATTAATTATTTAATATATTTTGTTAGGAGGGCTAGCCTATACAGACAAAGCAAAATATACTTGTGCAAAATACCAAAAGTATTTCTTCCTCATTATGAAGCCAGCAGAAAAATAGATTAGCTGTTTATTAACCACCTGGTTCGACCTTGGTTCGGGGTAAAAACACTTGCAGAAAGCGTTAGACCCGTACTTTTTTCAGGTGGTTAACAAACGTTGTATTGTAATCGGATTGTCATTCATTGTATGACAATCGGATTACAATTGTAAGAATATACTCACCCGGTCCCCGCAGCTCCTCTGGACACGTCCTTCCTCTTCTGTGTTCATATTACTATACAGTATACCGAATTATTGCATTTTCAGTATTTTTGATTTATTTATGTATTCTTGTTTAAGCTGATTTTTGTGTTTTTTATTTAATTTTATTAAAAGTATTTTTTTTTTTTTTTTAAATGATTGTGTTTCAAACTTTTTTTATATTCATGATATTTACTAGACCCTTGTTTGGACATATTTCTGTAAGTTACAGGTCTACAATTTAAAAAAAAAAATTCATGAAAAACAGTGTACCGCTTTTGGTACGGAAATCTAGACATCAGTGTAACACCCAGGTGGTTAATGAGGTGGCGGTTATTATCTACAAATAAAAATGTACACACTTGCTGGGCTTCTGTCCCCTGTTTGAAGTTGAACATCAAAACAGCTTTTATATATATATATATAAAAAAAAAGGACTCTCTATTTGCCCACATAGGAAAACATAAGAGTGTGGAAACAGTTTCTATAATGTATTCTAGTGAAGAAAAATTCACACACAAAACAAACATTTTCACTGAACAACCTGAATATATAAAATGGTAATAAAATAAACAGTAAACTTCACCAAGGGCGAGT
The DNA here is from genome assembly GCF_032062135.1 of Pyxicephalus adspersus. NCBI lineage: Eukaryota > Metazoa > Chordata > Amphibia > Anura > Pyxicephalidae > Pyxicephalus > Pyxicephalus adspersus. The sequence continues at coordinate 30,264,610 of NC_092866.1, forward strand.
GATCGTTCAGGTCACAGCAATGAATCTCACATACTACAGTGGACAGGCATTCCTAGACTGCTTGTATTTGCATGCAGCCTACCACAGAAAATGTCCACACATTAAACTAAAGCTTTGTACAGATGTTAGATGATTCTCGCCCAAGATGCGTATGCCTGTTCATCAAACTTACGTGTCCCCCAACATCACAGAAAATTACTGAACAGTGTCAGGGAACTGCTGTACAAATTTGTGACACATGCTGACACTACAAATTTTGATCTGTGCATCTACATTTCAATTACCTCATGCAAAGAAAGGCTTAAATAAATCTATAGGATTTTGATATTTACAACTATGTGCAGATGAGGTGTCCTATTTCTTTTAAAACAACCTACTACGTAGGAAAGCCAGGATATACATTTACTTTCAAAAATAATTCCCAGTTTTTTTAATGACAGGGTCAGTGTTTGAGAAAGGGGTAGATAGCAAATGCCTTAGCCCCCACACAGCTTTTCTCTGCCATCTGGAATGACATCTATCCTGGACTGTTCACAACTTAACACATTCATGCTGACAGTTGTTTTTTCTGAATGTGAAGAAAGTCTGCAGAATCTAATTTTTTAATGATTTAGTCTGGATAACCATTTTGAGCATGGGTTTGACCTAGCTTCTTCTGTTAGACCTGTTAGCATTCAGGCAATGCAGGGTAAATACAGTTCCTGCTTTTTTTTATTTATTTTACACTTAGGTTTCAGTAACACTATGCTTAAAAGCAAGTCACACCAACAAAGTACATCTACACAAATCATTATGTCTCTAAAATAGTTAATTTAATTTCAAACTTGAATAGGTTCTTTTTTGACTTTTGACTAAACTAGCATAGGAGCTCTTTATATACCTCATATTTCAAAGTATTAATTGGTACTTTTTATTCAAGACATTTTGCTAATTGTCAATCAACCTAATGTTACCTACACAGTTTATAATTGTGATTCACTTACTTTAAAGGTATGCTACTTTTGAGGAGTTTTTAATATCTGTCCACCATCTGTATTTAAAAAAAAAACATGTTAGGACCGAAAAGGGAACAGATATTTTTATACTTTTTTTTACATATTTTTTATTTGGTACACCTAGTTGGGCGACATCCAAGGAACTGGCATATGCCATTTGTTCCTAGTTAATTGAGTTTGTTAATTACACTAAAGTGTGTGAATGTCCTACATATACTTAGGATATGAAATCCTAAACTGTTTAGGTATCATTTTCCGTCATATTTTTAAACTAAATAAATGTTTTATTAAAAATAATTTAATTGGCTTATTTTCTTTGTTTCTTTAAAATGGTCTGGTAAAGTATTTTTGCACAGAGAGTCCTCATTTATATTGAATTTGACATGAGAGATGTACTGGAACTGCCATTGTAGGCCCCTATTTGAGAATGTTATATGCCTTGCTATGTTTGACTTCTGTATGTTTCAGTCTCAGTCCCAGAATAAGAATGCTGTAATGTGTCATAAAAATCTCTATGAATGTTCTGGGTCAGCATTTGAAAAAGAGTCAGGCAACTATCAGTCCTTTTTATTCCTTTATATTCCCCCCATTTTGTCTAAACCTGGTCCTGTCAGGTACAGACAGTAAAAAAAAAAAAAGAAAAGAAAAATAGTTAGCAGTCAGAGGATAACTTATTCTCTCGTGAAGTAATAAAGAGAATAAAACACATTACTGTGTAGGATTGTAAACAAATTGCCATCTTCTCTTTTCACTCTTTCAGATTTAAACTTCCTCTACATATCTTCTATTCATCTCCCCATTCTGTTAACACTCTATATACAGTGATGTTATGGTGCAATAAGCAGGCCCTGTAGCCGTTCTTGACTTGGCTAAAGAGCGTACACACATATTCTGTCTAGTGTTCCTTTGTGACTTTGCTTAGCTCCAATTCTTTCACATACTATAACTTCATTGGCCGATCACTGTACACTACTGCTTCTGACAAACTAGTGATTTCAAACATTTACAGAGATAGCCCATCAAGTGCTATATAGATCAAAACCATCTAGTTTCCACAGGAAAAAGAGAAGCTTTTATTACCAGGGATACAAGCAGAAATATTTTGTCTTTCAAGGATAACTCTGTTGGGTGTGATATATATGAAACATCCTTATACAACAGGCCTGAGATCCAAAAAGGTCAAACACAGCATTCCAAGTGTACTGCCATTATAATTACAGTTTTTACCTTCAAGCTATGGTGTGTTCTTGAAAAACTCCTGTTTGCAATAATTCTTTTAACTATCAGAAACCATATGAACAGTGATTTATGGTTAGTGGGCAAGTATTAACCTCTCTTTTAAAGCATGGGTCAGTAGTAGACAACTAGCCAGGAGCCTTGACATAATAAGTCAGTTGAATGCAAAAGTGGACAGGCCACAATGACAGAAAGGGGACAGTTTTTTTTAAAGTATGCAGAAGGGACATTTGTTGAACCATATTATGCATTCTGATAATTACTATTGGTGACAGCCAATGTGAAAAGCAAATGAAATTAACCTCAAGGGGAAGCAAGAAGAAAACACATAGACATTTTAGATTGTCTTTGCATTTACATTCATGCTACTGGTGGTGGGTTTAGGAAATATACCCATTACAACTTATGTTTAAATGCATTAGTGCAGGGGTGCCAAACCTACGGCCTGCTGTCAGATCCGGCCCTCTCTGCTCGTTGTCTTGCGGGGGATGGGGCACTTGCATTTCTTATGTTTCCCTGTGGGATTGTGCTGCCAGGAGAGGGAGCTGCTCCAAGCTTGTACAGTGAGATAATTGTGCAGCAGCAGCATGAGTGCAGCTGTCATTATCCCCATATAAAAATCTTCATATCTCCTTCCGTGATTGTCATGGAAATGTGAAATTTTCAGGGTACACAGGGAACTACTAAATTAAATTTAAGCTACTACTAAACCAAATTTAGGCCCTCTACACATAACAAGTTGCCAGATACAGGGTCACAAGCATAAAATTGAGTTTGCATGTTGGGGACCCCTTTGGGCCACTCTCATTGCAATGAACAATGAGGTACTGCCAATTGTCTATGCGCTGTGGTGCCCCTTAAAGTTCACAAAACTTCAAGGCTGCATTCAGGTTGGAGGTAAGGTTGCAATGCGGTTACCCCTTGCTGGTGCCATGGAACCCTGGATCGGGGTACACCCTCAGAACCACTCACTGCCGCCTGAAATCAAATCTGCAGACACTGCTGTGAAAGGGACTAAGCAGATGGTCACCTGCCTTAGAAAAAAATACTAAATGTACTTTAAAACCAAGCCTCTCAAATGTTAATGTAGGAGGGCTGCAGCAAGGGATGCAGCCGCCAATGGAAATTTTATTTACTAAACAGCACATGAAGATAGGGAGTGATATTTCAATTATTTAGGTAGGGTAGGGGTGGGGGTGATACATACCGTTTACTGTGAGAGTACAGCTATAATTTTAAGTGTAAACAATATGTGTAACAATATTTGGAATCAAATAGTATCTATCTCCCCCACCCTGTGCAATAATTACCAATGAATTCAGCAGGCTTAGTTTAGAGGACATTTTAAAACAACCCTCGCAGTGGGGTGACCCCCCTGCTTTTCAAGGATGAAATCTCTATTTTTGTTTAGGGTACCAGTAAAAGCAGGTTTTGCTTTTTTTATCCCTCTTGCCCTCTGGCTTCCTCCTTGGTGCCTCAGCAAAAGCAGGCATTCTGATCAGATACAATGTAGGACCAGCAGACTTGCATTGTAAATGAGTATACTGAAGGCCCGCACACCCACATATGGAGATTTGGATGGGAAAGGAAAAGCACCAGCTGCTAGGGTAATTTAATATAAGTAATATAGTAAGTAAAGCGATGTTAATTGTACCCTAGAAAAAAAATACAGTGTTGGGGGAGCCCATTACAAGAGTATTTTTTACATATAACTCAAAACAAACCACAGTACTATAAACACATACATACAAAGGATTTAAAAACACTAGCCTATTTTTAAAATGTGGAGGGAAGCAAGTAGACCAGGAAAAAGCCAAAACACTGGGGGCCAGTATAAACATACTGTCTACATAATGACATACAGTATAGATAATAAAATCAATGGTAAACCTTTTAGAACATGGGAAACTATATTTTAGATGAAGTATGGATGAGATAGTTAGTGTACCAAGCATCTGTTTCAGTGTTCACATTTTGGCTCTTCATTGTAAAAATGTATACAAAAAGAAATAATGCATTGTGCAGGTAAAATGGCTGACAGCATATAAATCCCAAATGTGTATATGCGGTAATGAACTTCATGTTTTCAAGCATCTGACACACAATCTGTGCTAGTTTATCAGCTTTCTGCCTATATGCATAAACAACAGCAAACATGTATATAAACAAAGCCTGTAAAAACATAGTGTGGCTTATGGGCACAGCATGTGGGAAAACAAGATTTGGCAGCTACAAATTTATATAAATGATGCAGGAATGAGGCAATTAATGTGTAATATTAGTAATGTAGCAGTGGCTTTGGTACCAAGATCTATTGTACAGGCTCTGGGCAACAAATGCTTCAATATAAAGAGGTTTAAAAGAATAAGAGAGAAAGGTGGGGTTTTATGGCAAAATAATTGTTATTATTGATGTATTTAGTGAGTTATATTTCTGACATACAACACACAAAAATATAACATAAGGTTAAGTGGTTCATCCCCTTGTTCCCATACTGGGAAGGGGAGATTGCTTTTTGAACCAAATAAAAAGATACATTTTATTTGGGTATATGGAGGTGTTGAGGACTTTGAAGAGATCTTTTCCCCATTCCCCTAGGAACAGGTTCGCATATGTCGGTGCACATTTCATGCTCATAGCCGCACCCTGTATTTGGAGGTACAGGACGTTGTTAAAGGTGAAGATGTTTCTTTTCAATATGTATTTTAGAAGGAACAGGATGAATTTGTCCTGTTCAATGTTGTTGTTTCTGGATAGGCAATTCTTAATAGCTTCTATGCCCTTCTCATGTGGGATACTTGTATATAAATTTCTGCGTCGATTGTTACTAATATGGTTTGCGGTGGATCTTTCATGTTGTTGGTAAGTTTGAGAACTTCAATAGTATCCTTGAGTAACAAATCTAGTTTGGTCACAAGTGGTTGTAAGTATGAATCTATCAACTCACTAGCATTGGAGGCAATAGAATTGATGCCTGCTACAATAGGCTTACCTGGTGGGTTGTTGAGGTCTTTGTGCACTTTTGGGGGAATATAGAAGGTAGGAATGGATGGAAGGTTGATCAATAGGTAATTTTTAGTGTTTTTGTCAATAACTTTTTAAGTATAGGCTTTCCAGATGAGAGTATATAAGTCCTCCTTGAACTTAGCTACTAATGATTCTGGTATAGGAAGATACCATTTGGTGTTTTTTTCAAATAATGTTTGTTGAGATATTCCAAGGTTTACATAACAATAAAATGGCATGTTACACAATGCACGAAAAACCAATATGAAAACAATGACCTGAGAATACACAAGACAAATACACAAACACATTAGGATAATGCAATGATGAAATAGTAAAATAAAGTGAACCCCCCGTATCCCAGTTATTTTATATATTTGCAGAAGGAAAAGAAGAAAAAAGGAAAGAAAAGGAATAGAGAAGTGGGTGTTGTAGGGGGGAGGGGTGTACCGACTTTGTCAGTTCGGTCATTACAATCAAACACAATAAGTCACTCTTAACAAAAAGAGTCACTGGCCAATCTATCATACTCTGCAGATGTACTAAACTGAACCCAGTAATACCAGGCCTTGATAAATTTATCGGTCTGATCTGTCCCAGCTGTCATCATGTCTTCCATACAGTAAACATCTGCCACCCTCCTTAGACAGTGCCCAATGGTTGGCAGTTTGTCACCTTTCCCAATTGCAGGAATGTATGCCTTTGCAGCATTCAAGAGATGTCATGACAGAGTTTTTGTATGTCTTTTTAGACATATCAGAGACATCAAGTAATGCCAAAGCGGGTTTCTCTTTAATAATAATATCTGTGCACCTATGGACAAGGTCTGCCACCGAAGATCAGTAAGTAGACAAAGAAGGGCACTCCCAGAAAATATGCAATAACGTACCAGGAGCCGATCCACATCTCCAGCAGATATTGTCAGTATGGGGGTAGATCATAGCCAATTTAGACGGTGTTCTATACCACAGAGTGGCCAGCTTGTAATTTGTCTCCTGGTATTTATTGCAAACTGCACCCTTGTGGCTAAAGTGGAGTAACAAATCCTTTAATTTTCAAGTCTGTCTCCAACTGGGTCATAAAGCCAGGAGTTTCGGGTGCATGTACAGCTAACAGTGCCTGGTACAAGTAAGACGAGGAACCTTTCAGGGGACTCCCTGCTAAACACAGGAGTTCCAAAGGCAACAAGGAGCGGCAAAAGGTTGCTGCCTGTGGAAGAGCGCATAACACAGAAGTAAGTTGTATACAGTGCCAGGGATCCAAAGGGGCCAACTCCCTAGCATGTTGGGATACCATGACCTATCCTGTAGAAAATGAAATGCCCTGTAAACACCCCTGGCACACCACCGGCGAAAAATTGCATCGGAGATCCCAGATGGAAACTGCGGACATCCCAGTATTGGAGACAATGGGGATGGATATTCAACTACCTTTTGAGGGGAGAAAAACTGAGAGACTACTTTAAGAGTTGTCCCAATCAGAGGGCGTTGCATATTAGAAGCTTTAACCGTAATTGGGACCCATGCCGAAGCGTCAATTGGTGTCGGTGACAGAGCATCTTCCAAGCTTATCCAGAGTTTAGACCCACTGTTACTACACCAGTCCAACAACCTAGTCAAGTGGACAGCCTGTTGATATAAGATTGGGTCTGGAAATGCCATACCTCCTTTTACCTTTTGCCTGAGGAGAGCCCGAAAACCAACCATCACTATATTACACCTCCCAAACCATGTAAAGGCCATTTGACACCATTTCTGGAGGTCCTTCTTAACACAGTTGAGGGGCAGCAAAAAGTTAGGTTCCACAATACGTGACAAATCAGCAGGTATTTGTGTACCTAGGTACTTAATGGAAGTGGACGCCCAGCTAAAAGGGAAAGATGGTGTTTGAGCCAACTGTTTGTCTCGAAACAGTAACATTCAGAGCCTCTGACTTCTAGATATTAACCCCCCTAGCGTTCGAATTCTGTCGGTTTTTTGATGCAAAAAGTGACCTTTTTTTTTTTTTGCATAGAAATTTTTGTTTATATTGTGGGCCTGTAATTCTTAAGATCAACTCCCGGGTATAATAATTATATTTATTTATTATATTATAATCATAAATTATATTATAACACATAATTATAAATCATAATTATAATAAATAATGGAATAATAGACCACAACAAATTCATTTATCAAAAAAAATATATTTTATCAAAAAATCTCACTGAAATTTTTCAAACAAGGGTGCAATATTATTGATAAATAATAATATAAAATAAATGCAGATTTTAGAAAAAAAAATTAACATTTTTAGTAGACATCCCAGGTTTGGTAGAATTTGAAGCAGGGTGCTGCACAAAGTCCAACATCACAATCAGGAATTTTTGCGTTTCTTCCTTCCTCTGTCATTGGTCTTTGAGCAGCAAACCACGCACATCCTTGTAGGTGCTGCTTTTTTCTGAGTTGGTGGGATGTATTCAGTGAAGTGACGACCAGTCAGGCGTTCTTGGTTGACAACTGTGGAGGCACGACGTCCAGGTCTATTCAGAGCCACTGATGATGTTTGGTGGTTCTTGACTATGGATTTGGAAAATTGAAAAATGAAGTCTGAATGATTCACAGGCCTCGGACTATTTTTTTTGTACAGAATGTAGGCATTCCATAGGCACTGCTAAACTAGATGCCTGGAAATCTTTTTGTAGTACTTCCTTTGCTGTTTCCTCATCGCTGGGTAGAATGTCATGGCTTGGTCAGCTCTGTCGACACCTCCCATGATGTTGTTGTAGTCAATCACCACCTGTGGCTTCATCACTTCTTTCCCACGTTTTGTGTGTACCAGAACGGTGGAGGCATCATGGACAGTACTCATTAGGCACACATTTTTCTTGTCACGTCATCTCAGCTTCAGCTTCCCTTTTGCAAACAGTGATGGCAGGTTGCGTCGGTTAGCCCTAACGGTTCCATAGGCATCTGTTCTGTGTTGCAAAAGGAACTCATACAGCTCAGGAGAGGTGTAGAAATAGCCCTGACCTAGCAATGTCTCAATGAGGGATAGCACTGAAGATGTTGCCAATCAATAATGGCTGTATCTGGGGTTGAACTGTGTCCCTTTTCCAGTGTACAGTACTGTATTCCAGATGTAGCCAGATGAGGATTCGCACAGCATATACGTTTTCACGCCAAATCCTGCCCTCTTTGACGCAATGTACTGCACCCAGCTGAGCCTTCTCTTGTAAGCCATTAGACATTCGTCTAGACATTTGGCACATAGGTTTGCTGGAAAATTTGTAGAATCATCTGAGACACTTCCCAAATTTTCTTCAGTTTTGGTGCAGGATAAGTAGTTTCATCAAATACTTCATTGTTTGCGAAGTGCAGGTACTTCATGATGGGGGAAAATCCATATTCTGGCATGACTGTGCCAAGGAATTGAGTGGCAATCATTTTATTCTTGGGCCAGTACCACTTCTGCATGGGTTTGCCCACAACTCCCTGCAGAATCACCAAGCCCAAAAACAGCCAAATGTCATCCTTGGTCACAGGTTCCCACTTTCTGCTTCTTCTGCAAACCTCAGGTGTGGAGCACCTTGTTGTTGTCCAGCGTACCTGCATAAAACAAAATAAAAAAGGTCTTTTAGGATATGTTCTTTTATAGTGTGAAGGTTGCAAGTAATATGTTAGCAAACACAGAGCAGCATATATGTTTGCACAAAAAAAAAAAATTAGCAAAAAATTTCAAAAAGTTAGCAAACACAGAGCAGCACACATGATGGCATAAAAAAAATTTAAAAGTTAGCAAACACAAAGCAACACACATGTTTGCATAAAAAAACAAATTAGCACAAAATTTAAAAAATTTTAAAAAGTTAGCAAACACAAAGCAGCATACATGTTGGCATAAAACGAAAAAATTAGCAAAAAAAAAAATCAAAAAGTTAGCACAGAGCAGCACACGTTGGCATAATTTTTTTTTTAAAGTTAGCAGACACAAAGCAGCACACATGTTTGCATAAAAAAAAATTAGCAACAAATTTCAAAAAGTTAGCAAACACATAAGCGGCTTACCTGTTTGTCTCCGCAACAATTTTTTTCGCAAATCGCTATCCATGAGTTCAAATTTTTCCAAAACAGTGCTTGGGCCGGCGAGATGTTTTTTGGATGCCATGTGGTCTTCAGCAATCAGTCAGGAACAATCAAGGTCAAAGACAAAGTGATGAAATGATACATTCAGGAAGTGATTTATAAGCCATCAAAAGGTCAGATCAAGGTCAGGGCTAATAATGGGCAAAATGTAAATCAGGGCACTGGGCAATGATGCTTGGTGCACTAAAATGTGTATTTATACTTTTATTTTGTGTTTTTATGTGTTATTACTGTAAAAAAAAATTTAAGCAGACTACATAGTAGCCGCTAGGGGGTTAATTCGATATTTTAATAAATCTGCATATGTACGATGTTCTGCTAGCAGATTAGGGAGGGTTGTGACTGGGGAAGACATATAAAATAACAGGTCGTCGGCATATGCTGCCACCTTGTGTTCAGAATGACCGACTTGGACTCCTTTTATGTTCCTATTAGAACAGACATGTCTCAAAAAGGGCTCCAAAGTTAAAATAAATAACAACGGAGACAAGGGGCATCCCTGTCTTGTTTCATTTGTGATATTGAACGGTTGTGAGAGTTTATGTGCACTCTGGCTGTGGCGGTGGTGTATAAGGCTCTAGCACACAGTAAAAACCTCTCAGGCAGCCCTAAATATTTTAATGTGGTGAGAAGAAAAGACCAATCTACTCGGTCCAATGCTTTCTCTGCATATGTGGAGAGAAGCATAAATTGCAATTGCCAGCTATGAGCGTAATCTATGATGTTAAGGGTACGGGTTGTATTGTCCCTAGCCTCTTTCAGTGGCAAAAAACCACTCTGATCAGGATGAATACGTTTACTTAGTACTGGTGTCAGCTGACAAGCCAGTATACTGGTGAATAATTTTAAATCGCAGTGTATTAAATAAATTGGGCGGTAACTGGCACAAGATTGGGGGTCTTTATCGGGTTTCAGAAGTACAGATAAGTGCGCTGCCAACATATCAGTGGGCAATACATATACTTATGAAATAGCATTCATCACCGTTACCAAGTGGGGCCCTAAAACAGAGAAAAATCTCTTGTAATGTACTAACGTAAGCCCATCTGGACCTGGTGCTTTACCAGAGGCTGCATGCTTTATAGCTGTCTGCAGTTCAGTAATGTGATCGGCTTTTCAATCATTTCTATGGTCTCCATAAAGTAGGAAAGACAGAGGCTCTGAGGTATTCCCGAATAGCTGCAATTTTATCTGGGGGGGTCTGCCCAGAAGAACCACTTTGCAGATTGTATAAATTGCTGTAGTAGTCATTAAAAATTTGGGCAATTGCTTCGGTAGCACGAGTAGCAGTACTCGAAGAGTGTTTAATACTTGGGATATACATAGAGGCTTTTTTGGAATTTATGGCACGGGCCAAGGCCATTCCGCACTTATTTGCATGTTTGTAGTAAAAAAGCCTACATTTAAGCAGCTGAGATTTGGCTTTATCTCTATAGATAGTGTTAATTTGTTCACGCACTACAAGCATGTTCAATTCCAATTTGTCTGTATGCAACTGTTTATGTTTAGTTTTTAGTTGGTGTAACTCACGGAGAAGGGTACTAAGCTGTTCAGTTTAGGATTTCTTGAGTCTGCTCCCTTGTTGAATAAGGAGACCTCGAACAAAACATTTATGCGCCTCCCACACATGAAGAGGATTATGGGTTGTACCTATATTTTGTGAAAAAAAGGAGGTAAGCTCCTGTTCAATTTTCTCAGGGATCCCCGGGGATTCCAATAACATCTCATTGAGCCTCCAGGTACTGGATCTGAGAACCTGAATAGCTGCAGAAAGAGCCAGAGTGATCGGAGCGTGATCTGAGAAAAAAAAAATTGCCAATGGTCGAATCAAGTACCTGAGGAATAACATCATGTGGGACAAGAAAAAAATCCAGCCTAGAGTATGTCTTATGAACTGGAGAGTAAAAAAGTTTAATCTCTGTCCCCTGGATGTTGAATGCGCCAGATGTCTACCAGTTGGCGCTCATGTAGAAAGACCTTTAGCTTCTTAAGATATGAAAAAGGCAAGTGTGAGCGCCCCCTGAAGACACCCAGTGATGAATTGAGTGTTATGTTTAAATCAACCCCGATCAGCACTGTACCAGTCCCAAGTTCAGTTACCAGATCCAGCACACATTCTAAAGAAGATAACTGATTCGAACTCGGCAAGTAAACATTAACAAAGGTAAACACTTGATTATCCACTTTACCTTGCACCAAGAGATATCTTCCCTCAGGATCTGACTGCACCAAAAACAGAGACCAGGGTAGGGATTTGCTAATGAGGATACTGACTCCTCTAGACTTGGAGTCCCAGGATGAACTATGATATCCAAATTGAAATTGGCGGTTTCATACACTAGGAATCTTATCATGTCTAATGTGCAAATCCTGAAGGAAAGCCACTTGACAATGAGATTTAGTGAGATTGTTCAGTAAAATTGACTGTTTAGTGGGATGTTCTGCAATCCAATGTCTCTTTGCAATGTTGTACAATGATCTGCCATGCAGTGTCTCTGTGCAATGTTCTGCCGTGCAATGTTCTGCAGTGCAATGTTCTGCAGTGCAATGTTCTGCCGTGCAATGTTCTGCCATGCAATGTTCTGCCATGCAATGTTCTGCCATGCAATGTCTCTGTGCAAAGTTCAGCCGTGCAATGTCTCTGTGCAATGTTCAGCCGTGCAATGTCTCTGTGCAATGTTCAGCCGTGCAATGTCCCTGTGCAAGTTCAGCCGTGCAATCTCTCTCTCTCTCTCTCCTAGTGTGATAGGCAAAATACTGTGTGATTACTATGACAGTGTAGTAATTAGCAATGTATAGAACAAATAATCCCCAAATAATAAAGTATATATTTTATTAAATAATTCTTTATACAATTTGGTTCAGAATATTTTTTTTTTATTTTTTCGTCCTCTAAAACCTGGGTCTGTCTTATAGTCAGGTGCATCTTATGGTCTGAAAAATACAGTACCTATTGCACTAGCCTGATTTATTACTATGTTACATTTTGATTATACTATCTTTGTGCTATTACCTCCTTATCTTTGAAAAAAATCTATTTACTAGCCCTTTAGAGAAAATCCTCTCTGTTCTCTCCTCTTTATATATTTTGTTCTTTACCAAGGGGGCGGCCATTTCAGGACTGTATAAGGGAAATACCAGTTTCTACCCAAATCACTAAGCCGTGGCTGTACATTGTTCGTTCATCATATTGGCGTTTTACCTCCTTTTTCATAAGGCTTAAAAAATTCCACAAATTTGATGCTGCAATAATGATGGTCTATGAGAGTGGCTTTGCAGCAGTCATCTCTCTATTGCTTAATATTCACAATATAATTGTCATTGTCCAATTAAACTTGGAATCTACTTCATCCTCAGCATGACCCCATAGATGTTTATTAGAATGATGACTTGTGTTACCTCCTAGCATCATCCCTCATAAGTCCTCCTCCAGTAGTTCCTCCTGCTCCTCCTCTTCAGCCTCTACATGTAGCCGCCAAGTCCCAATCCCCAATAACACCTGCATCCTTGGGCCTGATTTATAAAAGCTCTCCAAGACTGGAGAGGTTACACTTTCATCGGTGAAGCTGGGTGATCCAGAAAACCTTTTCTTTTTATAGCGTTTGGTTATTCCTTAGTCAGCATATGTTACACCGTGTGTGACGTCTAAACTTTTCAGACATTCCCTTGTGAAAATCGTTCAAGTTAATGTGTTTCAAAGGCAGTAGCGTAGTTCACCATTGATCACGGGGGTTACATTCCAAAACCACCCGCGATAAATGAAAATCCGCGATCCACCACCCCCAAATGCTTTTTCTTTAATACTGTATGGATTACTTTACTTGTAAATACAGTACTGTACTGTAAAAAAGTCAGTAATAACCCATTAAGATATGTGACTTGAGTGAAGACGATGATGATAAGTATTTATAGCTCTTCAGGAGGCACCTCTTCATCAGGTTTTGCAGAGTGTTGTGTGTCTTCTTGTGGGGTTGCGTCTGAAATGTTCTTTGCAGGTTGAAAAAACATTGTGATGGGCAAATGCTGGCGTTGCTTTTTCTTTGTGGTGAGGAGGATTTTGTATGATTGCATTGCAACATCAATCACATTCTTGATCTGCAACAACTAAACCATAGAGGGACTCCATGCTTCAGCCATCCCCTGCAAATCTTTTGCAGCTTTTGCCATCGCTGAAAATCTTTCTAGCAAGAAGCCTTCATCGTCGTCCTACTGTGATAGATCACCTTTTTTCTCTGCTTCCTCGCTTGCATATTTCATAAGCTCAGCCAAATCCTCCTCCTTCAGAGGGTCAGAGTGGGCATTGATGAGCTCATTCACGTTGTCTTGCGTCATGTCATCAAATCCCTTCCCTTATAAAATCTTTGCTAGCTTGACCGCCTTATCAACTGATGAATGTTGAATTTCTCCTGGGGAGAGAAGCTTTTGTAATTATGGACGAATTCTGGCCACAGCTTCTTCCAACATGCGTTTAAAATTTGGGATTTCAATTCCTGTAGAACCTTTTGTATCACTTGAAGACATGTTTCAATGGTGAATTTATGCCAAACACCTTAAACAGAAAAATTATTGTGGTAATCTATGGCCTCAAAGAGGTGTTGCATACAGTTTGTGAGGGTAAAGCATCCTAAAGGTGTGGATGATGCCTTGATCCAAAGGTTGAATAAGGGATGTTGTGTTTGCTGGCAGGAACTCAATTTGTACTACCTCATAGAATAAATCTAGTGGGTGGTCACTAGCTAGCGTTTTCCATTATTAAGGAAAATTTTGAAAGGCAGACCTTTTTTGCTGAGGTACATTTTGGCTTGCAGGATAAAACATGCAAGGGCTTTCACGATCCAGACTTTAGAGTAGTGCATCCAGTGGACTGGCAGCGGGTTTTTCTTTTTTTCTTTTCTGGGCCTTGGGGTTTGCAGATTTTTAAATTAATGCTGGCTTCATCAGGAACCCAGCAGCATTGTCATATATTAACAAGGTCACTCGATCCTTCTGAGTCTTTAATCCGAGGGCTCAGGCTTCCTCCTTCATTATAAAAGTCCTAGATGGCATGTTCTTCAAGAACAATCCAGTCTCATCCATGTTGAAGACTTGTTCTGACTGATACCCTTTCTCCTCTATGATCGCCTTGAATGCCTCAGGGTACTTCTTGGCTGCTTTTAAATCTGCTGATGCTGCTTCCCCATGCAGCGGTACACTCTTGACCAGCCCTTGCTGGCTTTAAATACAATGGGCTCTTCTGGTGCTGTTGATGATCCTGGTTGCGAGTCATCCTCATTGTCCTTTTGGGCACATGCCTCTTCTGCAAATTGTTCATAAATTTGCCTGGCCTTCTCCCTGATAATGTTGGTGTCCAATGGAGTGTTCTTCTTCCTGCAATTAGTAATCCAAAGAGCCATTGTCGATTCCATCCTAACAATATACTTGTTGCGTGCAGTCACCCTCCTTTTTGCATCTTGAATTTAACGGACTGCTACCGTACTCCTGATGTTGGCTTCATCCTTTTTGATGTAGCGTATGGTAGACTCGTTCAGTCCGTAATGGTAGGCAACGACAGCATAACTTTTTCCTTTTCGAAGCACATAATAAGGTACAAAATAAAAACACTTGGTACTGTACTACAGCGATACGCGAAGAACTGGGATGCTGGCAAATCTGTCAGTCTCCATAGTATTCCTATCAAAGTGTAATTTTTAGAAGAAGGGGGTGCTTTTTGCATAAATACACAAGAGGATGTGAATATAACAGAAGAGTGAGAATCATGGATATAATACTAAAGGGTGAGACAGATGTGTGGTTAGTGAGAGATTGCTTAATACAGTGAAATGGGTGTGAGTTGAGGTGGCCAGGGCAGGATGCACAGTAGGCACGGGACAAAGTGGTCAGTGAGGGATGAACTATCATTTTGGAAATTCAGAGCCCTGATTAACAAATATGCACAGAGCTTACCATAAGAGTTAGGGATGTTAGAGACATTTCATTTTCCAGTATATGGCTAAAGCATTACTATAGGCTGCACTGGGCAGTGTGAGAAACCAGTGTGCAGCAGGGGAATTGATTATTTAATGTACCCATAACTGAATACCTGCAGGAGTTGGAGATGAGCGAAGAGGTTGAACAAACAGGCAGCATCTTCTTTACAGCATTGGCTTTGTTTACTGGTGGATATCAAACATATTAGTATTAAATGTGTATATATTATTTATTTGTCTTAACAAATTTACTGCATGAGGCAGACATTTTTACTTAGGTATCTAAAAATCCTTGAACATGTGCACCACAGCCACAGTGATTAATTTCTACCAAAAAACAAAAATATTGTATTCATTTCCTTTAACTTTACAAAGAATGCTTATATACTATCTATGGGGGTTTGTTATTTCATCTGGTTAATCAATCACAAACTGCCACATCCCTTAACCTTTTCATAGTACACAAATAAACCAAAAACATATATGGGACTTCAAAGACAGTAAAATATCACATCAATTATGAACTAATTTTGTATCACTTTTATTAAAACATCATCATAACACAGTATTATTTATCTGAACATATTAAAATCAACATAAAACATTTTCACCATTTCTGTGTATAAACAAATAAAAAGGCTCAACATGACATGCTCTCAACACGTTTCATGATACTCCAGTCCGCTTCTTCAAGAGATCTAAAGAACCCATATGTTACATTTTATTATCTTTACAATATTCATTAATTTTTTTTATATATTAATTGTATTCAACATTAATTTCAACTCGAATGTTATATGACATACCCTAGATGTTGCAATGGTCACAGGACAAAAAAAGGGGGCAAGGAACTAGAGGTCACACACTTTAAACTATACTGCCATCATCTCTCCATTATACAATAAGATTGGTAATTTTCTGATATCTATTAATAAATCATCAATTACTTACAAATTATCAAACCTCATAAGCTGAATAAATATAATCATTTCCACCAGTGACATATAAAATTCTAACTTTGCCCTTAAACATCTCTAATACGTGCAATGTGGGTTCCATTACATCAATAGAACCTATTCCTCCTTTATATTGCTTTTAAATTGCTTATTGATTAATCTCCTGTTTCTATTTCATTATCTCCTGATTTGTGCCCATATATATTAAACTTCCAAAAATGACCATGTGCAGTTTATATTTTAAATCCTTAGTGTTTAGCATATCCCAATAATCTTCCCTATCTCTTTTATACAGTTAGGTCCATAAATATTTGGACAGAGACAACTTTTTTTAAATTTTGGTTCTGTACATTATCACAATTAACTTTAAATAAAACAACACAATCACTTTATTTCAGGGGCTCAAAAGTAATTGGACAAATTAAAAAGCTGAAAATAAAATGTTCATTTCAAATAGATGGTTGAAAACCAACCAAAGCAATGACAGCTGTAGTCTTGAACTTATGGACATCACCAGATGCTGTGTTTTTACTTCGTTTTAATGCTCGGCTTTAGTTGTTGTTTGTTTGTGGGCCTTTCTGTCCAAAGTATAGTCTTCAACAAGTGAAATGCATGCTCAATTAGGTTCGGATGAGGTGACTGACTTGGCCATTCAAGAATTCCACTTCTTTGCTTTAATAAACTCCTGGGTTGCTTTGGCTGTATGTTTTGGGTTATTGTCCATTTGTATTATGAAACACCTCCCAATCAATTTGACTGCATTTAGCTGGATTTGAGCAGACAGTATGTCTCTGAACACTTTAGAATTCATTCGTCTGATTCTGTCCTGTGTCACATCAAGGATAAACACTAGTGTCCCAGTGCCACTGGCAGCCATACACAGCCAAGCCATCACACTGCCTCCGCCATGTCTTACAGATGATGTGGTATGCTATGAGCTGTTCCACGCCTTCTCCAAACTTTTTTTTTGCCATCGATCTAGTAAAAGTTGATCTTGGTTTCATTTGTCCAAAGAATGTTTTTCCAGAACTGTGCTGGCTTTTTTAGATGTTTTTGAGCAAAGTCTAATCTAGCCTTTCTATTCTTGAGGCTTAAAAGTGGCTTGCACCTTGCAGTGCCCCCTCTGTGTTTACTTTCATGCAGTCTTCCCTTTATGGTAGACTTGGATATCGATACGCCTACTTCCTGGAGAGTGTTGTTCACCTGGTTGGCTGTTGTGAAGGGGTTTCTTCCACATACAAACACCCCCCTCCCCCCTCAAATCAAATTAAGGCCTTTTGTCTGCTTAATTAATTAACCAGCCCATGAAATAGCCTTTGACTCAATTGTTAGATAACTTTTGAGCCCCTGAAATGAAGTGATTGTGTAAAAAAAGGCTTTAGTTCCTTACATTGTTATGCAATCTTGTTGTTCAACCCACTGAATTAAAGCTGAAAGTCTGCAGTTTAACTGCATCTGAGTTGTTTCATTTAAAATTAATTGTGGTAATGTACAAATATTTATAAACCTAACTGTATGTTACTGGTAGAAAGGATTGAATATATTCGGATGGTTTTAATATGTTCAGATAATAAATAACACTGTTTTATATTGATGTTTTAATAAAAATGATAAAAACTTAGTTCAAAATTGATGTGATTTATGACTGCCTTGAAAGTCCTATATATATGTTTTATTTGTGTACAATGCTTACATATTATATATATGTTTTTTTTTTTTTTATTGCTGGAAATAAATAAATAGATACAGCATACCATGTTTATTGATAGTTTTTCTGTTTTTCCTCCTTAATAATTATTAAAGCAAGGAGTAAGGATTTTAAGTGAATATGGGAAACCTTCATTTTTATCATTATACAGATAAATGATCTACGATATTCATTGAAATCTTTCCTTTATATATACTTTATATGTACTTGCTGTCTGATGTGCCTTTATGACTATTAATCAATATGAAAAAATTGATATATGAAATATATACAATTTATTATTTTAAATTCATATGTAGTGTTTGTTAACATCATGGGGTATTGGGGTGTTGGAGGGTACATCTTGGGTCACAATAACAAACAGCAATAAATAATAAATATATATCTATATAAATCAAGTGAATATAATGAATCATATATGGCATCATAAAAAAAAATTGGCATAATTTTAAATATTATTTATTTTGTGAAAAAAATTAAAACAAGCTGGTTGGTTTCTTCTTGATTCTATATAAAGAATTTGCTTTCCTTATAGATCCTGTTCCATCTTTGCACAGTCAATACCAAAAACTATCTGTTTGGTGCTGTGTCTCTCTCCTTTTCATTGCTATGATCATTCCATCCATTTTGTTGATGTGAGGAAATATATATTTTTGTTTTTGTATTCCTGTTAATGATTTCTATTGAGAAATTTATGGTGAAAATTTAATTTGATTCAATAGGACTATATTGGTATAAAATCCTGTAGATCTCATGGTGTTTTCCTGAGGAAGCAGACGATAGTTCTGTGAAACACTTCAAAAAGATACCCATTGAGATTTGTTCAGCTATGTTATTTATGTGATGTATATCAGCAATTGTTTGATTGATTTAAATGTTTGTTATAATAAAAAATGATTGTTATAATAAAAATTTGACATTTTAAATCTTATCTAAAACACATTTATTTAAAAATATGTGCCTAAAAAGTCCTATAAAAAACAAGAAAATTCTTATATATTATATATATATACACAATCTTGGCCACAAATATTGGCACCCTTGATTTTATATCACAAATGCACTAAAAATGGAAAATATGGAAAAAAAAGAGGTAAAAAAAAAATGATACCTTTTTCATTAGGGTAGTTTAGAGTGGCCATACTTCTCCAAACACTCAGCTATGTGATTTTATATGATGGTTTGAAACATAGAAATTACCTTTGCTTTTTTGAGGGTAATTGCACTCTCCTAGGACTGGTTCACATTGAGTGAAGCAATTAGCATGAGGAATACTCTGTGGGTTCCTGATAATTTAAATTCATAACACCAAGCATAATAGTAAGCATCCAAATACTTTTGGAAAAAAATCCACTTTGTACCACCATCTAAAGGCATTCACTTATTTTAAAATAATTGGCAAAAGGTGCTATTTTGTGCAGATATTCCACAATGAAATGGATATTTCCTGAACAGTCATTCAGACACAGCTACATGGGCACTGGAGGACTCAAATTAAGCACCATCAAAAAGTTGCTATTTGTATACTAATGTTCTTGGTGCTGGAGGGATTTTATTTTTTTAAATACTAATCCAGAGCAAGTATACAGGCAGGTAAGTCAGAAGTATGTCTTTAAATTGTAAGACTTCTAGCATTTTCAGAAGTAAAGCTCAGCAAATCTAAATTTCAAAAATAAACTGGAAATCCATATTATTGCTATGACAGAAAAAGTACTGCAGATTATTACAGAATATTTTCAAAAATGGTTCCGAAATCTCACCTTGTCCAAACATAATTGTTATAGTCCATTTATTTTATCCTATAATGGATATTTTAATACCTCAAATGACCTACTATGACCAGTAGGCTTAGAAGGCCAATAAGAGAGCTTTTAGTTAAGCCATCCCCTTACTTAAAAGGGTCCAGAAAGTCAGTAAATTGGAAGATGTTGAAGGTGAAGCTTAAGAACAGCTAACATACTGTAAGATGTCCAGGGTATGGCCAAATATGATTAAAAGTTTGTACCTTTGTAATATAAATTTTATATACCCTTTGTTTATGTGTAACCAGGCTTGTAATAGTGTATCTATTTTGTTGACCAGGGCATGTATGTTTTGTTTGTAGATCCTTTGCATCCAAACATGTTTTTCAGCCTTTCTGTCTTAGTGTTCATGACATAAACATTATTTGATAGGTTTTCCATCAACTGCAGGTGTAGGGTTACATAAATGGATTCTGTTTATAACACAGTGAGAATGAAAACATTCTGCACAACCCCAGGCATGAGAGAATTATCATGTTAATGAAAGTGCCACAGAGAGCTATAGCAACGGCATATACAGGCAGAGAATAAAAGAGGCGGGGAACACGTTACCAAGCAAAGGAAAACACTTAGCAGAATTGAATGGAACATTAGTATGCATATAGATAAAATAAATGATGGTAAAAGACTGTTGAAAATAAAAATCATAGAAACACACTGATTAAATACTGTATGTCTAATGTCATTTTAAAGGAAAACTCAAATATCTTTAAAAAAATCCTGTTCTTTATGATTGTGTAACAATTTCGCAAAAGGAATTATTAGGAGATGGCATTTTTGTCCAATATTATAGTCCCAGAAAATGAATTACAGTAATTTAACAATAGAATGTCATAGAGAACAGAGCCCACCAAGATGTATGAGATATAAGCTGACAATCAATCACAGTAAAGATAAAGATTTGGAAGGGTCAGCACATTTCTGTTGTTATTGAAACATGTGCCCTGTAAGCAGTGGTCATTAAAAACCCTCCCATCAGTATGGTTATATGCACAGGCTCTTACTGGAATTACAGAAAACAATGCTATACATGCCACAACCCAGTTTCCCCAAACCTGCAAACCATCTTTTCACCAGATATTGATAAAGTGAAGATAACCTCCTTGTCTTAGATATTTATTTCCAGAAATAAATTGTCATACGATCCAAAGGGATTCTGTCTGAGCCAATTAGCAGAAGTACAGGTTTAGAAGTATCTCAAGTCTATATCAGATGTTCAGTGATGTTTTCCTAGACAAACTGATTTATTTTCATGAAGTCTTATCTACAACAGATACATCAACTTTTTTCACTGACCAAGGAATTGATTCAGTGCAAGAAATTGCATTTGTGAATTATGGAATTTTGTTGAATTTTTATGAAAAGTACTCTGAAATTCCAATAAAATCTGTGCAAATGGCTTAACACCTAGGCATTTTTGCCTTGATGCTTTATTATTTGAGATCGAAATATTTGATTGAAATGCATCAAAATGCATGCCAGTTAACATTAATCTATTCACTGTCACAAGCTTCCAATGTTAGTTGCAATGTACAATATATTGAATGTCATTTGAAGTTCATTTGAAATACCCTAACTCGCTTAGGGAACGCATGATAGCAGTATTTTAGGAAAAAAGGCGGTTTAGTTATTTTACTTATTCTTTTTTAAAGTAAGAGTGCATGGGCAGCCCATTCATTTTAGATGGTCTGCATTAATAAACATGCAACATAAAAGGCATTACCATTCCATACATACCTAATTGTCATCAGACATTTCAGGACCATATATTTTGATAGAGGCTTTTTATTATTATTGTTTTTAAATTGCCAGTGTCATTCCCAAATTCATTCATCTTTTGAATTTTTTTTAAATGAAAGAAAATAACAGATTGTGGAGGGATTTTAGTATGTTAATTGCATCACAATTTATTTGAAGGACCCACAAAGCTTCAAGACAAAGGAATTTAGTCACACAACTAATTTTATTAAAGAACTAGTTATAAATGAATACCTTCCATTAAATGATACATTTAAAATCTAAAAAGAATTTAAAGTAAGATTTAATATTTGCTAGGATTATTATCCTAGCCAAAAATCAATTTTGCTTGTCCTAAAATATATGTAAACCCCAAGGCCATGTTCATCTCCCAGCAGTATTGCATGCATTGGTGCAAAGCAGTGCCATTCATTCTGAATGAAGCCTGCTAAGACATGCCTTGCAGCGCAAAACATCTTATGGTATTGTAATATTGTGTGTTGAAATATGCTACATTATGTAAAATAAATCATGCACTATATTTGGTGTGTTTAAATTTTATTTGGCTGCCTTACAGTGCAAACAAGCCATTACTTCACTATCTTACATGTGTAACATCTCCCTGTATACTGTTTTAATATGTGCATTCCCACTTTGTACTATACAATAGTGGCAAGCCAGGACCCTGTTTGTCAAGGGAATGAAGAGAATGAATGTTGCCTAACAGCAAAAGGTTCTCCAGTGAGATGACATAAACAAATTTAACTTTTTGGCCATTGAGGAAATTGCCTTGTGTAGTACAAAGCCAACACTTTTCTTACAGTAAAGCAAGGTAGTGCAGCATCTCACAGTGAAGATGTTTTTTTTATCAGATGAAACAAGAAAAATGTTCAGGACTAAAGAAAAGAGAAATGGTACTAAAAAGCCAATTCATGAGGAAACAGAGAGAGACTAGGATGAAAGTTTGCATTCTAGCAGGCGATGACACTAAAAACACTGGTGAAGCTATACTGAAAGGGAAATATTGCAATGTCTTATTCCAGTGAAACCCTACACTTCAATTTCAGAATCTGTGACATGACTTGAAGACTGCACTTGATACTGCTTTACACCAATGCAACCAATATAACCTAAAAGTAAAAAAGCAATTTTGAGTAAGCTATGGGCAAATATCCCATTAGCTATATTTGTTATTCTAATAGTGCCAGACCCCAGGAGACTTGCAGCTGTAATTGTAGCAAAAGATGAAATAGTTATGTAGTCAGTCGGGTTAAGAAAAATACCATCAAGTTTAACCACTAGTTAATAATAATAATAATAATAATAAGTTTATAAACATATCTCAGATAAAAATTCTGTGGACATCCAGAGGAAGGCAAAAAAACCCTAGTACAATTTGCTCCAACAGGTGATAAAAATTCCTTCCTGATTCTCGGCAATCGGATGTTCCCTAGATCAACATTCTCTGTTATCTTTACTTTAAATCCCTAATGCATAGTTATATTCTGTGCTTCTAGAAAAGCATGCAGTTTTTTTTTTTTAAAGCAATCTATAGTAGTTGCTAAAACTACTTCCTGAGGGAGCCTATTCCACATTTTCACAGACCTTACAGTGAAGAACCCCTTCCTTAAACTTCTTTTCCTCCAGACGCAAAGAGTGCCCTCTTGTCCTTTGTAACAATGTTAAAGTGAATACTTGGGAAGAGAGTTTTCTATATGGACCATACATATATTTATACTGGGTGATCATATCATATCCCCCCTTAAACATCTCTTCTCAAGGAAGAATAGGTTTGGTTTAGCTTATCTCTTCTCGTAGCTGGGTTCCTCCATTCCTTTTAATATTTTTTTTGCCCATCTCTGCATTTTCTCCAATTTCTCCATAACAACCTTTTTTTTGAACTGGTGTCCAAAACTGGACAGCATTTTCCAAATGTGGTCTGACCAATGCTTGTATAGGGGCAGGATTATAAAAGATTAAAAGAGTAAAGAGACTAAATGATTGTTCTACAAATTATTGACTTTGAGGGGTGAACACCTAGGCAGACATGATTTATTATTTATCTTAATCATTGTTTGTGTCACAATAAAAATGTGGGCATGCTGTATAAATCAAATTGGTTCCAGGGCGGATAAATACTCTCACAATGCACTATAGCAAAAATCAAACCCTAAGAAGCCTTTTGCAAATAGATTGAAGATTCAACCAGGTTAAAGAACTTGGATATTAAGCATATAAAGACAGGATTAAGCTCCTCATTATAAAAAGGGGGTAAGAAAGAAAAAAAAAGTTATTATACTCTCAGAAGGACATTAGGCAGTAAGATCTTCTCTTAACTCTACAATGTGAGAAACTGTGGAGGACTTCTATTTCCTAATAATCAGTTTTGACACTAGAAGCAAAAAGAAAACTGATGTGCAGCTGGATCTAGGAAAAATGTGAATACCCAGATGTAAAAAGTTTAGAGATCTCATTTAAAAAAAAAACTATGGATATGTTTACATTGCCACAAAAATATAAAAAAGGGAATTTATCTCTCTATAATTCCTGAAAAACCGAGCGAGTTGATAAAGGGTCCTGTACCAGAGATGTATGTGTTTTTTGCAATTTTTCCCTGTGGTTTCTATAGTATAATAATATAATAATAATGACAAGCTGTGTAGGAGCAGTAAATAGTGTTCTCCCAGTTGTAATTAGAAAACTCAGGACTTAAAGCGGAATTGAACTAAAAAAAAAAAATCACACACTTTTATTTCTGCAAATCTCTTATCCCACTGGAAATGTCCTTAATTGGGACACGGGCCGTCCTGGTCAATAGTCCTTTAGGACCCAGGGACTAATGACCTCGAATAAACCCCACCTGGTCTGGGTGAATATAGTGTGAGAAAAAAGAGCCAAGCTGAACAGATAACATTTTTTGTTAAATTTTCATATCACAACTGATCAGATCAGATACTTCCTCCACTTTTGGGAGAACACTAATGTATGCTCTGTTCTCATCTAATACCACCCCATTACCATCTCTGATATAAAGTATAAAGACAGGTTGGGTAATAGTAAATCTACAAATACCTTATAATATACAGTATATATGAAAAGCCGTCAGGTCCAGGAGTCCCCCCCCCCCCCCCCCAAGGTTTAAGAGATTTAATTACCATACTGATAAATAAAGGAAGTTGTAAAAAAAGTTTTTTTGATTAAAGTCTGGGGAATGTGGGACCAGTCAATTCAAGAACTGCCTTCACACTTTGGCCACATAGCCATCTGGGCTTTGTACTGTACCAGGTACCACAACAGGACATTGGGCCCAGATGCAACCCTAATGTGTTTGGCAGTTTGGTCAGAAAATGGCACACATAAAACTCACTGTAGGTCATTTTGTAGGGCTCTGGCAGTATTTCTGCTGCTGGGTTGCTTCCTTTTGTATCTCTCTGTCTAGCTTGTGAAAAGACCTGCCTTTTTGGTATTTCTTCTATGCTCTAGAGACTGTACTGGGATACACACCAAACTTTCTTGCTACAGTATGAATGGATGTGCCATCCTGTAAGACCCTACCTGTGTACCAGTAGTAGCAAGGGCACTAAGGAAAGAGATATGGTATGTGGTAAACCAAAGAAAGTTTGGAGGTTGGCTTGCTGTTATCACTCCTGTCCATCTGTTCTTGCTTTTATTTGTTATAAAACAAGTGAAATTCACAATCACCTATACTGGACAGTTTGATATCACAGAAGTTACCTGTCATGGTGTTTTACTGTGTTGATTGAGTCTTTCCTTAAATAAAATAGGACCCTAGGAAATAGACAGTTGGTAAGTGTTTAAAGAACAGTTGTACTTCACTGAAGAGGGAAATAGAGGGGCTGCGACAGCAGATTTCAACTGTTGCTACTAGAGTTACTGTTTTTGAGTCTGCGTCCTCCAGTGGGGAGACCAGTCTTTTGGCGTTGGAATCCTCCTCTACTACTATAAAGTCTCACCTTACCCCTCTTTGTTTGCGCACAGAAGATAATGAGAACAGGAACCGCATAAATAACATTAGAATTAGGGGCATCCCTAAAGCTACTGCCAACGCAGACCTAAGGTCCACTCTTACTGCTATTCTTAACAGCTTCCTAAACCGGTCGCCAACAGCTGCCCTTGAATTGGATAGGGTTCATCTAGTGAATGGGCCGAGGGTTGCTAATAGATCTCTACCCAGAGATGTACTGTCGAGTGCAGTTTTAGAATATAAAAGAAGAAATAATGCGTCAAGCATGGCGGAATGGTCCCATGGACTTTGATGGGGCTCCGGTTCAACTTTTACCAGATTTATTCAGCAACACATTGAGAATGCGCCGGGTATTGCGACCCCTGCTGGATATCATTCGCACAGCACAAGCCTCCTACAGATGGGGTTACCCATTCCATTTGTTGATTACTAGGAATGACTCTATCTTTGCAATATTGAGTTTCTGCAACTGCCACCGATTGAACTTCCAGACTGGTTGGCAATGCCAACGGAGGTCCCTCCTGTATCACCAAGGAGCGCAAGACCGTGAAATACTCAAGGCAGATGGCAGACTGGCCTTACAGGTCCATTGCTTCGCCCACAAGTTGGACCTAAATGAAGCCTAAGTGTTATGATAATGCGAATTGGCATATTCAACTGTTAGTAGTATATGGTTTAGTGCGGCAGACACTTAATAGGTCGCTACTACTTTGCACTAGAATGCTATAAGGTATATTTCTGTTGATGAATATTGTTTGTTACCTAGGTAATAGTACTGGATTAATTATATGTATATGGTTGACTACTGTTGGTTTGGGTGACTCTTGAATGATGGAGATGGTTCTCGCTGGGATCATCTCGTGTTTGTATACAGGGTGTACTGGAGAGATTCGGATCTCCGGCCTCCCCACAGCCTAGGGACATGAGTGTCCTGGCGGAATAGATCTAAATTTGTGCAATTATTTTTTTGCAAATGTTACTTATGCAGGTATTGTTTAACCTCTGTTATGTTATTGGTTGCTCAAGAGCAGGTTCTTATAAAATATTTGGATACGATAGCCGTCGGCGAGCATATGCTCGTCTCTGTGGAGTACCTCCTCTTCACTTAGCTCGGCTCCTCCTTCTTTGAAGGATTTTTATAATTTTGGAGCTTATTAGATTTAATATCTTGTATTTTGTTTCAGTCGTTTTTTGTTTCTGTCCTAGATTACTTAGGACACGTGTCCCACCTATCCCTTCTTATTTCTCTCTCTCCCATGGCATTGCAAATCACTTCTCTCAACGTAAAAGGGCTAAATTCCCCTATCAAGCGTTCCTTAGTTCTACGGGTGCTCTATATATGTAAGTGTCGGGTGGCATTCTTGCAAGAAACCCACTTAAAATACGGGCATGTGCAGAAAATGACTGATAGCTATTTTGATAAATCGTATCATAGTACCTCCGCCGACTCCAAATCCAGGGGAGTCTGTATTTTACTCCATAAATCGGTTCAGTGGTCACTGCTAGCCTATTGCACAGATCCTGAGGGCAGGTATGTTATGATTAAGGGGGCAATTGACTCTCATATCTATACCTTTTGTCAATGTTTACTTTCCCAACAATGGCCAGGCAATATTTTTGGATTCTCTGCTTAGAATCATAGATGATTTTAGCGAAGGTACACTGATTGTGGGAGGTGATTTTAATTTTGCTCCCAACCCTTCAATAGACAATGTGACAAGGGGTGCATCAGCTATGTCTGAAGCAGCCTTGAGGATCAAATGCCTTCTACATACATACCAACTAGTGCATATTTGGCGTATTTTGCACCCAACCAAGAAAGATTTCACCTTCTATTCTCACATGCACAAAACATATTCCAGAATTGACCTTTTTTACATTAAACATTCCTCCAAAGCGACAGTGATATCTGCAACTGTTGGTGTAATTTCTATCTCAGATCATGCCCCGGTCTCTCTAACTGTGCAAGCATCGCCAACTGAACCGAAATCTTTCTCCTGGAGATTAAATGACTCTTTGTTGGATACACCTGAGATACGTGAACAAATTGAGGCTGAGCACAGGTCCTACTTTGCAATTAATGCTCCTTCTGTGGATAATCCGCTCCACCTTTGGGAGGAACATAAATGCTATGTACGAGGTCTGTTCATTCAGTTTGGTCATAGGTGCAAAAGGGAGAGGGAAGCTAAACTAAATCAGCTTTTGGCAGAGTTGCATGATTTGGAAGCCACTCATAAAAGGCAGCACACGGTGGAAATCGAGCAGCAAATCGTGGGTATAAGAGTGCGAATTAGAGAGATGCTACGGTGTAAAACCAAATTTATGCTTACCAAGTGCAAGGGAAATTTTTTTGAATATTCTAATAAATGCGGCAGGGCTCTAGCTCAAGCACTTCGGGAAAAGAGGGCAAAAACCTATATTCCTAGTGTGAGCTCCCCATCGGGCAGAAGGGTGCACACCTTTTCAGACATTGCGGAAACCTTTAGGTCATTTTTTGACAAATTGTATAATTTGGACAACAATGCTGCCACTAAGGCGGATCAGGTAGATTTGATCAGAGCCTATCTTGACTCCTTGGGACTGCCTGCCTTCCCTTCGGAGTCGGTGGAGTCTCTGGGGGACCCGATCACGGCAGAAGAATTGTCCTTAGCTATTACTAAAGCGGCCACTGGGAAAGCACCTGGTCCTGATGGCCTAACTTTACCGTACTATTCCTGTCTGAACTCCTACCACACTACTTAACAGCGTTTAATGCCTTGACTGAAGGAATGGCGCTGCCCAGGGATACATTGGCAGCACATATTTCCTTAATACTAAAGCCTGAAAAGGATCCCAACTCATGTTCTAGTTATAGGCCAATTTCCCTGTTAAATTGTGATATTAAGCTATTCAGCAGTATTCTGGCGAAACGCCTGACCCCCTTGATCCAATCTATTATACACCCAGACCAGAGAGGTTTCCTACCGGGGCGAGAGGCTAGGGACAATATGGTAAGAACACAAAATTTCATTATTATATTCATTCACATAAGCTACAGGCAATGTTGTTGGCGGCAGATGCTAAAAAAGCCTTTGATTGCGTTGACTGGGACTTTTTAAAATATACCTTGGTACATATAAGTCTGCCCCCTGCCTTGGTGACCTGGATTGGGTCCTTATACTCCATCCCAACGGCGCAGGTCAAAGTGAATGGTTCATTGCCCAGACCCTTCTCCATTAGTAATGGCACACGACAGGGGTGCCCATTATCTCCCCTTTTTTTATACTGGTATTGGAACCTTTTTTAAGGCATATCAGGGCAAACCCTAGTATCCACGGGATTGATGTGCAAAATCAGGTGCATAAAGTGGCTGCTTATGTAGACGATCTCCTGTTTTTTGTTTCATTTCCTAGGCTCTCTCTGCCCAATCTACTAACCGAGATTGGTAGGTACTCAACGTTATCTAAATATAAAATTCATCTACAGAAATCGGAGGCACTGTCCATCACATTATCTGATAGGATAGTGGAGTCTCTGACACCGTATTTTCCTTTTAAATGGGCGAAATCTACCACAACATATCTGGGAACTAAGATCCCTAGAGAATATTCCTTGGTGGTTAATTTGAATTTTTCTGCCCTTAATAAATGTGGTGAGGGGAGACTTACAGCGGTGGAAACAACACGCATTCTCCTGGTTCGGTAGATGCAACATATTGAAAATGAACATTATGCCACGTCTACTATACTTGCTCCAAACCCTCCCCGTCCATATCCCACAAGTACTATAAAGTTTAGGGAGGAGTTTCTCCGCTTTGTCTGGGGGGGTGACAGCCCCCGTATCGGGCGACGGATCTTTTGGTTGCCTAAGCTGGACTGAGGTATTGCCTTCCCCAACTATTTATACTATTGCCTCTATTGTACCAACAAGCGGGACATGTGGGGCGCTTAATAGACTGGTGCAGGAATGGTGGTCACAAACTTTGGGTAGTGCTCGAGGGAGCAATTTCTTGTACCCCATTAGCGGGGGCTGTGTGGTCCCCACCGCACACACTTCTTACTATTCCCAAGCTACCTCTGATAGGAACAACGCTACGTATTGTGCAGAAGTATTTCCGAATTTCAGGAGTGAGTACCTACCCCTCCTCATTATCTCCTATTTTGGGGCATCCAGGGTTTCAACCTGGTATATCTGACCCCAGGTTCCATTCTTGGAGGGAACGGGGAATTTTTAGGGCATCCCATTTTTTGAGGGGTACAAAATGGACGAATATTTCTGATTTGTCAGCTGGTCACGATCTTCCAGAGTTGGATGTATGGCATAGTTTACAATTGCATCATTTTCTCCACTCCCTCCCACTACCATCCAATTTTGTGCGTTCTCTGTCTCAGGTGTAGTTAGTGTTTGTGGCCACGGGCCCCGTTCGGGGAACACTTTCTAGTTCTTATCAGCTGGTTTTGACAGACCTCACCCCCTCATCTTTACCATTTTTAAATAAATGGGAATGTGACCTTAATACTACATTCTCCCCAGAACAACGGGAATGCCTTTTGTACACGGGCCACAAGGCTGCACTTAGCAACCCTTATCAGGAATTGAATTATAAATTACTCACACATTGCTACAGAGTACCGACGGTGCTCACTAAAATGTATCCAGAAGTGGATGATCGATGCTGGCGTTGTGAAGCTGAAGCTGGTAGTTCACTCCACATATTCTGGGAATGCATAATTTTAGACCTTTTTGGTCAAGGGTGGCAGTGGTTATCGAGGAATTGACAGAGGTGGATATACGCAACAGACCTGAGCCGGCCCTTTTGCATTTGAATGATTGGTCTAAAAAGAAATACCACAACTCTCTGCTTCCTCTCTGCTAAAGTCTGCATTCCTTCACTATGAAAGCAGTCTTCTCCCCCCACCTTGTCGCACTGGTTTAGAAGGGTGAACGAGATTATGACGATGGAAGATCTTATTACCTCTCGTGATGGGAGATCCGATAAATTTCGTAAAACCTGGTTTTATTGGATACAATATACCACCACCCAGGCGTATCTTTCATTACAAAGCGAGGCTGATAATGCTGATGATATATTTTGATAATGAAGCTGCTTTTGAACTTGTCGTTTTATGATCCCAATCACACTGTATTTGGCCAGTACTTAGTCAGGCCGGCAATGCCATGTCCCTCTTCCCGCCTCCCCCCCCCCCCCTGTTGCCAGTAACAGGTAATACAGTAATGACTAAGTGAACACAAGGACAACAATCTACTATGTGTGCTATACTGATGCCAAACCCACTCCTGGTAAGAAATTGACCAGAAATCTCCCTGACCAGAAGCATTCTGAAAAGCAGTACTGGAGAGAACAAGCTCATTATTCTCAAAGCATATTGTGTCCTATACATAGACATGATTACAGGAGGAAGGTCCTAAGCTCATTGCTGTCAAGAAAGACCTTCCACAACCGCTTTAAAGGGTGTTTGATTTCTTAAAAGTCATGCCATACATAAAAACCTGTGGAGTGGAGGAAGTGAGGGAATAAGAGATCCATTTTACAATCATGCTAGGAAGCACCCATCATAGCCATAGCCAGCCACAGTCCAAACAGCCAAGCGGAAACTACAAAGACTCAGCTATCCAAAGATATAACTATACCCAAAATATGGGTACACTGTGACAGAAAGGCAGTTCTGCCTGTCATATTGATACTCAGTATCAGAAGATAATGGAGGACTCACTTTCCAAACTGTATTTTTTCACCATTGTCTGCACACCGTCCTGTCCCCTCATTTCTCCATTGACAATGTAATATTGTCTTTTGGTCTTTAAACTTTTCTTTATCTTAACCTTAATTTTTATCATCTTTATTTGACTTCATAGCTGAAGATCCCATTTATGGCATGTGTGTCACGTTATCTTGGCACTTAATTAGCTACACATGCATAGCCATCAGTGTACAATTAAATGTAATCAGAGGAAGAAGAGACACACAGGGCAGTATTATTAACTTTCGGACCCTCAGTTTGTCGGTATTTTCCTATTTTCAAAAAACATTGAGTTTATTGTGAAAGGTCTAAATTGCCAAGTTTACCCGCAGTTTAGAAAAAAAAAAAAAGGAGTCACAAATATTGACCATAGGCTCCACACGGTTGATCATTTTTCCATTATTAATCAAATCTTTTTTCCCATCTAGCAAAAAAAGACGATTTTGGTTAATTATGCCAGGAACTGCATCCCCGGTGACTAGTAGGATGGTAAAGCATAAGCAGGAGGGTGCAGTAACAGTATCTTTTCCAGCAAGGAAAACAGAAGTGCCAAAACCAAATCTCTCTTCAAATCTCTCTAACCTCACAGTCACAGGCCACAGTACCTGTCACGTAGCAAATATACAGATGTCTGGTTTTGGTACACTTACACATCAGAAAAATTTTCAGGCAGAAATCTAATGAAAAGGTAGATTTTTAAGGGAACATTCCTTGATGTTTTCTATAAAATATTAAGTCCTTTACTTTGCCTGGTAATATTTTTATGGTTCAATTTGTTTTTTTTTTTAGAGCAGTTGTATACAAAATAGCTGTTACAGCGGTTTCCAAAATGAAAATAGTAAAAAAGTAAAAGTACAACTTTTAGTAAACATTGGGTTTGAGTTACCAGTATAAACACAAGTAGCAGCAGAACAAAAAAGAAATGTTACCAAGCCAGTCAAAATTTTGACAAGCATACAATAAACATACTCTCCAAGTTAAGAACAAAAAAAAGAAAGAAAGGGGGGGGGGGGGGGGTATAAGGGAAGGGAGCTGGGAAAAATACACTGTGTAATTTGAAAACAGAGTATAATGACATGTATCAAACCTGGGGTTAATGATCAACCAAATGTGGAGATGGGTCAATTCTTTGTTTAATCTTAGAAGAGATGCTATATTGTTCCCAACACGCCCAGCATGTCATATATTTACCCATACGGTCTTCATCGAAGGCCCTTAGCTCTTCCATTTTCAAGATCTTATTAACTTTACATACCCAAAGAGCTAATGGGAAAGGGGTCACTTGTTTCAAAAACAAAGGTATAATAAACTGGCGGGCTGCTGCCAAAAAGGAATCAAGAAGGACCTTTTTGGGTGGAGGTTAGACGTCCAGGAAAATGTAGGCCTATTTCAGGAGTCAGGGCAATATCAGTAATATAAATGTCAGAGCAAATTGCAAAGATCTCATTCCAATAAGGCTGCAGGACTGGACAGGACCACCAAATATGAAAATATAAAAATAGCTGCCATCAGCTTCTCCACAACGCCAGCATGTGCTGGATACTGGTAATATTTTTAAAGTAGCTAGGATATATGTGGGCATATACCATATTTCACTAGTAAATTTGATTCTGATGTTTAGATCCAGAAAATGTTCTGTATTGTTGTAATATTTGTATTTTCCAAAGTAATATAGACAATAAAAAGGATTGAAAATATTAAAAAAAACTGAGAATATTATTCAACTGAAAACAAAGAAAATCAAACAGTTTTACATACTGTTTTTTTATTTTAAATATACTTCTTTTTGCTGGATAAAACTCTGTTATTTCATTAGGTTAGGTAGTGGTGAAAATTAAAGATTATGACAACAGTGATATACCAGATCATGATTTAACAACTGTTTGGTAAAGGATTTTTTTTAAATTAATTTTGAGAACATTTTGTGAGACTATATAGGAATATGGGTCCTTATGGAGACAAGTGTTGATGAGTCATATGCAGAGTATATTGTTTTTTTTTTTATATTTTTGTGAGGACCTGATAAATCTATACACATAATATGACCATATATTATAAGAATATTTGGGTGAAAGAGATATTTAGGCACAGTTAATATTAGGGGTATCTAGAAATAGAGCTATTAATATAACGTTTTAAATAAAATCTTTAGCTGAACTTTGATCAAAGGCATGCTAGTTGCTCTGTCCCAATCCCTCCCTATATATATGACATCTGTGTGTTTATGGCGGTCCATTTATCGGGATTCAGCTGCAATCGTTACCTTTTCGTTAATTGTTATTTTTTATGTATTAATTATTGAGTGATTAATGTACTTTTTTTGTTATAGATTAAATATAGATGATATGATTTGTCTTGCATCACTCCTGATGAAGCAGAATTGAATGGTCCATGAAACACATCACACTGTAGAGTATTGTGGTTGTTAATGTTAGTATCTATTGTTAAGAATATGACAACAGTCCCAGAACTATTATGTCCAAATCCAGGTTCATAACTATGTGGCATTAAATAAATAGAGAATTCTGCCTCCTTTTGCAGGAAAAATGTAATTTTATAAATATACTCTACTACTTCTTGATGGAGAACATTCTTGTTTGGTTCTAAAGCCCCAACAGCAAAGATGCCTCACTTGGAGCTCCATAACCTCAATTACAAATATGCCATCAAGCCACTAATTTACATTTACTTTTACATTATGGTACAATATGGAAAAGAAAAACTAACCCAAAACTTGACCTACCTCAATTCTGCCAGTGTCGGGTTGGAATCCACGTGCTGGATCTTCAGTGGTGACTCTACACTGAATTGCACAGCCATTGATACGGATGTTTTCCTGCTTCAGGCCAAGCTCAGGCAAACTCTTTCCCTCTGCTACATGGATCTGAGCATGGACCAAATCAACACTGGAAAAAAAAAAAAAAGTTATAGAGTAAATATTAGGCATCTAAAATAAACAATAACAGCAAATATGCCAGAAAAGAAATACATTTTTGATTAGGCTCTGAGGAAACCAGTAAGTCCATGTTTTACGTATTAATTCTGTGGCAGTGAAACCTAAACCTATGTATTAGGGCCTATACAACAACTAAAATGAAGAACTCGTGGTAATGATCATATTTAGCCTTCTACTATCAGAAAGAATGCCACACTAGGTGTTCATAAAGACACACTAGGCCAGAAGAAACAAGATGTCCAAGGAAAGATTTTTTCCAATCGTGACTGCAAGCGAGCAGCCTCAGTCTTCCGCTCATCCCCGATGTAGTCTCTGTACGTGTGCTTGGCATCGAAATGCCCCTTGAGATTCAACCGCTTGAAAGTGCTGTTGGTGTTCTTGCACACTAAACACAGGGCTTTGCTGCGGAGTTGGACGAAGAATAATTCGTCAGTTCATTCGGGGTTGAAGACACGACGTTCGATTAGGCCGGATCCAACAATCAATAACTAGGGGGAAGTTAGGCCGGTCTGGAATACTGGCTAGGCCGTATCTGGCCTAAAGGCCAGAGTTTGCCAACCTCTGCACTAAGGCCTGTCCAACAACTAGAATGAAGAACTCATCAGGGAATGTCAGCAACTATTTTTTTTTTTTGTAATGGCCTTCTACTATCAGATAAAAAGCCATGTACTATTTCAAATTAAAGCCTAAATCATACAAATGATTATATTTAAATACAAAAAAATTAAGATGATTTAGCTGATACTTAATGTTCAAAATAAATTAAAAATATAAATGATAGCAATAATACCTTGATGTGCAAACAGAAATATAAAGGTAATTTTTAACACAACACCTATTAAAGCTAGAATCCAAATAACTGTAAATGCCCTATGTTTTCTAAGAAACATGCATACTAAACTGTCAAAGATGTATGCCATCAGCAAATTGGCTTACACAATAAAATGGCTTTTTAGTTAGCACTAATCTTTTTGCTATTGCCCACAAGAGAAAAACAGTAGAAGAAAGGGAAAGAAAGGAAGGTGATTTCCCTTTTCTGTAAAATCATTTTTGTTTTTTATTTGTTAAACAATGCATTATAATTTGCAAGTGACATATGTCTGCAAAATGTAACATTCAATGGGTTATGTATATGTGAAAAATAGAATGCTACTGTAAGCATGTTTTTGCTTTGTTTGCTACTAATAGGGTTGCTAACACAACATCAAGCCAACCCCCAAATGCCATTCATAAACTTTGTGGAAAGTTCATCCATCTCCTATGCAAATTAGTGTTCAAAGCAAGAAACACTGGACAACAAATATAATGGGAACAAAACACTGTAGCCATAAACAGCTGCTCTAATACCAAAAAGCAAATTCTGCCAAATCAAGCAAACCTCTTTAAGAGGTCATCAGATGAAACTTGCTTTTTTTCACAACAAAGAAATGGGATAGAACCAGAACAGGTTATGGTATGAGCTAAATTTTTCAACAATATGGTCTGAACAAAAGAGGCCTCTGATATAAGATCAAAACCTAATTTATAAGATTATATATGTATTAGACTAGAAATGTTTTTAAAGCACTTTCAAATAAAAGAAATAGCATCCTGTCTAATACACATCAACTTCCAAAAACAGCGCTTTTCCTCTATACAGGTCAGTATCAGAGAGTCTGGCTTACATGGACACACAGCTTTATAGGCTTGTGGCCTTGTAAAATGTTGAACCTGTAATTGGGAATCCGCCCAATCCTGCCCTTGCAGATTCCCAGTGAAACCAGCCCCAGGACAGACATTTTAGAGAACCAGTAGGAAAAGCTAGAGTTTCCCTGTTGACAAAACCCGGCTGGTTTCACCTCAGTACAGATATCTGAGATACTGCGTCCCACATACCATCCATCCAGGACATTTCCCAGTAACAAAGGTGTTCTCTTTGGCCCTGTGTTACATTCCCGTGCCCCTCTGCTTAAGGGATTAAGGGAGAGAAACCACCAGGTGACTCTGGCATTTTTCTCCTTGTTTTGGGCCATACACTTAAGGGGCCATGCTCAGTGATACGCTGGAACTTTCTTCCTAACATGTAGTATTGTAGGCTCTTCAACGCTCACTTGATGGCAAGGCATTCTCGTTCCACAATGACATACCTGCTCTCTGCGAGGGTCAATTTTCTGCTGAGGTATGCCACTGGATGCTCTTCTCCATTTACCACTTCAGAGAGCTCTGCCGCCAAACCTACCTCTGAGGCATCTGTTTGGACCAAGAACTCCTTCTTAAAGTCAGGGGCAATTAGCACTGGCCAAATACGTAATGCTGCCTTCAAATCCTGAAAAGCCCTTTCTGCCTCCTGGGACCAAGTAATGGCCCCTGTTTTAAGACCTTTTGTGAGATCTGTCAATGAGACAGCTATGGTTGCAAAGTTAGGGACAAACCTGCGATAATATCCCACGAAACCCAAAAGGGCTCCCACCTGATATTTGTCCCTGGGATGGGGCCACTCCTATATAGCCTCCCTTTTGACAACTGGAGTTTAACAAACCTTCTCCCAATGACATAACCCTGGTAGCGGCCCTCCTCCAACCCTACAGCACATTTTTCTTCAAGAACAAATCAAGGAGTACCTACACCAGGCCAGATGACCTTCCTACCGTGTTTCCCCGATTTTAGGACATCCCCATTAAGTAACCCCCGATTTTTAAAAAAATAATTAAAATAAGACACTTACCCGTTTATAAGACAGCTCCAGATATCTGATCCTGCGTGTGTGTCCTTTATGCTGGCTGCAGGGCGTGTCTATTCCTGAGCCAAACT